>NC_052153.1:86993916-87293916 GCF_902713615.1 Scyliorhinus canicula | reverse complement strand
ATCGGGCAGAATCTAATGCCCACTCGTGTGGCAGGTTTGTTGACCGAGTTCATTTAATCAGACAAGAGGGTGGCCGGCGGGGATCCAACTGCCTTCACCCCAGTTAGGTTAATGGCAAGAAGGACGGTGCATGGCCTCCTTGTCCCATCGCCAATTGAGACACTCAAGTGAGGGGATTTTTGGGGAGGCCTTCATTCAAATGTACTCTATTCATGACCGAGGGACCCAGCACCCTAAAGGTGGAGAGAGATGCGTTGCTGAGAGCCTGCCCCTGCCCTTGCTGCTGAACCCTCTTGTCTTATCACTGACCCCCATCCTCTGCCACCCCCCCGCCCCCATGCCATCATGTATCCTGCGATCTGGGGACAAGGCTGGGATTCGGGTGGGTGTTGTATTTTCAGCAAGTCCCACCTTGCCAGTGGCATTGCTGTTCAATAGAGCTGCATGACTCTGGGAACTCCCAGCGGATGGGATATTTCCCCCGTCCCAAGGACCCATGAAGCCAGGGAAGGCCCACTGCTGACCAGTTTGTGCTGGAGTGGCACTTATTTCGGCAGGCCTTCCCTACCAGGTGCCGCTGGGCTCTTGGTGGCTTTCCAGCTGGTGGATAAGACCCTGTTGCCTCCACTAAATAACCATCACTGTCTATACTTAAACAGGAAGAATGCACACTTGTACAAGGTGCCAAAGGGTCGTCAGCATTCATGGAAATGGTATGTCAAAATGAGTCATGTGGAGGGAAAAATGTTGAGGAAAGAAAGTTACCATATGATCTGACTTGCATAATTTATTCAACTATTAGTATTTGAAACATGAAGAGAACATCCACCAGCCCCCCAAAATGGGCATGGGACCACAATAAACAATCTTTGCATTCAATGTTTCCAAAGAAACCAATGCATCCATTGTTTCCAAAGCTGGCAGCATGCCAAAGCTAGGCCGCCGAGGAGCCAGGTCCCGCCGGTAAAGACCTGTTGTGATTTACGCCGGCGGGATCCGCCGAAAACGGGCGGCCACTCAGCCCATTGAGGGCCGGAGAATTGCCGGGGGGGGGGGGGGGGGGGCCGCTGCCAGCAGCCGCCGACCGGCGCACCGCAATTCCCGCCCCCGCCAAAACCCCGGCGCCGGAGAATTCGGCAGCCGGCAGGGGTGGGATTCACGCCACCCCCCCCCCCCCCCCCCCCCCACCCCCCCGGCGATTCTCCGACCCGGCGTACTCCCCGAGGCCTCCGCGATGCTTCAATTCCGCTGGGGGGGAATTACCGACGGTGAGTTTCACTTGTGATTTCAAATATCGGGAAACAGGTGGTGTGGCTGATGAGGGAGAGAGTGGAGGTGGGGCATGCAAAGATGAGACCATGGACCGCTGCTCCTGACAGTGGCAGGGCTGGCTGGAGGGGGCCCTCTGCTAGGTCCGGGGGGGTCAGCAGGTCGTGGGTTCAGGCTAACCACCCCCGGCAGGGGCCGGGGTGTGAGGCATGTAACCGCCATTGCCATGGCATGCAAAGCAGCCATCTTTCTCTCTATCCTACTGACTGCCCACCATGGCTTATGGTTGTGCAGAGTGTCACCAGCCGTATAGGTGCCCCACCCTCGCACCCCAAGCCCCATCCTCCACCCCATACCCCTGCATTCCACTCCCCCACCTTCCACCCACCACCCCCGCAGTTGGGAACACATATGTACAGCAGCACAAAATGTTCCACCCGAGAAATATGACACAACTAGCACTTACTTCCGCAAGATGTCTGTCATCCAAAGATTATCTATGGATCATTTGGTGAACCCAGAATTGTAAAAGGTCTCAGTATTGAATGTAAACCTAATGTGCTCCTGTTTGAAGGATGTTAAAAGGACAGCTTACAGGGTTACTTAGGGTTGTAGTCTTTGAGGTTGTATTTGAATTAATGGTTGCTCAGATGTTCACTGTTTTAAAAAAGGTTAACTTGCGTTCATAGAATAAACATTGTTTTGTTTTAAAAAATACTTTTCCATTTCTGTTGTACCATACCTGTAGAGTGGGTCATGTGCTCCCCATACCACAATCTATTAAAAGTTGTGGGTCAGGTGAACTCCATGATACACTTTGGGGTTCTCTAAACGCTGACCCATAACACTCCTAAAATAAAATAGGGATGCAGGTGCAACATTTTTTACTGCTGTATGTATGTGTTCCCAACTGCGGGGGTGGTAAGTGGAAGGTGGGGGAGAGGAATGCAGGGGTATGGGGTGGGGGTTGGGGTGCGGGGGTGGTGGGGTGGGGCACCTATACGGCTGGTGACACTCTGCTGAACCACAGGCCATGATGGGCAGTCAGTGGGATAGACAGAAAGATGGCTGCTTTGCAGGCCGTGGCAATGGCAGTCCATGCCTCACACCCTGGTCCCGTTGTGGGGGTGTCAGCCTGAACCTACGACCTGCTGATCCCCCCCCCCCCCAGCAGACCCAGCAGAGGGTCTCCCAAGTCAGCCCTGCCAGTGTCAGGACCGGCGGTCCATGGTCTCATCACTGCATGCCCCATCTCCACACTCTCCCTCATCGGCCACAGCACTTGTTTCCCGATATTTGAAATCACAAGTGAAACTTGCCGCCGGTAATTCCCCCCAGGGGAGTTGAAGCATCGCGGAAGCCCTGGGGAATACCGGGTTAGGTCCACTAATGGTGCCAATGACGTTTACTGTACGTGTGGAGTAGAAAGCAATGACGCCGCTTTCGAGGCACAGCAGCATGGCATTCTGGCATGCGCCCAGCCACGATTGTGGTTTCACGATTGATTCTCCGCCCAATCGCCTTTCCCGATTTTGTCGTTGGTCTATGGAGAATAGTCTCTGAAACGGAGAATCCCAGTATTTATGACTAAGACCATGAGTGGAATTCTCCTGTGCCCCCGCCAACAGGTTCAATGGCAGGCAGGAGGATGATTTTGGCCGGAGTCAAAAATATGTTTCATGCCAGCGTGAATTTCCCGTGGGATCGCCGCTGGTGCCTGCCATGGCAGATCGGGAATCCCATTGGAGCCCAACATGAAACTGTTTTGCATCCTGCTAATAGGATGTAGATGGAGACCTGACCAGAATCACCCCCACTCCCAATTCTCCGTTACACCAGCGGATCATAGAATCCCGACAGTGCAGAAGCAGGCCATTCGGCCTATTGATTTTCCCCCATCTTTCGTAGAGCAATCTACCCAGATACATTCCCCTGTCCACCCCGCTCTCTGCCTGTAACCCCATAATCTAATCTACACATCGCTGGGCACTAAGGGGCAATTTGGCACGACCAATCCACCTAATCTGCACATTTTTGACCCGTGGGAGGGAACCGGAACACCCAGAGGAAACCCACGCAGACAGGGGGAGAATGTGTAAACTCTACACAGACAGTCACCCAAGGCCAGAATCAAATCTGGATTCCTGGCGCTGTGAGGCAGCAGTGCCAATATCCCACTGTGCCGCCAAAAAGCATCGGTCTGAATATGTCTGGACCCACATGGCATATAAAATGCGGAAACTAACTTTCAGGCTTGCTCAATTCACGGACATCCGGGAGAAGATCCTGGAGGAACACATCAGCCAGAATGGTGGGTGACTCCTCATGCCCATGGCACCGCCCAGAAGGTGGGGGGGTTTGAGTGCAATAGTTTCAGCTTCACTGATATCGGAGGAGGTTGGGGAAGTCAACCTGGATGGGGGTGGGTGTTTAGGGAGGTTGGGAATGCACATGTTCACCTGGACATTGTTGAAGGGGAAGAGTTTGGGATGAAGGGTAATGGAGGGAAGGTCAAAGATAATGCTAGGGCAGTTAATGATGATGAGGGAGAAGGACATGGGCGATGGGGGAGGGGAAATGATGAGGGAGCTGATTGAAAATCTTACAATCGCCATTTTCACAAAAGTGAATGTAATCGCAGCCGCGTGTTGAATGGACACAGGTGCTTCAGGGGAGTGGGTGGGTGGAGACGCTGGTCAGCTCAGATGGACAACTGAAAGGGAATCCCAGCAGGAGCATTGGAAACAAACAGGAAACTGGAGAGAATCCCCGCAGCAGGATTAGCAAGGCTCGGGAAAACTGAAAGAGAATCCCAGCAGCATGCATGTGATGTGGAGGCTGCCCATTCCCTCTGTACCTCTAACTACCCCTTTCCCCCAACCAAACCCCACCCCTGCTCCATGCAGTATCCCTTGACAGCTGAAGGGTGAAGGAGGCAAAGTGCTCACTGCACCTCAGCATGGGTGCACTGCAATGAGTCTGTCAGGCAAGGAGGGAGTGAAGGGAGGCATTTTAAAGCTCGTGCCTGACTTTCACCTCCCCTTCGTGACATCTTCAATGGTTAGTAAGGATTCCGGGCCCCTTGATACATGGTGGAACATGCACCATTAAGTCTATCCCGTCCCGCCACGGAATATAGCAGCAAACTGTAATAATGAGGTCGGGGATGAAGACATGGCGTGGTTTCCCATCAGCCTCTGCACCAAGAAACACTTCCCATCCCCACCCCATAGGACTTAGCGCCAGATGACAGAATTGCGTCCCATGATTTAAATCGTGGGCTGGATTCTCCGCTCCCCGACGCCGAAATCGCGTTTGCCGCCGGGCGGAGAATCTGTTTTGGCGCCATAATCGGGAGCAGCCCAATTTTCAAATTCTTCGACCCCTGAAAAACTGCATACTCTAGGAGTACGCCACGCCGATTATCCACCGCCTCAGGCCATTGCCTGAGGCCCACCCTGCAATGCTCCATCCCCACCTTTGGAATTCCTGACGGCGTGGGTTACGTGTGCTCACGCCATCCAGGAAGCTCAGTCCAGGGCCGCCTCTGTCAGGGGAGGGCCGATTAGCGTGCGGAGGGGGGCTTCATTCGTGGCTGGGGGCAATTTTTGCAGGCGGTCCGGGGCACGCATGCGGCCGATGGGGGGGGGGGGGCACTACTTTGGCGGTCCAGGTCCACGGGCTGAGTCTGCTATGGAGCACCCATGGAGCCCCCAGCAAAATGGAGAATGGGTGGCCTTTTGACACTCGTTTCCCCGGCGTAAAGACCACCGTTTTCACGCCAGCGTGGGGACTTAGTCTCCAAAACGTAGAATCCAGCCCCATATGTTTCAATTTCTCAAATATTAAGAATAGCAATGAACCATTGACCTCTAAATATCAATAAATATATAAGTACAGTACTGTATATTTACAGCTGTGCTTATTTCTAATCTTTCTCTTTGATCTATATGTGGGTCATTTTTATTATGCAGGAGCCATTTCACATGGTTGCTAGTCATATTCTTTTGCCTCCTTCACTATCAGAATACATTCTATATTCAATGAATCAGTATTATGTACCATATAATTTTCACATTCTTTTCCATGATAAATAATAGAATTGCCCCTCCAGAGAAAAACCTGCAGTTAATTAAGTTCAGAGTAGATCATGTGCACCCAAATTTAGAATGTTCTTTCATCTATTACTCGTTTAATTGTAGTTTTCAATTTCTTTTGAGGATGTGCACACAGTTTGTTGATCTTTATATAGAACGTTAATCATATCCTTACTATTTTTAGTTTTAAGAGAAATTATATCAGGATTGTGTTGTCTTGCAAGTAATGGATATTTGACAGAAACAAATTGGGGGCATTCAATATGGCGTGGGACTGTATGTTTTCTCCCATCCTCTCTTTACACAACAGAGGACAACTTCTGGCCTCCAAGGGTTCTGGAATAAAAACTAGATACAAACTCACAGCCAGGTTGGCGTAAATCACATTAGTGCTTGATTGTGGTCTTTTAAAAAAGCCTAAAATTATCCTACAAAGGACGAGCCAAAGCTTCATTTAAATAACCTTCCGCATGAAAACAAAGCCTAGCTCTATTTTCTATCCATGTAGGATAGCTGTGTGCTGAGTTCTTCCTTAACTATCTGGTGTTAGGCCGAAGGGATTAGTGAAGGAGCTTTTGAAGTGTTTGAAGTTTTCGGCCTTTTATTTTCTAGTTTTACAAGAATAGTTTCGGAAGTTAATTTTAGTTTCTACCATATAATTTTCCTTTTCATTGCTTTTGACACTACATAAAGTTTATCAGCAACAGAACATAGTTGAATGTTGTCAGTTAATTAATTTTTGCAGTTTCAAGATTTTGATGGATAAAGAAACAAGGGGATTAAAAGGGAACTTTCTGACGTACATCCATGGATGCTCAGGAGAAAATGCAAGGCATCTGAGTGACGTGCCACAAAGCAATGAGCAGATTAAACCTTGCATGCCACCAAGCATTTTTGTAAGCGTCAAACATAACTGGCACTGACCATCAGGCACAGGCTCTGGGTTAGCATTGTTGAGGTTGGTTACTGATTTTCACCAACTGCTGTAAGGACAGATATTTCACTTGCATTATAGAGACGAAACTGAGTCATGGGGCAGGATTCTGTGATCCTGAGGCTAAGTATTGACGCATTCGGAAACGCCGTCGCGTTTCTTGACAGTGTCAATACGGACTCAGGATCAGCAATTCTGGCCCCTACAGGGGGCCAGCATGGCACTGGAGCAGTTCACGCCGCTCCAACTGCTAATCCTGGCATCAACTGGGCGCTACGGAAACCGTGCATGCGCAGTGGCACCGGCGCCAACTCGTGCATGTGCATTGACTTCCTTCAACGCGCCGGCCCGGACGCAACTGGGGCCGGCGCAGAAGAAAGGAGGCCCCCAGCCAGAGAGGCCAGCCCGCCGATCGGTGGGCCTTGATCGCGGGCCTGACCACATCGGAGGCACCCCCCGGGTTCGGACCCCCTTCACCCCCCACAGGCCCCCCCCCCCCCCCCCCCCCCCCGACCCTTCCATGCTGAGTTCCCACCGGCTGAGAGCAGGTGTGAACGGAGCCAGCGGGACTCGGCATTTTTACGACGGCCACTCCGCCCATCCCGGGCCGAGAATCGGTGGGCCTGCTGCGTAGAGTGGCCCCCGACCGGCGGCGCGCCAACCATGCCGGTGCCAATTCTCCGCTCAGTGGAGAATCGCGTACCAGCGTCGGGCGGCGTGGCACGATTCACGCCAGACGCGGGGTTTCTCCAGCCCGGCCCTGGGCTGAGAGAATCCCGCCCCATGAGTCAGATTTTTGCAGAATCAGGGTGACTACAAAGCTATTTAAAAATGGCAGGACCCAGTCAAGCAATTTTTGTTGGTGCAAGTTAAGGTATAGTTAGTGACCCCACACGCTGTATGCCCGACCTGGCTTGCTCCATCGGGGACTAGCATCTGTTAGTTCCCTCCACTTCCTCCCCCTCACAATTTTCATGGAGTTGAGTCAGCTTCCCTGTGAATCATGATCCCGAAGAGGAGTCTTGAACCATGGTCTGGATTTGGGAATCTTTTGATAAATAAGTTCAAAGGGTCTTACCCATGCCCTCCAGCCACTCTCCATGGCTCCTCATACTTTCCATTCCAGCTCAACACAACCTCATATTCCCCAGCTACTCCATATGACTCATCATACTCTCCATGCCAGCTCAATGTCAACACATGACCCCCAGCCACTCCCTTAGGCCCCTCAAACTCTCCATGCCAACTCAGTATCAACTTATGCCCCTTCTATGCCCATTTCCCATTTACCCAATATTCACAATGTAAATAACTAATGAGCCAAAGAAAACAATGGCAAAAAGTGCAGAACTCCTGAAAGAGAACAAGAACGCACATTCAGAAATTTTTCACAAAAATCAATTCATCCAGAAACCCTATAAGGTGTAAATCAGAGGGAGCATTAAGTTATTAATAACAGAGGCTTCCAACACTTCATAATTCTTCACTCTGTCCAAATAAACAATGAGACATTAACAAAGAAATCATAGGACGAATAACTTATTATAACCACTTAAAGATGACAACCAAGCAAAGTCAATAATTCGCCTCATTTATCAAAGCAAACTCCCTGCTGAACTAATTATTTTATTGAAATGAAACAGAAAGTGCTGGAAAAGCTCAGCAGGTCCGGCAACATCTGTGGAGAGAGAAACAGTATTAACATTTTTGATTGATTGATTGATTGATATTTATTGTCGCATGTACCGAAGTACAGTGAAAAGTATTTTTCTGCAGCCATGGGAACGTACACAATACGTACGTAGTAGACAAAAAGAATAACCAACAGAGTAAATTGACAAATGGTGCATCAACAAATAGTGATTGGTTACAGTGTGGAACAAGGGACAAACAAAGTAAATACACGAGCAAGGACAGCCTAGGGCATCGTGAATAGTAATCTTACAGGGAACAGATCAGTCCGAGGGAGAGTCGTTGAGGAGTCTAGTAACTGTGGGGAAGAAGCTGTTCCTATGTCTGGATGCGCGGGTCCATTTGATTCCATTATGATTCTAATTCCAATTTTGATTCCATTGTGACTCGACTTTAACACTGTAAATCTTAATGTGGATTGGGAAAATCAAATTGACAGAGGTAGCCATGAGGAAGAATTCACAGAATGCATTCGGGACAGTTTCCCAGAACAATTGTTGTGTATCTAACCAGGTACAGGCGATTTTGGATTTGGTAATGAACAATCTCAGAGTAAAAGATCCCCAACAAAACAGTGACCATAATATGGTAGAATTTAGCATTTAGGTTGAGAGCGAGAAACTTGGGGCAGAAACAACTGTATTCCACTTACATAAGGGTAATTATAAAGGAATGAGGGCAGAGTTGGCTGGAGTAGATGAAGAAAAGAGTTTAGCAGGAAAGGCAGTTTTGTGGGGGGTTTGGAGGTGTTTGAGGGAGGGGGGGTCAAGGGTGTCCAGGAGGTGACAGGATATCAAGGGAGGGGATCAGGGGGTCATAGTGCTTGGGTGGGGGGGTGGGTCGGTGCAATAAGGGAAAGAAGAAGGCAACTGTCAGACGCACAAGGCTGTACTCGTGGGGCAGGATGGGGTTCATGGCTGTTGTCAGTAGTCTTGGAGTCTGTTTTCAGAGCTGTGTGAGTATTATTTCAGTGTTATGTAAGTCTGCTACATGTGGCATGGGAGTCTGGGGCACATGGGAGGAGGATGGGGTGTGATGAGAGAAATGGAGCCAGGCCTAATGGGCTGGGTGGATAAGTCCCCAAAAGAAAAAGCAACATGGTGCCCATCCAGGGGAGCTGGTGAGGGGGAGGAGGTAGCTCAATCTATGGAGTAGGTGTCCAGGAGGCTAAGTGTTGAGGTATGACAGCAATGAGATCTCTGAATTCTAATTCTGCAGCCTGACTAAAAAGGGTGCCTATTAGGTCTGGCTCCTTGGAAACAGAAGCAATTGTGTTCTCTAACATTCCTGAGATGCATGCCCATGACAATAATTGGCTATCAAGAGTTAATCTTTAATGATGCCAGCTCCCACAGTCTCAAAGCTAAGAAATGGAATGAATCCTCAGGGTTCAGGGCTCAATGCTTGGTGGCACAGGGTCAAGAAACAATGGGGTCATTTCTCTGCCAGGACCCCAATTCCTGCCAATCAGGATCCATCAGCCCCACAAGGCAAACATACCCTTCCAGTCAGCCTTCGCCAGTCAGGATGAGGGAGCACAGGACCCTCATGTAAGAATGCCCAGTGGTAGTGAGTTTAAAGGAGGGAAAATTCAGGTGGTAGGTTCCAGGCAAATCTAAGTAGGTAAGGGTATAGGCCAGGGTCAGTCAGGTACTCGAGATGGGAGGGCCCCTGATCTGTGAGTGTGTAGTCGCTGCCAGTGAAGCTCTGGGACTTGCTGCTTCCAGGTCAGGAAGGCCAATAGATCAGGAGAGATAATGATGGCCAGCAGCTGTGCCACCAACCTGACTCTCTCTTATACCTCTCAGGATTCTGAGCGATGTCGGGATGGAATCAGTGAAGCTGGCAATTTTACCAATCACCACGCTGGACGAGCACAGGCTCCAGCAGTGACGTGTGGTGGTTCCGAGGGATGACCCTGCAGAACAGGACCAGGGGGCTCCAGGGCAGGATCAGGAGCCAGAGGCCGCACAAACCATGCAGGAGGCACAAAAGTGCCAATGAAACCAAGCGTCTACTGGACTCGTGTGTTTGTTCATAGAGCTTTTCGACCTGGACCAAGTCCGGCAGGATGAGAGGGCTAAGGGGTTTGGGCACATAACTGGTCTGCCACAGGTGCAGGGGGGATAGACTGCACCCGTGTCGCTCTCCATGCCCTATGGCACCAGAGAGTTCCCTTCATCAACCAGTAGATATTCCACTCCTTCAATACCAAGCTGATGTGTGACCACCAGATGCATTTCATGCATGAGTGTGACCGTGCATGATAGTTACATCCTCAGGCAGTCACAGATCCCTAGAGTCATCGAGGGACACCCCAGACTACAGGACTGGCTCCTTGGAGCAAGGGATATCCCAACACGTCATGGATAATGACGCGAGTGTTGGGCACAGAGTGCTGTGTAGACCATGTACAATGAGGCGCAGTGTGACTCAAGTTGTCATTGAGCATTGCACTAGCCATTGAAGATGCTGTTCCACTGCCTTGACAAGTCTGGTAGGGCCCTTCATACAGCCCCCAGAGGGTCTCCCACATTATTGAGGTCTGCTTTGCCATTCACAACCTGGCTCTGGAGTTGGGCGAGGAACTTCCTGTTGATGATCTTAAGGAGCAGCACATGTCTTTGGATGAGGAGGATGTTCCAGAGGATGCCGAAGAAGAGCCCACTGAGGAGCCCGAATCCGAGTGTGCCCCAGCCCATTTTCGGATGGCACTGTTGTTACGTCAAGCCTGAAATGCATCTTCCAAGGGTAGGGCTCAGCTCAACATGCATTGAAGCTGTCCATAGAGGGGATCTCACATCCTGAGAATCCAACCTGAGTGGCCCAGTTTAAAGATCCAAACCAACTGACAGTTCAACACCTCGTGTTCTGAAGAGATCTACACATACAAAGACCTCAACCTCAGCAACAAATATCTTCAAATATCTCACACCCAGTTAAATCCCAATTATTTTGATCCTTACCCTTTTCCCCTGTGTGTCTGCCTTGTGTGAATGTGGGTAGAGGGTGGGAAGGTGTTTAGGGGACTAGCCAGATTAGCAGACCAGTGTTCCATTCTTACTATTTTATATTCATTTTTTCCTTGTTATAAATAAACTTATAAATCTAGTGCCCGTAACTCATTGGAGCAGTAAAGGCTCAAAGATCTCAGGTAAATACACAAACTATTGGTTACTTCACTTATGTTGGGACTCTGGGGTCTGTGGGTCTGGAATTGACTGTGCGTTCACCCAGGTGCCAGAACAATAATCAATCAGAGGCAGTATGGCTTCATGAAGGGGAAATCATTATTCACAAATTTATTACAATTCTTTGAGGTGGTAACGAACAGGATAAATAAAGAAGTAGCAGTAGATGTGGTATACTTAGGTTCCCAAAAAGCGTTCAATAACATACCGCAAAAAAGGCTACTTAATAAGATAAAGGCCCATGGTGTTGAGGTAGTATATTAGCATGGATAGATGATTGGCTAACTGATAAAAGACAGAGAGTTAGGATAAGAGGGACATTTTCAGGATGGCAACCTATAACTCGTGGAGTACCACAGGGATCAATGCTGGGGCCACAACTATTCATAATATGTATTAATGATTTGGACAAGGGAAGTGAATGTACTACTGCCAAGTTGTGGATGACACAAGAAAATAGGTGGGAGGGCAAGTGGTGAGGATGACACAAAGAGTCTACTGAGAGCTTGAGACAAGTTTAGAGAGTGGCAAAAACTTGGCAGATGGAATATAATGCCGGAAGGTGTGAATTATGCATTTTGATAGGAATATTATTTAAAGGGAGAAAGACTGCAGAGGAATTTGTGCACAAATCACAGAAAGCTAGCATCCATGTTCAGCAGGTAATTGGGAAGGCAAATGGAATGTTGGCCTTTATTTCGAAGCGAATGGAGTCTAAAAATAGGGAAAGCCTGCTAAAACTATACAAGGTTCTAGTTAGATTAATAAGACAAAAGCAAATTAGTGCAGATGGTGGAATCTGAAACAAAAACAAAAAATGTTGGCAAATCCCAGCAGATCTGGCAGTATCTATGGAAAGAGAAGAGAACAAATGTTTCAAGTGGATGACTCTTCATCAGAGTTAGAGAGAACTGGAAATAGGATGAAACTTGTAAAATCCTACACAGGACCTATGGGGTGGGAATGTTTATTTTCCCTGTGTTTCGTACGGAGTACAACGTCCCCCTCTAGGGTTGGGGTTTCTCAATTAACCAATCCTTATTAACTGATTTATACTTTCTTATGGGGGTGGGTGGGGGATGGTTGTTGGAGCATTAAGGGCTGAATAGAGGCCAGTTTGTGGATGCTGGATGCTAGTTAGACCACACCTGGAATACTGTGAACAGTTTTGGGCCTTATCTCAGGAAAGATAAATGGATTTGGAGGCAGTCCAGAGAAGGTTCACTAGGTTGATCCTGTTTATGGAGGCGTTTTCTTATGAGGAGAGGTTGAGTAGGTTGGGCCTGTACTCATTGGAGTTTTAAAGAATGATAGGTAACCTTATTGAGACATAGCGAATTCTCAGGGGGCTTGACAGGGTAGATGCTGTGAGGTTGTTTTCCCTTGTGGGACCAGAGGGCATAATCTCAGAGTAAGGGGTCATCCGTTTAAAACTGAGATGAGGGGGAATTTATTCTCTCAGAGGGTAGTGACTCTGTGGAATTCTTTCCCGCGGGAGCTGTAGAGATTGGGTTCTTGAGTCTGTTCAAGGCTAAGATAGATAGTTATTTAATCAGTAAGGGAATCAAGGGTTATGGGGATAAGGCGGGAAAGTAAAGTTGAGGATTACATCAGATCAGTCATGATCTCATTGAATGGCAAAGCAGACGCGATGGGCCGAATGGCCTACTTCTGTTCAGAATCACAAAATACTACAGCGTAGCAGAGACCCTTCAGCCCATCGAGTCTGCGCCGATGCATGAAAGGCCCTGACCTGCCCACCTAATCCCACTTGCCAGCACTTGGCCCACAGCCTTGAATGCTATGCCGTGCCAAGTAATCATCCAGGTACTTTGTAAAGGATGTGAAGGATCCCGCCTCTATGACCCTTCTAGGCAGTGTATTCCAGACCATCACCAATCTCTAGGTAAAATAGATTTTCCTCAAATCCCCCCTAAACCTCCCACCCCTTACTTTGAACTCTGTCCCCTCATTTACCAGACTGATTCCAGGGTTGGTGGGTCTGTCATATGAGGAGAGATTGACTTGGGTGGGATTGTTCTTGCTGAAGTTCAGAAGAATGAGAGGGGATCTAATAGAGACTTATAAAATTTTAACGGGACTAGACAGTGTAGATGCATGGAAGATGTTATCAATGATGGGTGTGTCCAGAACCAGGGGTCACAGTCTGAGGATTCGGGGTAAACCATTTCGGACAGATATAAGGAGACATTTCTTCACCCAAAGAGTGGTGAGCCTGTGGAATTCATTACCACAAGAAGGAGTTGAAGCTAAAACTTTGAATACATTCAAGAGGCTGCGAGATATTGGAGCATTTGGGGAGAATGGGATCAAAGGCTATGGGGAGAAAGCAGGATTAGGCTATTGAGTTGGATGAATAGTGGAGCAGGCTCAAAGGGCCAAAGGGCCACCTCCTGCTCCTATCTTCTATGTATCTATGTAACTGGCCCTTCAACTAAGGGAAACAGCTGCTCCCTATCAACCCTGTCCATGCTCCTCATAATCTTGTACACCTCAATCAGGTCACCCCCTCAGTCTTCTCTGCTCCAGAGAAAGCAACTCAAGTCTATCCACCCTCTCTTTTACTTAAATGTTCCATCCCAGGCAACATTCTGGTAAATCTTCTCTGCACCCCCTCCAGTACAATTATATCCTTCCTATAAGGTGGCGACCAGAATTGCACACAGTACTCCAGCTGTGGCCTCACCAAACTTCGATACAGCTCTCTCATGACCTCCCTGCTTTTGTAATCTATGCCCCGATTGATAAAAGAGAGTATCCCATGTGCCCTTTTCACCACCCTATTAACCTGCCCTTGTGCCTTCAGAGATCTATGAACAAACACGCCAAGGTCTTTTGTTCTTCGAAGATTCCCAGTGCCAGACCTTTCATAGTAAACATCCTTGTTAAATTATTCCTTCCAAAGTGTATCATCTCTCCCTTTTAAGGGTTAAATTTCTTCTGCCACTTACCGCCCATTTGACCATGTTGTCTATATTTTCCTGTAACTCAAGACACTCAACCCCGCTGTTAACCACCCGCCCAATCTTTGTGGCACCCGCAAACTTACTGATTTCACCCCCCACATAGTCATCTATGTCATTTATATAAATGACAAACAATAGGATGAACAATACCCTCGGTATGCCACAAGTCATTTCAAGACACTAAAGCAGCCATTTATCATCACCCTCTGTCTCCAACCACTCAGCCAATTATGAATCCACATTATCAAATCACCCTGTATGCCATGTGCATTTGCCTTCTTCATAAGTCTCCCATGTGGGCTGGTTTAGCTCACTGAGCTAAATCGCTGGCTTTTAAAGCAGACCAAGCAGGCCAGCAGCACGGTTCGATTCCCGTACCAGCCTCCCCGGACAGGCGCCGGAATGTGGCGACTAGGGGCTTTTCACAGTAACTTCATTGAAGCCTACTCGTGACAATAAGCGATTTTCATTTTCATGTGTGACCTTGTCAAAAGCTTTGCTGAAATCCATGTCAACTACATCAACTTCACTACCCTCAGCTACACACTTGGTTACATGCTCAAAAAATGAAATCAAATTTGTTAGGCATGTCCTCCCTCTGATAAAGCAATGCTGACTATTCCTGATCAAACCTGCCTCTCCAAAGAACAAATAACAAAGAACAATACAGCACGGCAACAGGCCTTTCTCCCTCCAAGCCTGCGCCAATCACGTGTTCTATCTCGACCAACCGCCTGTATCCTTCTATACCCCCCTATTTATGTCCAAGTAGAGATAGGCGGCGGGATTCTCCCATACCCGGCGGGCTGGGGGGTCCCAGCGGGACAGAGTGGCGTGAACCACTCCGGCGTCGGACCGCCCCAAAGCCCAAAGGTGCAGAATTCAGGGGCTAGGCCTGCGTCGGAGTGGTTTGCGCCCCGCCGGCTGGCGTGGAAGCCCTTCGGTGCCGCGCCAGCCGGGGCCGAAGGTATTCCGCTGGCTGGCGTGGGTCCGTGCATGCGTGGGAGCGTCAGCAGCTGCTGACATCATCCCCGCGGATGCGCAGGGGGCGTTCACCTTCGCGCCGGCCAGCGCGTAGGAAAAGAATGTCCCCACGGTACAGGCCCGCCCGCGGTTCGGTGGGCCCCGATCGCGGGACAGGCTACCGTGGGGGAACCCCCCAGGGCCAGATCGCCGTGCGCCCCTCCCAGGACCCCGGAGCCCTCCCATGCCGCCAGGTCCCGCTGGTAAGGAACCAACTCTAATTTACACTGGCGGGACCTGCATAGTTCGAACGGGACTTCGGCCGATCGCGGGTCAGAGAATCGTCGGGGGGGCCGCTGCAATCGGCCGCCGACCAGCGTGGCGCGATTCCCGTCCCTGCCAATTCTCCGGCGCTGAAGAATTCGGCGGCCGGCGGTGGCGGGATTCACACCGCCCCATGGCGATTCTCCAACCCAGCGGGGGTTTGGAGAATCCCGCCCAGATTCTCTCTTTCAGAATCTTCTCCAGTAGTCGCCCAACCACTGATGTGAGACTCACTCATTTGCAGTTCCCTGGCTTGTCTCTACAACCTTTTCCAAATAGTGGAACCGCATTAGCTGTTCTCCAATCCTCTGGCACCTCCCCCGTGGCCAGAGAGGAATTAAAAATTTGGGTCAGAGCCCCAGTAATCTCCTTTCTCGCCTTCATAGCAGCCTGGGACACAATTCATCCAGACCTGGAGATTTGCCCACTTTTAAGCCCGCCAATCCCTACAAGATCTTGTCACTCCCGATGACAATTTGCTCAAGAACCTCCCAATCTTTCTCCCCAATTTCCATAACTACCTTCTCATTCTCTTGGGTGAAGACAGCTGTGAAATTATTGTTGAACACCCTACCAATGTCCTCTGGCTCCACCCACCGAATTCCCCCTTGGTCCTTAATGGGCCCAACTCTTTCCCTGGTTATCCTCTTCCCATTGATATACTTACATAGAATTACATAGAACATACAGTGCAGAAGGAGGCCATTTGGCCCATCGAATCTCCACCGACCCATATTAAGCCCTCACTTCCACCCCTACCCGTAACCCAATAACCCCCTAACCTTTTTGTTCACTAAGGGTAATTTATCATGGCCAATCCACCTAATCTGCATGTCTTTGGACTGTGGGAGGAAACCGGAGCACCCGGTGGAAACCCACACAGACACGGGGAGAACATGCAAACTCCGCACAGACAGTGACCCAGCGGGGAAACGAACCTGGAACCCTGGAGCTGTGAAGTCACAGTGCTACCCACTTGTGCTACCATGCTGCCCTTATAGAACATCTTGGAATTTTCCCTACTCTTACCAACCAGAGCTTTCTCATATCGATTCTTTGCTCTCCTAATTGATTTCTTAAGCTCCATGCTGCACTTTCTGTACTCCACTATTGCCTCCACACATGTGCTCACCTTAGACTTGTTTAAAGCCTCTCTTTTCCTCCTTATCATATCCTGAATGTCTCTGGCCATCCATGGTTCTCTGGGTTTGTTACACCTTCCTATTACCCTAGAAGGAGCATATTGTGCCTGTGCCATCCCCATTTAGTCTTATACCCCCCCCCCCCCCCCCCCGCCACTGCTCTTCTCTAGGTTTCCCCACAAGTAACTCTTTCCAGTCTACCTCGTCAGATCCTGCCTTGTTTTGTTAAAATCTACTTCCCCAATCCAAATTTTTTTGCAACTTGTCTATTTCTTTGTCCATAACAAATTTAAATTGAACCATGTTGTGGTTGCTATCACAAAAATGCTCCCCCACCAAAACATCAACCACCTGTTCAGCTTCATTCCCCAGAATTAGGTTCAGCCTTGCACCATCCCTTGATGGATCCTCTACATATTGAGCTAAAACGTTCCCTGCATACATTTTAAGAAGTCTACTCCATCTAAGCCTTTAACACGATGGCTATCCCAATTGATTTTGGGAAAGTTGAAATCACCTAATATAATTACCCTCTTATTATTTTTACAGCCCTCCATGAATTGCGCACATATTTGCTCCTCAATTACACGCTGACTATCTGGATGTCTTTAATAAACACCTAGCAATGTAACTGTCCCTTTTTTAATCCTAAACTCTACCTGCAAAGCTTCATTTGATGCTCCCTCCAAGACATCATCTCTCCTTACTGCAGTAACTGCCTCCTTAACTAATAATGCAATGCCTCCTCCTCTTTTACCCGCTCCTCTGTCTTATCTGAAGATTCTATATCGCAGGATGTTGAGCTGCCAATCCTGCCCCTCACTCAACCACGTCTCTGTGATAGCTATTATATAATAATTACACATGTCCTAACTCATCTGTTTTATATTTAATACTCCTGGCATTAAAGTAGAGGCCATCAACCTTGCCTTACTCCTTTGAAACTTACTACCATTGTATTTCCTCTGGCCTAATTGCTTTTCTATGTTATACTGTGTCCCTATTCTGCTATCAGTCTGCATCCCCTCCATCTGCCAAACTAGTTTAAACTCTTCCCAACAGCACAAGCAAACCCACCAGCAAGGATGTTAGTCCTGCTCTGCTTTAGATGTAGACCATCCTGTTTGTGCAGGTCCCACCTTCCCAAAAATGGTCCCAATGGCCGAGGAATCTAAAATCCTTCCTCCTGCACCAACTCTTAAGCCACGCATTCATCTGTGCTAGTCTCCGATTTCTGTACTCACTAGCACATGGCACTGAGAGAGGTCCTGCTCTTTAGTCTATTGCCTAACTCCCTGAATTCTTGATGCAAAACTTCATCCCTCTTTCTACCTATGTCATTGGTACCAACATGTACCATAGCTTCTGCCTTATCATCCTCTCCCTTCAGGATGCCCTTCAGCCGTTCAGTGACATCCCGGACCTTGGCACCAGGGAAGCCACACATCATCCTGGAGTCTTTTTCATGACCACAGAAGTGCCACTGACTATGGAGTCCCCTATGACTATTGTTCTTCTGCGCTTTGACCCTCCCTGTTTCAGAACAGAGCTAGTCGTGGTGCCAATGCTCTGGCTGCTGCTGTTGTTTTCCCCCAACAGGCCATCGCTCCCAACAGTATCCAAAATGGTATACTTATTAGAAAGGGGGACAGCCACGGGGGATTCCTGCATTGACTGCGTGCCCTTTCTAGCGGTCACTCATCTGTCTGCCTGCACCTTAGGTGTGACCACATCTCTATAAACCTGTCCATGATGCCTTCTGCCATCTCCTACGGGCTGGTTAAGCACAGGGCTAAATAGCTGGCTTTTAAAGCAGACCAAGGCAGGCCAGCAGCACGGTTCAATTCATGTACCAGCCTCCCCGAACAGGCACCGAAATGTGGCGACTAGGGGCTTTTCACAGTAACTTAATTTGAAGCCTACTTGTGATAATAAGCAATTTTCATTTCATTTTCATTTCATGTTCCTAAGTGCATCCAACTACTGCTCCACCAAACCACGTGGTTTGTGAGGAGCTGCCATTGGGTTCACTTCCTGCAGATGTAGTCATCAAGAACGATGGAAGCGCCACGGACCTCCCACATCTCACAGTCAGAGCACTGCACCCCACTGACTGACAGTTCTAGCACTAATTAATAAATTACATCAGCATAAATATCTATCAAATTTAGTACTGATTAATCATGCCAAAATAAATACTTATTAAATTTAGCTCTAATTAATAAATTACGTTTAAATAAATACTTATTAAATTTATGTTAAAATTAATTCTATGTTTCTTGCGCTAGATTTCTCTGATAAATATTAAACGCGAAATACACTGATCACCTTGTTACTCCTCCACTTAGTTAATTACTCTAGTTTTTCAACTTTAGAACAGATTCCCAACCAGCCAGTCAGGTCACCATTTATGCTAACGTAATTTTTCAGGGTATTTTTCCAGTCCCCGATACCCAACAGGTAAGTTATTTACACTTACTGTTCCAAAGCTCCTCCTCCCCGAGTTTGCGGCAACTCCGCTCCCTGCTGACTGGGCTGCGAAGTCCCGAGTAAAGTCCCGAGTAAAGTTATTTTCACTTATTGTTCCAAAGCTTCTCCTCCCCTAGTTTGCGGCAACTTCGCTCCTTGCTGACTGTCTTATGGTCTGATGACCTTACGGGGCTAAAGCTTCCGAAAATATATATTTTTATACATATGTACATATAAATTTAGAGTACAAATTATTTTTCTCCAATTAAGGGGCAATTTAGCGTGGCCAATCCACCTAACCTGCATATCTTTGGGTCGTGGGGATGAAACCCATGCAGACATGGGGAAAACGTACAAACTCCACATGGACAGTGACACAGGGCTGGAATTCGAACCCGGGTCCTCAGTGCCGCAGTCCCAATGCTAACCACTGCGTCACATGCCGGCCAGCTTCCAAAAATATTTTGGTATGTATTTATTAATTAGTCTTCAAGCATGTACAGTGACAAATTGTTTTACATTAAATTGTAAATGGTGGCATCATTACAGGGATAACGCAAAGGGCTGTTCGCTGTTCTTTCCACCCAGGCAGAAAACAATCTGACAAAGATGTGCAGCTCAGGTGGATTGGCCATGTTAAAATTACCCCTTGGTGCCCAAAAGATTAGGCGGGATTATGGGGATAGGGCAGGGGTGTAGGCTGAGAGTAGGGATTCTCTGAAAATATTTCAATGGCAATAGGACCTACTTAAATGCTTCAAAGGAAAGATGGCACAGAAAATTATAGCGGACACACCCTCAGTCACTGTGGTTATTGCCACAATTAACAGTTTAAAATGATATTATAATTACTTATGTGCCACTCTTTCCAGTAGAATGGTAAAGCTACTTTAGCTAAACATTTGTACTAACATCAGTATTGTGTTGTTGTTGAAAGAAATACTTGTGTTTCTGCTAAACAATGCCCTCTGTGTTTGAATGGTTCACTGGATTCAGCCAGTTTTCATGGCTGAGAAACACAAAAACATTTCTATTTGGCTAATTGTATTTTAGATATTTTTTGAACCAGCTGTAACTGATCCAGGATTCAAACTCTGCCATTTGCTTTGAAACCCATCACCAGTGGACAAGAAGCTGCAATAAGCAACTAATGAAAATGAATCGTGACAAAATATGTCAAAACACCTTCATGAGAGGTAGTCTTGGGGAAAAGTGGTTGCATGGAGATAATAAGTGATAGTTGTTAACATTCAAGTGTGAGAGGAAATGTCAGCACTGATAGCGTCTGCTGTGTGTGGGGGTACAACACAACATCTTCAAAACTCATCA
Organism: Scyliorhinus canicula; assembly: GCF_902713615.1. Lineage (NCBI taxonomy): Eukaryota > Metazoa > Chordata > Chondrichthyes > Carcharhiniformes > Scyliorhinidae > Scyliorhinus > Scyliorhinus canicula. Next base: position 87,273,519 of record NC_052153.1, on the reverse strand, counting down.
GAGGCAGCTTCAAACAAAATCAGTGGAATTATGAGAGCTGTTTAAACACACCATGCCAACAGCCGAACGCAGCTTGCTCTTGCTCTTTTTTCTTATGCTATGCTCATATAAATATTATTTTGTTGTACTAATTGTGCAATACAGAGCTTACATGCTATTAATTTTCTTTTTTTTTAGAAAAACATTTTCAGTATTACATTTTACATAATGGAAGAAGAGCACAAGTCATTTCATAATATGTTCAGTGATTCAGAGAGTAGATGAAGTAAACAGGAAACACAAAAGTGAATATTTAATTTGCATAATGATGTTTTATACTAATTCAGAATCTTTTGGGGGAATAGCAAAGGCTGGGAAATTGCCTGGAGGCATACAATCTAATTATATGATTTTGATTATTTTATTTAAAAGCAATTTAAAATGTATTAGCGCCAATCTGTGTCCTGATGGCCCTGGTTATTTTTCAGATAACTTGGTCTATTTTGAAGACAAATAGATCAATAGGTGATGATTATTTAAAATGTCGTGTCTCAGGCTTAAACCATTGTCGCACACTAGAGGTCACTCCGGTAAACTGTAGGAAAACACTTGAGAAATGTGATAGTAAACACAAGCACGCTCTATTTGTTTTCACTTGGCTAATTTTGCCTACCCTCAAAATAGCCAAGATAAACATGGCAGCTAGGATTGTGAATAAAACAGTAAAAGTCAGTGGCAGCACTGTGAAAAACGTTTGCCAATTTTCTCTTCTTCTCTATGAAAGGTGTTGATTTTATTGAAACTCACTTCAAAAATGATACCTCAGCCATGAGTGAACCTAAACGACATAGGTAGGAAGAGAGATGGGGATTTGAGACAGAAATTCAGGGAGCTAGGGTGGAAGCTGAGAGCTAGAACAAACAGAGTTGTTATCTCTGGGTTGTTACCCGTGCCACGTGCTAGTGAAGTGAGAAATAAGGAGAGAGAGGAGTTGAACACGTGGCTACAGGGATGGTGCAGGAGGGAGGGTTTTGGTTTCCTGGATAATTGGGGCTCATTCTGGGGTAGGTGGGACCTCTACAAACAAGATGGTCTTCACCTGAACCAGAGGGGTACCAATATCCTGGGGGGGGAGATTTGCTAGTGCTCTTCGGTGGGGTTTAAACTAATTCAGCACGGGGATGGGAACCTAAATTGTAGTCCCAGTGTACAGGATGTTGAGAGTAGTGAGGTCAGGGATAGGGTTAAAAGTTCGAAAGAGGGCACCGGCAAGCAAGACGCTGGTTTGAAGTGTCTACTTCAACGCCAGGAGCATCCGGAATAAGGTGGGTGAGCTTGCAGCATGGGTTGGTACCTGGGATCTCGATGTTGTGGTGATTTCGGAGACATGGATAGGGCAGGGACAGGAATGGTTGTTGCAGGTTCCAGGATTTAGATGTTTCTGTAAGAACAGAGAAGATGGTAAAAGAGGGGGGGGTGTGGCATTGTTAATCAAGGAAAGTATTACGGCGGTAGAAAGGACGTTTGAGGACTCATCTACTGAGGTAGTATGGGCCGAGGTTAGGAACAGGAGAGGAGAGGTCACCCTGTTGGGAGTTGTCTATAGACCTCCGAATAGTTCCAGAGATGTAGAGGAAAGGATTGCAAAGATGATTCTCGACAGGAGCGAGAGTAACAAGGTAGTTGTTATGGGGGACTTTAACTTTCCCAATATTGACTGGAAATACTATAGCTCGAGTACTATAGATGGGTCAGTTTTTGTGCAGTGTGTGCAGGAGGGTTTTCTGACACAGTATGTAGACCGGCCAACAAAGGGCGAGGCCACATTGGATTTGGTACTGGGTAATGAACCCGGCCAGGTGCTAGATTTAGATGTAGGTGAGCACTTTGGTGATAGCGATCACAATTCGGTTATGTTTACTTTAGCAATGGGCAGGGATAGGTATATACCGCAAGGCAAGAATTATAGCTGGGGGAAAGGCAATTATGATGCTATTCGGCAAGATTTAGGATGTATAGGATGGGGAAGGAAACTACAGGGGATGGGTACAATCGAAATGTGGAACTTTTTCAAGGAACAGCTACTGCGTGTCCTTGATAAGTATGTACCTGTCAGGCAGGGAGGAAGTTGTCGAGCAAGGGAACCGTTGTTTACTAAGGAAGTTGAAGCACTTGTCAAGAGGAAGAAGAAAGCTTATGTTAGGATGAGACATGAAGGCTCAGTTAGGGCACTTGAGAGTTACAAGTTAGCCAGGAAGGACCTAAAGGGAGAGTTAAGAAGAGCAAGGAGAGGACACGAAAAGTCGTTGGTGGATAGGATCAAGGAAAACCCTAAGGCTTTCTATAGGTATATCAGGAACAAAAGAATGACTAGAGTAAGATTAGGGCCAATCAAGGATAGTAGTGGAAAGTTTTGTGTGGAATCAGAGGAGATAGGGGAAGCGTTAAATGAATATTTTTCGTCAGTGTTTACACTGGAGAAAGACAATGCTGTTGAGGAGAATACTCAGGTTCAGTCGACCAGGCTAGATGGAATTGAGGTTCATAAGGAGGAGGTGTTAGCAATTTTGGAAAGTGTAAAAATAGGTAAGTCCCCTGGGCCAGATAGGATTTATCCTAGGATTCTCTGGGAAGCCAGGGAGGAGATTGCAGAGCCTTTGTCCTTGATCTTTATGTCGTCTTTGTCGACAGGAATAGTGCCGGAAGACTGGAGGATAGCAAGTGTTGTCCCCTTGTTCAAGAAGGGGAGTAGAGACAACCCTGGTAATTATAGACCTGTGAGCCTTACTTCGGTTGTGGGTAAAATGTTGGAAAAGGTTATAAGAGATAGGGTTTATAATCATCTTGAAAGAACAAGTTGATTAACGATAGTCAACACGGTTTTGTGAAGTCATGCCTCACAAACCTTATTGAGTTTTTTGAGAAGGTGACCAAACAGGTGGATGAGGGTAAAGTGGTTGATGTGGTGTATATGGATTTCAGTAAGGCGTTTGATAAGGTTCCCCACGGTAGGCTATTGCAGAAAATAAAGAAGTATGGAATTGAAGGTGATTTAGCGGTTTGGATCAGTAATTGGCTAGCTGAAAGAAGACAGAGGGTGGTGGTTGATGGCAAATGTTCATCCTGGAGTTCAGTTACTAGTGGTGTACCGCAAGGATCTGTTTTGGGGCCACTGCTGTTTGTCATTTTTATAAATGACCTTGAAGAGGGTGTAGAAGGATGGGTTAGTAAATTTGCAGATGACACGAAGGTCGGTGGAGTTGTGGATAGTGCTGAAGGATGTTATAGGATACAGAGGGACATAGATAAGCTGCAGAGCTGGGCTGAGAGGTGGCAGATGGAGTTTAATGCGGAAAAGTGTGAGGTGGTTCACTTTGGAAGGAGTAACAGGAATGCAGAGTACTGGGCTAATGGCAAGATTCTTGGTAGTGTAGATGAACAGAGAGATCTCGGCGTCCAGGTACATAAATCCCTGAAAGTTGCCACCCAGGTAAATAGGGCTGTTAAGAAGGCATATGGTGTGCTAGCCTTTATCAGTAGGGGGATTGAGTTTCGGAGCCACAAGGTCATGCTGCAGCTGTACATAACTCTGGTGCGGTCGCTCCTGGAGTACTGCGTGCAGTTCTGGTCACCACATTATAGGAAGGATGCGGAAGCTTTGGAAAGGGTTCAGAGGAGATTTACTAGGATGTTGCCTGGTATGGAGGGAAGGTCTTACGAGGAAAGGCTCAGGGACTTGAGGTTGTTTTCGTTAGAGAGGAGAAGGCTGAGAGGTGACTTAATAGAGACATATAAGATAGTCAGAGGGTTAGATAGGGTGGACAGTGAGAGTTTCTTTCCTCGGGTGGTGATAACCAACACGAGGGGACATAGTTTTAAATTGAGGAGTAGTAGATATAGGACAGATGTCAGAGGCAGTTTCTTTACTCAGAGAGTAGTAGGGGTGTGGAACGCCCTGCCTGCAACAGTAGTAGACTCGCCAACTATAAGGGCATTTAAGTGGTCACTGGATAGACATATGGATGAAAATGGAATAGTGTAGGTCAGATAGGCTTCAGATGGTTTCACAGGTCGGCGCAACATCGAGGGCCGAAGGGCCCGTACTGCGTTGTAATGTTCTATGTTAAACAGATTTAATGATAAGATGAGAACTTGATGCCAATGGATACACACACACACACACACACACACATGATACACCACACACAAAAAACAATACACACCACACAAACACGATACAACACACACACAAACACACAAATACACAATGCACAACACACATACACGGACCACCACATACACAATTCACACACACGATACACCACACACACAAACACACCAAACATATGTGATAAACCACACACACACACAATGCACAAACAGACATACGACACACGATACACCACATATGTGCACAAAACACACACACACAGGCACACAAGACACATAAACACACACAGTATTAAACTCTTGAATAATACAAACCTTAGTTGATTGTTCCTATCTCTAGTACAGCATCACTGAAGACAATTCTAATGCTCTAACCGCTGTCCCTGTTCAGCTCAACTGTTCATCATATCCAGAATCAAAGCAACTGATCTGCATGGATTCATGTAGCAGGAGGGAACTTTACCCACTGAACCAATCGGTATGCTGACATAAACACTTTGAAATGTAATTTGCCCCTCATAAGGTTCACATAAAATTTCCATCAAAAACGATGGGCTGGATTCTCCGATTTTAGGCTATGTCCGGAGCATGTCTCCAGTCTTACGACCAAAAAGTCGGCGGCGCCCCCTCACCGATGCTCCACCCGATGGGGGGCTAGCAGCCGTGCCACGTAAAGCCCTTACCTGCAGATACGTATGGAGAATTGCCGAGTCCGTGGCCGCACATGCGCACCCCGGCGACCTGCAGCGGTCACGCCGTACAACATGGCGCTGGCCGTGCGAGGACCTGACTTGCCAGATAGTGCCCCCCGTAACCTCCCTCGGCCCCTGCCGAAGCCCCCCAGGCCAGCGGAACTGCTGCCCCCCCCCCCCGACTGTGATGGCGCTGGAAATAGTCCGCAACCACCACGCGAGTTCCCTGGAAACCGTGAGCACGCGTGCCCCACGCCGTAGGGAAGTTGGCCCATCGGGGGTGGAGCATCGGGGAGGGCCTCAGGTGATGTCATGAGGCCGTCCCAACGGCATCAAGCGTACTCAGCAATGAATCCGTTTTTGAGGGGGTGGAGCATCCGAAAAACGGCACCGCCCTCAATCTCGGCGTCAAAACGGATTCTCCAGCCAATCGGCAACTGCGATTTCGGCATCGGCAATCGGAGAATCCAGCCCGATGTGTCACAATTTATTGAAGCAGTGGATCTAAAAATTCACTGGCCTGCCAGTGTACATGCTGTCTGTCATCATTGTCAGCTGTTCCTCACCTCAAGGAGTTGTATGTTACAGCCATGGGTCTACATGTGACTGATCAGGCCGATTCTCGACCCAGAGATCCTTGGGCACATGGAAAAGGAAGCCCCACAATAAAGTGAGGTCCAGAGTGCAAACCTTTAGAGGGAGGAATGGGAAGGCAGGGGAAGTGTTCAACATATTCCAGAGTATCTCCTTTAATATACATGGGTGGTAGAGTATTTGACTGACCACCTGTGGATTGATATGTTTTGTTTTGGTAAATTGAAGTTTCTTGTATGCAGAATTGAAGAGAGATCTCAAGTGACATAAGAATCTGCTGCAGAGTGGGTAATGGCACTGCAGTCATCCACAAACTGTAGATCATGTATTTCTATGGTGGTCATGGTAAATGCAATGTAACCTTGCTGAGAGTCTTCTAGAAATCCTCGAAATTAAGTAGGGACTTTAAAAAAAACCTTTCAAAGACCTTTACTGTAAATGAACAAGTCAGTGGACTAACAAGTGTTTTTTTTTTTAGAACAGTACAGCACAGAACAGGCCCTTCGGCCCTCGATGTTGTGCCGAGCAATGATCACCCTACTTAACCCCACGTAACCCAACAATCCCCCCATTAACCTTACACTACGGGCAATTTAGCATGGCCAATCCACCTAACCCGCACATCTTTGGACTGTGGGAGGAAACCGGAGCACCCGGAGGAAACCCACGCACACACGGGGAGGACGTGCAGACTCCACACAGACAGTGACCCAGCCGGGAATCGAACCTGGGACCCTGGAGCTGTGAAGCATTGATGCTAACCACCATGCTACCGTGAGGCCCTGAGTTGTAGCTCCCATACTCCAGTCTCCCAATCTGTAGAGGTAGGATGAGTAGGCAATATGCCTGAAGAGAGACCAGGCCACCAAACTACAGATCACAACCTGGACAGTCAAGAAGGACTTCAAATTGCAAAAAAAATAATTCTGGGACAGGGCCATCGATGCTGGATATTTTCAATGAAGAGCTAACACCACCATCATTTACTTTCCTTCCAGAGAGGACATTCTTCAGCTAGGGTTTTAATCTTCTTTGGTAATTGGACACACTGGATGTGGCCCGAGCAGAACAAGTATTGCAGTGTAAACCTTGGAGGGGGTCAGTGAGAGAGGACCCTTGTGTGAACATTTAAATTCAGCCCCTCGAGCTTGCTACACCATTTAATAAAATGATGGATGATCTGATTGTGACTGCAACTCCACTGTCCCGAAAACACCTAATACCCTTTAATTCCCTTGTCAGTCAAGAATTCCTATACCTCTGCCTTAAAAATATTCAATGGCTTTGCATCCACTGCTCTCTGGAGAAGAGTCCAAAGACCCACTTCCCTCTGAGAGAACAAAAGTCTCCTCTGTCTTAAATGAAAGGCCCCTTATTTTTAAACTGTGTTCCTTATCTCCCACAAGGCAAGACATCCTTTCAGCATCCACCCTGTCAAACTCCACAGTGACACTTTGGGCAAGATCTTTCGGTCCCACCAATGTCTATGGCATTTTACATGGCTTGCCCATCCCGCCGCCGCAGCATCCGCCAAAGGGGGTCGCCTTCAGCGGGACCGGAAGATCCTCCAGTGGAAAGGGCCGGAAAATCTTGCCCTTTGCCTCCGGTTTGGAGTAAAATTTGTGACATTATATAATGACAACTATACACAGCCACAGCATTGGATTTGGAATATGTTTGTAATTGCCCTACAAAAAATCATTGGACGTGGATTAGCTGAAACCTCATGGAGTCAGTTTTTGGCTGTGACTGAAATTTTCTTTGGTTCTGAGAAATTTTGCTGAATTAGCCCCATCTGGCCTCAAAAACAATCGATTGAGCCAATGTCATCTTCAGCTTTCAATCAAAGCCATTCAATGGGCTGTTGCCAGTGGCCCTCTGACACCTGTTCCCTTCCTCTTGAGCAGAACAAACGCTGTGGGGAATTCTGTGATTGACACTGTGAATGGCCAATTGTGCACAGTATTCAGGCATCAATCCAACCCCCAGCTTTAGTGCAGTGATAGGATGGGCCACCCACATGAAAATATATTAGAGAAAAACAATAAATGTGACGAGCTCCAAAGCGGGTTGCATATAGTTTGTACTGGAGACAATGTTAGCTACTTGGCTCCAGCTATGGTTCACATTACCCATCACAGCATGAAAGCGGCTTGATAACCTCGTCTATTAGAGCAGCCTTTCTCAAACTGAATGAATGTATGGAACTCAAAGCAGTCTGTCAATCACAGCGTGGGCTTGTCTGTGTTGGGAAAGAGGAAGTAGAAATAACTTGTTAAGCACAAACATTGCCAAGAAATGCTTAAGACCCATTTATCAAAGCAACGTTTACTTATGGATGCAATCTTTTAAAAATTGCTAAGATGATTAAGTGACAGATAATGGAAAATAAATGCACTTGAGGGCTGACAGACACATTTACACACAACTGGTAGATGCAGATATGCGAACAATATTAAATTCCACATTTCATTAAGTTGTCTCCAATAATCAAAATATAATGGGATTGGGAATCTTTCACAGAGGATATCATAGCGGAAAAATTCAACTTTTCTTCTATTGCAACTTATTGCTCCAAAAGTTTTGATGAATCCTTTATAAACTCAGGCCTTGTAACTTTAATCTGACTGACAAATTGGAACCCATAGCCTTAGCACAAGGATTGCAACTTGGGGTCAATCACATATACCGGGAGAGGTTATAGGGATGGGTGTAAAGGACTATTATTAAGATTTAGTTGTTGCCATTTAGGATTTAGTAGCAGGCGATTGGTGGAAAATATTAAGGGAAAGCTTTGAAGGCATGAATTAAAAATGTAATTGCCTGAGTAATCAGAACTAGACATGAGTACTTCATTAAATAATTGGTATTTATGGTTTGTATGAGCCTCGTCCCACCTTATTTACCTTCTCTCACCCTGTCAACATATCCCTCTGTTCCTTTCTCCTTATACACTTACCTCGCTTCCCCTGTAAGAAACATTACTAGATTCATTAGACACTTAAATAAAAAAGACTCCATTTTTATTGAGAGGTTGAGAAGCACGCATTGGTCCCAATCCTCATGATGTGCTTTAGACACATCCACTGTGAATTTCAAAGGTTCAGCCAATGTAAGGCCAGGGCAGACTCGCCTTTCATCAGGCACAGTTACCGATTCCTGATGCTGGAGGCCCGCCAGGACTCAGAGATTGGCAGCCCCATCAGCCGAGGTGGGTGCTGCTGATGTGAGGATGCAGACAGTAGTTCACCCTAGTCCCCAAGCATTAAACTCCAAGGCTAATACTCATGTCTCCACAACACAAAGATGATACAGATGCAGCCCCCAATGCAAGGCGCTATAATGAAGTCACTCATCAGTCACTCATTCAGGAAATGACAGGTTAGTCAGCATTGCAATGCATGAGTGTGTCACTGATTGACATCCCTTTGGAAGCCAGGCCCCCAAGCATTGAACTCCAAGGCTAATACTTAAATCTCCATAATGGAATTCAGGGAGGGGCAACTGTAGTGAAGAGGCTATTGTGTGGGAGGGAAGGGAGTGAGGCTCATTTGAAAGCCTTCGCATAGGGGGTAGTGGGTGAACATTCCAGGTCTTAAGAGGATTGAGGGTCAGGGCATTGTCAGGACTCCTCACCACTCACTTTGATCTTCTCTTCCTTTCAGTTTTTGATTTGCGAGAATCATGAAGCCAATGGAGCTGGAAATTCTTTTGATTGCAATCGAACAACATCAGCGACATCGAGGTGTCACTGCATGCGGCCAGGACCAGCGCCCTGCAGAGAGGGGGAAGGCGGAGTCCATTGATCTTCCAGGAATAGGGCCACAGTTGGCTTAGCCTTAGGGGAAACACTACCAGCTGCGGGTATTCTGCCGCAGAACCTCCTACATCCAAATGTCAGAGGTCCAGTGCTGGAGAAGACGGAGCCTGTCCCCGGGGCACAGTGGACCACCTGTGCCAGGTGATACAAGAGTTGACATCACATGGACTGGGCGGTCACCCATTTCCTATGGCACTGATAGTTACTGCGGCTTTAAACTTTTATGCCAGTGACAGATTTCAGATTTCAGGGTCACCTGTGTGGCATACCCAGTCAGCAGCACACCAAGTGCATAAGGAAGGTCACAGATGCGCTATTTGTGAGGGCCCATTAATACATCAACTTGGTCCGGGACCAGGTGAGCCAGGACGCCAGGGTTTTGCCTGCATAGAAGGCGTGCACCAGGATATCATCGACTGCACCCACGTGACTCCATGATCCCCATGGCAGCATTGGGTTTCATTTGTAGGGATAGGCGTCTGCCTTGGAATCTGGCTTTTCATCTGGATGAGCCAGACAAAGAGGCCACGATGCAGATTCAATTGCATGGCGGTGCCCCGTGTGGCTCCCATTCGGGTTCCAGTGCAGGTTAACAGCCATTTATTAATCATGGAGTTGGATACGGGGGGGGGGGGGGGGGGGGGGGGGCATTTTCTGTTCTGGCACAGAACACCTTTGACTGTATAAAGCAAGTGTGCAGACTTTACCTTGGCAGATACCGTAGCTTGTTTGGCTACGTACACAGGGTAGCAGCTGGATATTGTTGGGAAAACACTGACCTGGTGGTTTATCGATGCCAGTCAACTTGCCTCCCTCTCATGATTGGTCACCATTTGCACTTGGACTGGCAGCACATTCTTCAGGGTCTGATGGTCTGTGCAAGGAGCTTGACAAATACCCTGAATTCTTCCAGCCCGGTGTGGGGACCATAAAAGTGGGCGTGGCCAACGTCATTAATTTCAGTACCCAGCGTTAAGACCCTGTTGGAATCTCCCAGGAGCTGTGAATTATAGCCTGGTAAATAAACCTACATTTCTTTGATGCAACTCGAAGTGGACTCCCCGTGACTTCATAAAATATTTACAACTCACCAAAACACATCTTCAGTAAGCCCAGCCCAGCCATTAATCACACTATTTAGAGTGTGGTTTCCCTCCTTTTCTTCCTTCCCAATCCTAATTACTAAGTTGCAAGTATCAAATAAGCCAGCAGCATTAACTGAAAGGGAACAAACACTTCCCTTGTTCCTTGACTGTATTAAACCAAGTCTGTAATCATAGAAAATGTCAAACCTCTGTCCAAATGTATCCAAACTATTAAATCATCAATCCTTCACCTTGAATAATGAATATACATTTTTAGCTAAAATGAACTGATGGGCAACATAAGATTTTACAGAGCCGAGAATCATTGAGTCATAGATGTTTACAGCATGAAAACAGGCCATTCGGCCCAACTTGTCCATGCCGCCCAGTTTTCACTACTAAGCTAGTCCCAATTGTCCGCTTTTGACTCATATCCCTCTGTACCCATCTTTCCCATATAACTGTATAAATGCTTACTGAGTAGGTATTAGACTAAAATGTTTTATTTCTTTTAAAATGTTGAAACTGTGGACAGCATCTAGTTTACAGAAAGCTTTTCATGCATTTGGATTTATGTGGGTGAAATCTAAATGTTTGGTCCTGCTGGTTGGCATTGGGCAGTATGTTGCATGAGAACTTCTCCCAGTTGACGTAGGGAGAAACTTGAAAAATAAATAATTAATAGGTTCAAAATACTATTAACTGACATTTTGAGCGAAAAGAAAATCTCACTTTCATGTGAGTCTTTGAAATATACTGGGTCTTTTGATGTGGAATATTTTCTGTTGCTGTTGTGAAGATGAAAGGAAATTTGTGTAATGTAGGACTCATGTTGTTGATGCAACATAGACTGAAATTGTAAACATCAGATGGCACAGCATTTCATTTCCTTGTCAGAAATTCATGGCAAAATATTATTAAACATTTAGGGTGCTAAGCGTCTTGCATGCGTTTCACTGTAATGGAAGGTTTTTTTTTAACAATATATTCAAGTGAATTATTTTCTGCTTTGGTTACTTTACTGTCATTTTGCTGTTACCTTAGTGTCAGCCGTGACTCAATTGAATCAGACAGTTGTGACGCCAATCCCTATGCCAGAAAACAACAATCTTGGTGTGGTGAATTATACTGCATTGTAATTCACACTGTATTGCATTGCGTTGTATTATGTCCTTGTGGGCTCTGTATGTGAGCCGTTGCGCAGCTCTGCCCATAGGGGGAGATAAGGAGCTTGTACTGGGCTTCACCCTTGGCTCCTCCCATGGTTTCGCCCATGGCTCCTCCCACTAACTGGAAGTATGAAGTGCTGCAGCCGTAAGCCTGCTCTCAGTTCCTCTGGTCGCAGGCTGACTCAGTTGTAAGACTATTAAAACCACAGTTTACTTCCAATCGTGTGTCTAGTGAATTGATGGTCACATCACTTGGTTGGTACCCCAGTTCAGGGGGGTTGGTTATATTATGATCTCGGACCAGACCCCAACAGCGGTTAGCATACTGGACAGAAACCCCAATATTTAATTTTAATTTGTACGACTGTGAGGAATGGACACCTCGCTCCAGGGATGATTTCATGAAAAGATAGGGATATCGTATTAAAACAAACTTTATTACTAAACAAAGTATTAAAAATGGAGGAAATTAAATTTGCCATCCTAGAGTCGGAAGAGAGCTTCCACGAAATGTGGGAGCCATTCATTCGTTTGTTCCAAGGCTTGTTCATTGCCAACAGTAATAAGCCAAAGAAGAGAGAGTAGTCATGATACAGCAAGGAGACGGTGGTGGGGGGGGGGGGGGGGGGGGGAGGGGCGCCATGGAGATGGGGCAGGGAGACATGGAACCCGAACATGCCCAACAAAAACATGAGACACAGCATCACACCAACGCAACTGGAGCAGGGCACAAGAACAGACTAGAGATAATCAAAGTGGGGGGGGGGGGGGGGGGGGGGTGAACAGGAAGGAAAGTGGGAGAGGGAACAGGGGACCCAGCCAGAATCGAAAAACGACTAGAAAATGAAACCAGAAAACCGTAACCACTATTGTAAATAATGTATGACAACTGATGTAAATTATTGAAACAGACCAGTTTGTAATTATTTTTCTTTATCCCTTGTCTCCTAATGTACATCGACGCATATCCTTGTTCTGTACACGACAAAAATCTCAATAAAAACATTGTTAAAAAAACACAGTATTAAAATATTTTTAACGTTACACCAGAAAGTAGGTTACAAAGGCCCCTGAAACAATGCAGTGAATGCAGTAACCCTTAACTACCATCTTTATTCCCACTCAAACAAAAAAACTATCTCAGCTCTCAATCTAATATTCAATACAGTTACCAACAAGGAATACTGACTGTACAAAGATGTTCTCTGAGACTGTTTTAAAGAAAATACCTAGTTAATCCTGTCAGAATCATGCAGAAACTCTGGCTGTATTTCTTCAGACGCTGCTTCTGCTTATTTCCGATCACCTTCTAATCAGACCATTCTGAGCTGCTTGGAAAGACTGAAAATCTGTCCACAAACATATCTTTAACTGAACTGTACTGAGAGCAAAATGCTTGACTTCTTTTCACAGCTTCATCTGGAGCTCAACTGAGCTGCTTTTCTGCAGAATGCCTGATACCTTAGCTCCACACAGTAACTACATCATATTACCCAGCTGAAATCTAATTAACTCCACAGGGAACCCCCAATCCAAACAAAACTGAATAACCCAAGCTTTTTATAATTCCTTAATCGCCACCGCCACTGCCAACCCCCCCCCCCCCCCCCCAACCCCCGACCTGCCTCCCAAAGTTTCAAACCAGGATTCATTAAAACATGACTAACATAGGCTTTTAAACCCTTACTGCACCCAATACCTGTAATACAACATAAATGAAATTCCAACATTCACCACAGTTAGTTCAGTTAGCTGGACAGCTGGTTTATGATTCAGAGTGATAACAACAGCATGGGCTCAGTTCCCGTACTGGATGAGGTTATTCAGAAAGGCCTACGTTCTCAACCTTGCCCTTTGCCTGAGGTGTGGTGATCCTCTGGTTAAATCATCAACAGTCAGCTCTCGCTCAAAGGGGAGAGGAGCCTGTGGTCCTCTGGGACTGTGACGACTTTCAGTTCCATTTCACTTCAGTGCAGCACAGATGAAGTGTTGAGCTGTTGGAGGTGCTTTCTTTTTGATGAGGCATAAACTAAGGCCCTATCGGACCTCTCAGGTGGATGTAAAAAAATCCTACTGCATTATTCCAGCAAACAGTAGGGGAGTTATCTCTAATGTTCTGGCCAATCTTATTCTCAATCAATATCACAAAAACAGACTATCTGCTCATTATGACATTATTCTTTGTGGGAGTTTGCTGTACGTTAGTTGGCTGCCAGGTCTCCTACATCGCAGCAGCATCAACACTTCAGAAGTGTCTGTAAAGCACTTTGGGGTGTTCTGTGGGTGGGCGGTTTATAAATTCAAGTCTATTTTTCAATGATCTAAAACATAAAAAGAGATGAATACTGGATATCCAAAATGGAAAAAAAAATGTTGGACTTGCTGGATCATTTATCATGTAAAAGACTTCTTCTTCTGAGCATGTGCTCACAACAAAAATCAGAACATCAGGGGTGACAGTCAGAAACATGGAGCGGGATGGAGTGGCATGAACCACTCCGACTCAGGCCACCCCAAAGGTGTGGAAGTCGCCACACCTTTAGGGGCCAAGCCCTAACATTGAGGGGCTAGGCCCGCACCGGAGTTGTTGGCGCCCCGCCGGCCGGTGGGAATGGCCTTTGGCGCCAAGCCAGCCGGGGCCGAAGGGACTTCGCCGGCCGGCGGAAGTCCACGCATGCGTTGGAGTGTCAGCGGCTGCTGATGTCAGCCCTGCGCATGCGCAGGGGAGGGGGTCACTTCCGCCACCGCCATCGTGAAGATTATGGCGAACGCGGAAGGAAAAGAGTGCCCCCACAGCACAGGCCCGTCTGCCGATCGGTGGGCCCCGATCACGGGCCAGGCCAGCGTGGGGGCACCCCCCGAGGCCAGATCGCCCCGCGCCCCCCCCCCCCCCCCCAAGACCCCGGAGCCCACCTTGTCCCGCCAGTAAGGTAGGTGGTTTGATTGACGCCGGCGGGACCGGCATGACAGCAGCGGGACTTTGTCCCATTGCGGGTCGGAGAATCGCCGGGAGGGGGGGGGGGGGGCACGGCGTGATTACCTCCCTTGCCGAATCTGTTACTGGAGACTTCAGGAGACGGCGGGGGCGGGATTCACGCCGGCCCCTTGCGATTCTCCGACCCGGCGGGGGGTTGGAGAATCCCGCCCATGGTCCCAGGTTTTGCTATGGGGGAGAGGATCCCCATCGTGGCAAAAATCCTGGAAATGGTACCCCGGACTCAAAATGTTCCACTTTCACAGTAGTGTGAATGGAGTCAGATGGGTGTTTGTGCATGTGTGGTTTAAAGTGGTATCTGGCCAATCAAATCACCAGCTGCCTCCTCTGAAGTGGGGATTTGGTAGTCTTGGAGTGTGAAACCCAAATTGTGGAGATTAAAATATGTAAGTCTGAACTTGATGGATTTGTTTCGATAGCCACATATCCTTTTGGAGAAGTAAGGTATTCCCTTTGGATATGGTCCTGGGACACCTATTGGAGAGCTAAGGAGCCCTTTGGGCGAGGTAAGGCACTATTTGGGTTTGTTTGAAGTGAACATAATTATGCGCTTTTTATATTTTTTACTAATTGGATAGGATTTTCAGTATGCCCTTTGAAAGATTTAGCTATTGGAACTGTTCAGCTGTCAAGGAACAGTCAAAGAAATGTCAAGCTGCAAAGGAACTGTCAATGCCTGGGACCATGTTTCTGACTGTCAACACTGTCAAACAGCTGTAAAAGGCTATGAGATGTTTTAGGATGGAAGGGGTAAGGACAAAGGGTAGTGCATGGTGTGGCATGTATTGTTATGAGGTGTCATGAAGTTAACATAGGGCTATGAGGGGCCATGTGGATGTGGGAGCATGAGGTGGCATAGGCTGGGGCATAGGGTGTGTGTGGGGGTGA
This sequence comes from Scyliorhinus canicula, assembly GCF_902713615.1. NCBI lineage: Eukaryota > Metazoa > Chordata > Chondrichthyes > Carcharhiniformes > Scyliorhinidae > Scyliorhinus > Scyliorhinus canicula. The sequence goes on along the minus strand of NC_052153.1, from coordinate 87,258,127 downwards.
AGACTGGAGGGATATTTTTGTTTTATTCCTTTCTAAAATCTTTTACCAATGCAGTGCCAGAGCACAGAGGCAGGTCTTATGCCCAGGGTGCCTCTGCACCTGGCTGCCTCTGTACTTATGACAGGCACAGCAGGCCCAACTCCCAGTCCAGCCCACGCCCTCTCCTGCCCCCCTCCCGACTGGAATGAAAATCTCCCCTGCTCACTCGATCAGGGTGTGAAAATCTGGGCCTTTCAATAGAGCAGCTCTGATTCTCTCAATTTTTTATGTAAGCCTACTTGTGACAATAAAGATTATTATTATTAGATTGTATGCAACTTAAACGTCTGAAATTATACTCTTCTTGTTATGATTGTTTCAAACAGATTAGAGGCAAAAGTACTTATTCAATCATAAATGGTGCTGTTGGGACTTCCGGTGGCGCCCTCGAGGAGGCAGGTCGCAGGTCGGATCGCTCCCGCCCGAGATGGGCAAACGGACCTTTGTCTACGGACTTTTTAGGGACCTGGCAGCCTGAATCGGTGGAGGAGACGACAGGGAAGAGGCTTTCTTCCCGGGGTATGGGCAGCTGGACCAGGAGCGGTCGAGTGGAGCGGGAAGGATCGAAGCGGGAGCAGCGGGGAACCCAGGCCGGGCGGCCAAGCATGGCGGACGGCGGGGACCGGGGAGCGGAGGCTCACTGGCCAAGGGAGGAGCAGATGGAGTTCTTCAAGAACTGCTTCGCCGAGCTGAGGAGGGACACGCTGGACCCGATGAGAGCGGTGATGGACCGAATGGTCGAGACACAGGCGGCCCAAGGGAAGGCGCTCAGGGAGGTCGAGGCGAAGCTCTCCAGTCAGGAGGGAACGGTAACGGAGCTGGAGCACGAGGTGGAGGAGCTGAACGCCCGTCAGAGGAGGATGCAGGAGCAGCTTGAAGAGCTGGGGAACAGAGCCAGGAGGCAGAATTTAAGAATCGTTGGCCTCCCCGAGGGCTGCGAGGGGTCGGATGTGGGCGCATACGTGACGGGTATGCTTGAGGCGCTGATGGGACCGGAGGCCTTCCCTCAACCCCTGGAGTTGGATGGGGCACATAGAGCCCCCGCAAGGAAGCCCAGGACGGGCGACCGACCGAGGGCCTTGGTGGTCCGCTTCCACCGGCTTGCTGACAGGGAACGTGTGCTGCGATGGGCCAAGGCGGAGAGGAGCAGCAGATGGGAGAACTGCGAGGTGCGCATTTACCAGGACTTGGGAACGGAGCTGGCCAAGAGGCGTGCAGGATTCATCAAGGTAAAGGCAGCCCTCTACAAAAGGAGGTGAGGTTTGGAATGCTATATCCTGCAAAGCTTTGGGTTACGTTTGAGGAACTCCACTACTACTTTGAGACACCAGAACAGGTTTGGACCTTTATTAAAGACAAGAAGCTGGACTTGAACTAATGGGCACTGAGTTCTTTCAGTGCTGTACAGTGGCGGCGGCCTGTTAACTTAAAGTTGCTCTGATTAGGACTTTTACTAAGAAAAAGAAGCTGGACTGGAACTAAAGGACTCGGGGCTTTCAGACATTTTGTGTGGCGGCGGTTTGTTAAACTATCCTGTACTGTAATGTTTTATCTAAGATTGTTTTCAGCCTGGACAGAGAGTGGGGGCTGGAGGGCGCACTGTTTAGGGTCCTTTGGGGGGATCGCAATGGGGGGGGGGGGGGCTGTGCTTGGTACCTTCTGGTGCGAGATCGGGGCCTCTGATGGGGGGATGGGCTAGGGGCTAGTCACGGGACTTGAAAGGGCTCGGTGGGATACAATTAGGTTAATGGGTCCCTGGTGGGTGGGGGGAGGGCCTGAGCGCTGGGACGGGAGACAGGTAGGCGCCAAGGGCAGGGGTCAGTGTGACTAGCGTAGGTCAGGGGGCACCAGGGAGATCGGAGGGGGGGCGGGGCGGGCTAGGGCCAAGCGCAGGGCTGACCTGGCAGGCCAGGCCTGGGGGAGTAGGGGAGACCAGGCGGGGGGGGGGGGGGCGGGGAGGGAGAAGAGGGTTAGGGCCACGTTAGCTTAGTGTAGTTGAACACGTGTGGCATGGGTAAACAGAGCTGGCAGGGAAAGTGCCGTATGGAAGGATTTTTGGTTTCAACATTTATTAACATGTTTATTCTTTCCCACTGTTCGTTTTCACTATGTTAAGGCTCTTTGCACAGGGCCATTTTTCGCTTTGTAACTGTTACAAATTTGTGTTAAATAAAAAACTTCAAAAAAAAAATAAAAAAAAAAAATGGTGCTGTCATAATATACACACAAGTATATGATGGTGCACAGAGAGACACAGACACACTGAATGACCAATTGACACACAGAACACAGCAGCCAATCACCAGACAGGACACGGCCACTATAAAGCCGGAGGGCATTAGTTTTCCCGCTCTCTTGGGATGCAGCCTCTGAGACAGCCAGAGCCCGTGAGCAGCAACACAAATATCCACCATGTGGTAGTAAGATAGTCTCGTCAGGTTAGCCTCAGGTCTCCAGTCAACTCAGCATAGTGTCAACCCACAGTTGACAGTTAACAGTTCATAGTTGAATAAAATAGAGTTGCATTTCTACAAGTGTTGGAAGCCTGTCTCTCTCACTGCTATGGTAAACGCAGTCCTCGCAGACCCAGCATATCCAACACATCATGGTACCAGTGAGTCATGTTTGAGTTTGACGGACCTACCTTGAGATAGTCTGCCTTTGACCAGCGATCAGCCATCTGGTAACATGGACAGCGTCCGCCCTCCCCCGCCGCTCCGCGTTGCCGGCAACCTCGGTGCCAACTGGAAGATTTTTAAGCAGATGTTTCAGCTGTAGCTCGAAGCCACCGACCTCGAAGCCGCGTCAGATGCCAGAACGATTGCTCTCTTTCTCTCCATAGCCGGGGACCATGCCATCCACATTTTTAACTCCCTCACATTTGCTGAAGGTGAGAACAAGTCCAAGTTCAAAACAGTCGTGCTCAAGTTCGACAGCCACTGTGACATCGAAGTCAACGAGAGTTTTGAACGCTATGTGTTTCAACAGCGTTTGCAGGTAAGGATGAACCTTTCCAATCCTTCCTAACCCATCTCCGTATCCTCGCGCAATCCTGTAATTACGGCTCCACCTCCAACTCCATGATCTGTGACCAGATCATTTTCGGGATACACTCCGACCCCCCACGCCAACAGCTCCTTAAAGTGAAGCAGCTCACCGTCGCCATAGCCATCGAAACCTGCGCCCTGCATGAGCACGCTACTAACCGGTACCCTCGCATCAAGGCGTCAGAGACGGCGCGGCAAGGCTCCCACGATGTGGAGCGGGTGCAGCCCGTAAAACAGCTCCAGGGCCTGAGTCTGGATGAGGGCAGCCATTTCGCACGCTTTTGCCGGGCTCCTGCCCATGCGCGCAACGACCGAGGGGACAGCGAGGCCGAGGACCGAACTGCGCAGGTGCGCACAACATTCGACCACACCGCGCAGGCGTGGTGGCGCATGGAGCATCCTGACGTCGGCGCCATGACGTGCAACAACTGTGGCTCCTCCCACTTAAAGTGGCAATGTCCCGCAAAATCTCGACGCTGTCTCCAGTGTGGCAAGCTTGGACACTACGCAGCCCTGTGCAGATCTACTCAACTACCCACCACACCTCGGTCCCAGCAGCAGCGCAGGAATGTCCGGTCAGTGCAGCAACCAGTTACAGATTCCGACTCCGATATGGTTCCAGACCCCGACGCCAAGGATCTCACATCCCCATTCCGGGGGGCATCATCACCAAGCATACGATGCTTTCCAAAAAAAAGGCCAAGCCCCTCCCAGTGATGAGCATTGATCCGGACGACGAGTGGTGTGCCACTCTTATGGTCAACCAGAATTTGTCGCCCACCACAGAGACTGAATTTATGAACTGATTGTTTCGTTACCTTGATTCTTCGTTTGCTCACCTGTACATACTGTTTTCCATGATTTGTTATATGCACTCTATCTGCACTAGACACCTTCCCGTGTAAATACGTTCAAATTTTTGTATATAGTCAGGTTACTAGTCATTTAAGTATGCTCACATACTCGTACATAGTCAGGCACATTCACATACTCACTATTTATTGCCATGTACACATTTTTTTAAAAGGGGGAGATGTCATAATATACACACAAGTATATGATGGTGCACAGGCAGACACTGACTGACACACGGAATGACCAATTGACACACAGAACACAGCAGCCAATCACCAGACAGGATGCGGCCACTACAAAGCCAGAGGGCACTAGTTTTCCCGTTCTCTTGGGATGCAGCCTCTGAGACAGCCAGAGCCCGTGAGCAGCAACACAAACATCCACCATGTGGCAGCAGGATAGCCTCGTTAGGTTAGCCTCAGGTCTCCAGTCAACTCAGCATAGTGTCAACTCACAGTTCAAGTATGTTTAACAGTTCATAGCTCAATAAAATAGAGTTGCATTTCTACAAGTGTTGGAAGCCTGTCTCTGTCACTGCTATGGTAAACGTAGTCCTCGCAGACCCAGAAAACCCAATACATCAGGTACAACGGGCGCGATTCTCCGCTCCCGGGAAAAATCGTGAAGTCCGTCGTGAACTCGGCCGAGTTTCACGACGGCCTCGGAGCCTGCTCCTCTCACCAAATTCACCCCCACCCGGGGGGCTAGGAGCGGCGCTCTGTTATTCTCGGCCGCCGGGCCTTGACGCTTGCGTCAAGGCGGCGCGCTGAGAATGAAGCGACGGCGGCGCCTATGTGCATGTGCGGCGGCCGTCTTTCCCCTCAGCTACCCCGCGAGACGTGGCAGCTTGATCTTGCAGGGCGGCGGAGGGGAAATAGTGCGTCCGATTGAGATGCCCCGATCGCGGGCCTGTCCCCTCCCGAGCACAGTCGTGGTGCTCATTCCACACCAGGCCCCTTACAATCCCCAAAACGGGCATCTCACGGCGATTTCACAATGGCAGCAACCAGGTGTGGTTGCTGATATCGTGAAACGCTCGCGAACGGCAGGCCGCTCGGCCCATCTGGGTCGGAGAATCGCCGGTTGCTGTGAAAAACGGCGAGCGGCGATTCTTCCGAGCGGGGGGTGGGAGAATCGCGGGGGGCGCCAGGGGGTCGTGAAATTAGTCGGGGGGGCCTTCCCGCGATTCTCCCACCCGGCGTGGGGAGTGGAGAATCGTGTCCATGATCTTTGAAATTAGGCCAGTGCCTTGTATTTTATTTACACATTTCCAAAGATAGTGATCACAGAGTGGTTTTAAAAGAAGATGGAGAATTACAGATTTCCACCTGAAGTCCAACATCAAATGCAGGGAGCTCATGAACTTATTGATCACCAAGTTAGAGACCTACTTTCAGCTGCCTCTAACGCACTCGCTTTCCAAAGTTCCAAGCTGTACCTTTGTCCAGGATTTCCTTCCTCCTATCCCGAAACCTCCCTCTCTCTCTAGTTTCTCAAGTTTACACAATATAATAAACGCATCATCCTCTATTCACAATCCATCTTGTGACTCTTTTTATTTCCATTCATCTCATCATTTTATTGCAAACCCTCTTCACTATTGTCCATCCCAGTGCGGCTATCCTTGTTTTTATCCTCCTCATCCCTATCCAATCCTTGCTAGCTATTGTTTATTTTCCCAATCGCACAGCAAATGTGGACTGGGTGGAACAACACCTGGGGTCTCCCAGGCTATTGGAGGCCCCTGGGTGGTCGGGGACAGGGTAGGATGGCACCTTGGCTCTTCCTGGGCACCTTGGCACTGTGAGGCTGGCACCCTGGCACTGCCACCCTGGAACTGCCAAGGTGCCTGGGTGGCATTGCCAGTGTTGCAGTGGCAGAGTGGCACTACCAAGGGTCAGGGCCCGAGTGAGGCCATGTCCATGAAAGAAGGGATGAGGGGGTTAAGAAGGGTAGAGGAGGGTGAAGTGTTGGTATAAAGGGGCCTCCAGGAGGTTGGGGAGGTGAAGCGTTGTGGTTCTGAAAGTGGGGGGGTGGCCTGAAAGGGGGCATGGGAAGGCTTAAGAAGGGGACCCTCGGCGATCCCATAGCGGGGTGTCCCCACTTGGGAGGGGGGATAATGCCCATGTGTGTGGGGGGTGACATTGCCTGTGGGTATGGGGTGTGGGGGACCCTCAAGCTCACTTAGAGATTGGGGCACCTTTCAAAATGGTACCGAGCTCTGAGTAGCCAGTCTGGCCAGCGAGTTCAGCCCCACAGTGATGGGAAAAATTCTAAGTGTGGGCTAGCCCGAAAAAGTGTGGTTAGATAGTGGTGGAGAACCCATCAACAGAGCCGGGGAGAAACTCCCTATCAAACCTGCCTGAAATGACACTTAGAAACGTTTCTGTTAGATCGCATCTTCAAAGTTATTTTAACATAATTGAAGGGATGATGATCAATAATAAATGATTCTTATATATCGATGTATCCCGCAGCATCTTCCAGAGACCATTGAAAAAAAATGATTGCCCCTTCAAAATAAGCCAAAGGCAATGCACTGCTTCAGGATAGCTCAAGGCCTCACTAATGGAAGATGATTTTTCTCTTTCTACAAACTTCCTCTGTATTGTAGGTTTTATGGTTAAGGTACGGAAAAAAAGGAACTGCGCTGTGAAAGAAGTTCAAGGTCAATGGTTTACAACTTCACAAAAATGTGAAGATAATCAAATAATTTGACACTGGAAATGCAGCTCATATCCCCATAATACTTGCCAATAAAAAAGTAATATCAATTATTCAGTTACAATGGGGACAATTTAAGGGTTTCCAATCTGAATTTGCAGCTTTACCAAAACCTAATGACCCACTATCACCCCCCCCCCCCCCCCCCCCCCACTTCCCATGACCTTCCCCGCTGAGTGTGACCAGCTGAAATAGCTCAGTTGGGAGAGCATTAGACTGAAGATCTAAAGGTCCCTGCTGAGTGCGAATTAGGAATATGGGTACTTGTTTCATTTTGCCTTGTTTTAACTATTCTTTCATGGAATGTGAGTATCACTCGCTGTTGCCCATCTCTACTTGCCATTGAGAACTCGGTGCTGAACCGCCTTGCAGCCCATGTGGCATGGGTACACCCACAATGCATTCAGGGAGGGGGCTCCAGGATTTTGACCCAGTAGCTGTGAAGGAACAGCAATATATTCCCGAGTAAGGATGGTGTGTGACTTGGAGGGGGATTTGCAGGTGGTGTTTTTTCCATGCATCTGCCTTGTCCTTCTTGGTGATAGAGATCATGGGTTTGGAAGGTGCTGTCAAAGGAGCAGTAGTGAGTTGTTGCAGTACATCTTGTAGATGGTACTGACTTCTGGCATTGTGCATCAGTGGTGGAGGGAGTGAATGCTGAAGGTAGTCTAGGTTGCAAAGAATGTAAACTAACAATTTTGAAAAAAAAGGTACACGTTATAACCATTGGAATAATGTGTCTTTGTTAAAACTATTAAACAAGCCGTAAGATTCTAAGTTTTCAACTGAAAATAAGCAAAGCAAGCATCTTATTTTATATATTGCTCTGGAAAATTGGTGAAAGTGGATTTTCTTGTTGCAATCATTTAAAGTGCAGCTGACTAAGACAGGTTTAGGTTGGGCTTACAATTATTTTTGACAGCTTTGAATGCAATGCAATTTAACTGGGGCGATGTCCTCAAAATGTCAACCATATTGCTTCGACATGACTTTCTTCGAATCATAGAATCACAACAGTGCAGAAGGAGACCATTCGGCCCATCGAGTCTGCACTGGCCCTTCGAGTCAGTGCACTGCTCACTGTGAGGCATCAGTGCTAACCACTGTGCCACCGTGCCATCCCAATAACTCCTTGAGGGCGAAGTTGGTCTACTTCACCAGAACAAAATAAGCACCTTCCAAATTGGCAGCCAATTTCTCACCATACTCTACCTTCTTTAGACTAACGTTCAGCACCATTTAGGATTCCTCAGATACTAAAACTGTCCTTGCTGATATACAGCAAGACCTGGACAACATTCAAGCTTGGGCTGGTATGTGGCTGGTATTCATGCCACACATGTGCTCAGCAATGACCATCTCCAACAAAAGAGAATCAAACCATTTTCCCTTGACATTCAATGTCATTACCATCGCTGAATGCCCCACTGTCAAAATCCTGGGGGATTACCACTGACCAGAAACTGAATGTGGTCTACTATATAAATGCTGTAGCTCGAAGAGCATATCAGAGGTTCGGAATTCTGTGGCAAGTAACTCAACTCCTGACTCCCAAAGCCTGTCCATCATCTACAAGGCACAAGTCAGGAGTGTAATGGAATACTCTCCACTTGCCTGGCTGAATGCAGCTCCAACAACACTCAATAAACTCAATACCATCCAAGATAATGCAGACACTTGATTGTCATCCCATCCAACACCTCCAACATCCATTCCCTCCACCACCAATACACAGCAGTAGCAGTATATGGTATCAACAAGGTGCACTGGAACAACTCACCAAGGCTCCTTCGACAGTACCTCTGAAACCCATGGCCTCTACCATCTAGAAGGAAAAGGGGATCAGATACAAGGGAACACCACCATCTGCAAATCACCTCCAAGCCTCCAAAACACACACCATTCTGACTAGGAAATATATTGCTGATCCTTCACAGTTGCTCGTTCAAAATTCTGGGACTCCCCACTCCACATGGACTGCAGTGGTTCCAGACGGCAGATAATAACCACCTTCTCAAGGGCAATTAGGATGGGCAAGATATATTGCCCTAGCCAGCGGCACACATAGTTTGACCTTGGTTTCAAAAATTATTTCTGAGTTTCCATGCCATTTTGACAATAATTTCCAAGTCAATGGAAGATACAAAATGGTCAGTTAAAAGCAAAAAAGAAAGACTTGCATTTATATCGTACTTTTCAACCATGTAACATCTCAAAGCACTTTATAGCCAATAAACAACAGCTGCCAATTTTCTGCGAGCATACTCGTGTGACTAGCATTAAACAATTTCATGCCCCCAACTCTCTGTCCAGTGACCACACAAATAATCTCAAACATAGAATCATGGAGTCCCTACACTGCAGAAGGAGGCCATTTGGCCCATTGAGTCTGAAATGACCCTCTGAAAGAGAACTCGACCCAAGTCCACTCCCCCGCCCTATCACAATAACCCCTTAAACTAACTTCTTACATATCTTTTCTGGACACTAAGGGGTAATTTAACATGGCCAATCCACCTAACCTGCACCAGAGCACCCGGAGGAAACCCACGCAGATATGGGAAGAATGTGCAGGCCAGAATTGAACACAGGTCTCTTGTGCTGTGAACATGAGTCAGCTGGGACTCAGCACTTTTGCCTTTGAATGACAATGTTCTGGTCTCAAGTCTGACTTTGGGACTTGCTCGTCATGGCTGACACTTCAGTACAGTACTGAGGGAGTGCTGCATTGTTGGAAGTGCCATCTTTCAAATGTTCGACAGTCATCTGAAATGAAAATCGCTTATTGTCACAAGTAGGCTTCAAATGAAGTTACTGTGAAAAACCCCTAGTGGCCACATTCCGGCACCTGTTTGGGGAGGCTGGTACGGGAATTGAACCGTGCTTATGGCCTGCCTTGGTCTGCATTAAAAGCCAGCTATTTAGCCCAGTGTGCTAAACCAGCCAGACACCGGGGGTGGGATTCTCCAACCCCCCGCCGGGGGGCTGACTTGGAAATTATTGTCAAAATGGCACCGGCACGACTCAATGGGCCCCGTGGCTCCCCAAAGTCTCCGGCCCGCGATGGGGCGAAGTCCCGCTGGTTTTTTGCCAGTCCCACCAGCGTGGATCAGACTAGGTCCCTTACCGGCGGGACCTGGCGGCGTGGGTGGGCTCGGGTGTCCTGGGGGGGCTGCGGGGCGATCTCGCCCTGGGGGTGCCCCCACGGTGGTCTGGCCCACGATCGGGGCCCACCAATCGGCGGGCAGGCCAGTGCCGTGGAGGCACACTTTCACTACGCGTCGGTCGTGTCAGCCTCCGCGATGGCCGACGTGTAGGTGACCCCCCCCCCCACTGCACATGCGCGGGGATGACATCAGCAGTCGCTGACGCACCCGCGCATGCACGGACTCTCGCCGGCCGGCGAAGTCTCTTCGGCCCTGGCTGGCGTGGCGCCAAAGGCCTTTCATGCCGGCTGGCGGGGCGCAAACCACTCCGCCGCCAGCCTAGCACCTGAAGGTGCGGAGCATTCTGCACCTTTGTGGCGGGCCGACGCCGGAGTGGTTCACGCCACTCCGTCCCGCCGGGACCCCCCGCCCTGCCGGGTACGGGAGAATCCCGCCCCTGATCTGGTGAATGTAGAAACTCCCATAGAATTATTTTGCAGAAGAGCAGGAAAGTTATCCATGGAGTCCTGGCCAATATTTATTCCTCAATCAACATCGCAGAAAGAGATTATCTAGTTATTCCTACATTGTTGTTTGTGGGAGTTTGCTGCACACAAAAGTGGCTGCTGTATTTCCTGTATTATAACAGTGACTACACCTCAAAGATACTTCATTGGTCAGTGTGCATTTGGGAGATAAAAAGCGTCATTCAAAAGGAAATCTTTTTTCTTTTATGACTCCTTTCAAGAACCTGAGGTGAACTCTCACTTTGAGTACAATTAGTAATCAGGTTGCAAATTGTGCGCATTTTGCAGTATTGTTTTCTCTTACGTTTACACTCAAACTCATTCGCAAGTCACCAAATGAAAATTTTGTCATAAACCAGTGCAATCGGATTGCGGTTTTAAACACCTGTTTTCATTCAAATAAATTGCTTTAAACTATTTTAAAAGTGGTAACGTGGTACAATTTTTATGAATACAGCTGAAAATGTTTCTCATCAAAAGGTTTTTAAATCGCAATGTCATTCCACTACCTGAGGGTAACCTCATTTTAAATGTTGAAAAGTAACTATTTTCTAATTATGTTGGGGTACAGTACTTAATTCTTTCATAATTATAAAATGTCATTTTCAACCTTTAAATGCACCTATTCGTGCCCTTCCAATCAAACGTTCCAAATTAATTTCAGAGCCTTCTTGAAGGCCTGCAAATGAGTATAATTAATGGAAATGCCCAATGGTGATTAATCCATCCAGCGGTGTGGCTAGATTTGTGGGCTGGGCCTGCTTCTAGTGCTATCATTTTAAAATTAGTGCCAGAGATTGTGCAAACTTGATTTGCACGAAATGCAATTTGTGTTTAACATTCCTCAATTCTGTTATGGCAACATCAAATGAATTGCACTGAAGATACCAGCACAATTGAATGAAAAGGTACGGTACGGTAGCATTGTGGATAGCACAATCGCTTCACAGCTCCAGGGTCCCAGGTTCGATTCCGGCTTGGGTCACTGTCTGTGCGGAGTCTGCACATCCTCCCCGTGTGTGCGTGGGTTTCCTCCAGGTGCTCCGGTTTCCTCCCACAGTCCAAAGATGTGCAAGTTAGGTGGATTGGACATGACAAATTGCCCTTAGTGTCCAAAATTGCCCTTAGTGTTGGGTGGGGTTACTGGGTTATGGGGATAGGGTGGAGGTGTTAACCTTGGGTAGGGTGCTCTTTCCAGGAGCCGGTACAGACCCGATGGGCCGAATGGCCTCCTTCTGCACTGTAAATTCTATGAAAAGGCCAGACCTTCACTTTTAAATGAAGTCTATCCTTCCTGCCTCTGACTTACTTCCCTTCTCCAATGTAGGCAAGGTTGATAGGTGAGGGAGGAACCACCTGTAGTTGTCAACCATTCCTGGAAAAACCCGGGTTCACGACAGGTTCACGACTTTGTGAACCAGTACCAATTGGTGCCCAGTTGAATCCTCGCTGGCGAGGCCGGTGAGTCCTGGGCACCGGGTGAATTGGACCAGTGCAAATTTAAATAAGCCTAATGAGTCATTTAAATATGCATGCCTGGATCTTTCCAAATGAGCCGTGAGATTCAACAAAATCTGGCGAGACCTTTCAAGAGTCGTGAATTTCGCAAGAAGCCTCTCACAAGATTCAACGGCCCCATCCCGACACTAAGTCAGGCGCAATGATGCTGCTGAATCGTGCAATATTCTTTCCAGTGCCGCCGAGGTTTTAGGTTGACACTGATGCTTCGCTAGTTCCACTAGCTCTGCTAGTATCGCGAGCTTCCGGAAACGTTACACTATGAATCTGATTATAAATCTGGATCCCACACACGGTAAATAAAATTACTTTCTTTTTATCCTCCGAATCTATTCCATCAGCCCTGAAAGGATACTCCAGCCATTTGATTATAGTGCAGCCAATTTTCCGTAGTTGGGTCAAAGTCTTTCAGCTACTCAAAGTGGGACAAGCCTGTTCTCGTTACCTCAGGTCTTCAACGATCTGATTCACTTTGCAGTTTTTAATGATGTTCTTGTCAAAGTCCTCACTGTTAACAAAGTCGCTCTGATTTACCTCATCGCCAATGTAGTAAAGGAAGGATTGGTGATCAGTATACATAGCAAATTAGAATGGTTTATTCACAAATGGTATTTACACAGGGTCTGTCACAATGTTATCATGACTAGCTCCAGGATCTACTCTGGCTGCAAAAGCTCACACTCTGCACTTCGGTCCCTGCGCTCAAATCCCATGAGGTAATGGGGTCCCTAAGTATGCCCCTTACAGGAGCCAGCTGCATCATGATTCAGGTACCAGGAGGCCATAATCCCTCTGTGATGCGACCATCAATTCACTCAAGACACGACAGGAAGTAAGCTGTGGCTTTAATCGACTTACAACTGAGCCTGCCTGTGACCAGAAGAACTGAGGGCAGGCTCACAAGACCGCAGCTCTTTATACTTCCGGTAGTGGGAGGAGCCATGGGTGGAGCAATGGGCGGAGCCAAGGGTGGAGCCCTGTACATGCTCCTCATCTCCCCCTGTGTGCAGAGCCATGCAATGGCTCACAGATGGAGCCCACAGGGACACAGTGATGCACAGTGTGAATTATGCATATTATACATTCACCACACTCTGTACCTCAAAGTTATACAATTTCTATCCGTTTAAATAATATGATTTTTTAAATTCCTCCTGCAACTTCATTTTTTATCACATTATATTCCATCTGCCAATTTTTTACCCACTCACGTAATCGATCCATATACCTACAAAAATGTCTGATGTTCTCTTACAACTTAATTTCCTACTTAACTTTGGCTTTGTGTAATGAGCAAATTTAGCAACCATATAACAGATTCCATCACCCAAGTTATCAATATAGATTTCAAATAGTTGAGACCTCAGCACTGATCCCTCTGGCTCACCACTTGTTACAACTTGCCACCTGAAGATGACCAATTTATGCCTACTCTCTGTTTCCTGCGAGCTAACCAATCCTCTATCCATGTCAATATGTTACCTCCCATACATGATGTAACATCTTGTCAAATGCCTTCTGGAAATCTAAGTACACCACCTCCACAGGTTCCCCTTATCCATATTCCCTGTTACTTCCTCAAAGAAACATATCAAATTAGTCAAAGTAGATTTCCCTTTCAGAAAACAATGTTGACTCTACCTAATTACACTAAGATTTTCTAAGTGTCCCACTATTAACCTTCTTAATGAATAAAATAATTTACTTTTCCATGGAAGGACGATGGGGACAGGATGATAATATCTACCTCAAGGAAAAGGATATCTAGAGTATCGGCACAAACGTAACCTCAATTTTTTGAGTGTGTGGGTGATTTGTTTTAGTGCACAGCCTCTTTCATTCATTTTACTTGGACAATCATAAGTGGTATCTTAAAGGGGCTGTTGGAATATGCTGCTAAGAGTTAGCCACATGGCGGCACAGTGGTGCAGTGATTAGCACTGTTGCCTCATGACGCTGAGGAGCCGGGTTCAATCGCGGCCCCGGGTCACTGTCCATGTGAAGTATGCAGATTCTCTCCGTGTCTGCATGGGTCTCACCCCCACAACCCAAAGATGTGCAGGGTAGGCAGATTGGCCATACTAAATTGCCCCTTCATTGCAAAAATAGAATTGAGTATTTTAAAATTAATTTTAAAAAGAGAGATAGCCACATGCCCTCACTAGAAGGGAAGTGTGGCTTGTGATCCAGCCTCAGTTTCACTTTTGCCTGTGAGCAGAACACACCACAGCTCTCATGTCTTTAAACTTTCTCTCCATGTATGAATGCTCTCATGTGCCTAGTCGAAATAAATAAACCCATACGTTTGTCCAATCCTTGATATCATAAATCTATGACAGGGATGACTTGTATGCGGCCTGCATGAGAACATTCAGGTTAATGTGCAACCATGCGGCTGGGAAGCTTGGTAACATTGCTCAGCACTTTGTGTGTCAATTGTTCCCCATGCTGCTGCTGCTCCTTCCAGCTGTGACTCTGAAATTTCAATGTAGCTGCAGACAACTGAAAAGTATTCCACTTTTGAGGCCAAAATCTTCCTTTTAAATGTGGCCTGCTGGGTTTCATGATTGCCAGCAAATCAGCAAACTGCCTTGATTTCTACTACTGTAGGGGTTCCAAATAAATGAGGCCCAGGTCCTACATTACAAAATCCAGCATGGCTTATCGCATTCACTACAGAATTTCTGAAATACTTATCATCAACAGATCAGTTCTAGTGCTTCTAATCATTGTACCATCCCAGTAATTAAGCCACCTGCACCAAATGAGTTTTTGGGCGGGATTCTCAGAAAAATTTCGAAGTGTGGGAGTGAGCGGGAAATTCCGTGAGCTTCCCTGAGCGCAGCCCTGTGAGGCCAGCAATGCTATTCAATGTTAATTTATCTACTTAACGAGGCCTCACAGGCTTCTTGACGCACATGAAGGCTCGCCAGCCGATTCACCGGCACCGCGTTCACCAGCCCCCCGCTAACAAGGTCGACCAGCACTTAAACAGCTCTTGCTCAGCCAACCCCAGCCAGTTCGCAACAATGGCGCACTGGAGTCCAGCCCTAAGAGTCAGGTATGCAGATCTGACCAGGCTCCGAGATGCAGTGGAGGCCAGGAGGGATGTCCTGTTCCCCCGAGGGTCAGCCACAGGGTAGCCAATGATGACTGGGAAATGGCGGCAGTGGCTGAGAGTTCTGGGAGTGTGACCAGGAGGACTGGCCTCCAGAGTAGGAAAAAGGTCAACGATCTCCACCGGGCAGCACGAGTGAGTAGACGCCAATGATCCCAAGAACCTTCTGCCCCCATGTGAGCATCCAACCCCTAACTCTACATGGGGCCCCCAACCCCCCCCCAGCATCCAACCCCTAACTCTACATGGGACCCCCAACCCTCCCTCCACCCCCCTCTCCCTTCAACCCCCCAACCCTTCCTACACATCCCACCTCCCACCAGTGTGAACCACGCATGTGGCTAATGATGCTCTCTCTGTGTCTCCTCTGTAAAAGCTCTCCCACAATCGCCGGGAGAGGACCCAGACTGGCGGAGGCAAGCCAGACATCAGAATCCTCATCACCTTCAAGGAGCATGCCCTGGAGGTGACGAGGGTGGGCAAGCACAGGGCAGTCACCAACGCGGAGGCTAGCGGTCGCCGCAGAGGTGAGGAACCACCAGACCCCAGCCAAAGCACATGTCAAACATGTGTTTTTATTGCCTTACTGACTGACCCATCCTTCCCACTGACCACATGCCCCATTCTCCCGCAGGTCCTCCAACTGATGCCACTGGCCCATCCTTGGAAGCACCCTTTCCAGCCGCCCAGGAGAACACCTCGAAGGGGAGCTCTGAGGAAGGCACAATCAAGGCATCACCACTGTCAGCCCCACCCTCCATTAGCGCAGATACACGCACCTCAGTGGGAACTGTTAACGGTCAGGCTTCTGGGGCACAATCTGGTGAGCACCACACTGCAGCTGATGCACATCTGGTGGAGGCAGGAAGCCCGAGCCGAGTCAGCAGTCAGAGGTCTGCTGGATGCCAGGACTCAACCGGGTCCCAGCCTGATGCTGAGCCTGTGGAAGATGCCATCCCGGAGCTTATGGAAATGTTAGTGGCGGCCATGATATTCAGAGGGCGATCTCAGCAACACACCAGCAGGTCCATAGCCGACTGGAGGAGTCGAAGAGGCCACAGGCGTAGGAGATGGTGCCGGCAATGCGTGGCACCGAGGTCAAAACTGCTAGGGTGGCAATCGCAGTGGAGAGCCTGGTGCACAACATCGGCACCTTTGGTGAAGGTGTCGAAGGCATTGTGCAGTCGGTGATGGCCATGGCTGAGGGTCCAGGCAGAATGTCTGCCTTGCTGAGGGATGTCACCCACTACCAGGCTGACCTTGATGATGTTCTGTGGGACATGTCCTCCTCTCAGATGGAAATGGTCAAGGCACTGCAGAACATTTCCCAGTCACTGAGGAGCATCATTGAGGGCATTGACAAGCTAGCACAGACCATGGGGAACAACCTGGGCTGGCAGAACCAGATGATGCAGGGGCAGCCAGGGCTCAAACCAGCTGCCCCTCCATTCCATGGTGAATCCCAGGGCACTGACTGGAGGGAGTGGGTGCTGAGTGCCAACCTGGACACATCCCATGGAGTGGCGATAGTAGCCACCAACTCCCCCGAATTCCACCCCTCTGATGAGACTGCATCTCACAGTCAGGGACAGGCCGGAATGGCTATGCGTGTGCAGCAGACATGTGAGCCGAGGCCCTCTGGCCCCAGATCCCCCAGAGGCCGTCCGCCAGAGGCATCGAAGGTCACGGACGTGGTAAGCAGCTGGCTGCCTCCACCTCTGATGTGCGTCCTGGGGACACATCTAGATGTAGTGGTAGAGCTAGGAAGGCAAAGCACAACAAGGATCACGAAGGGCACCGGGGGAGGGGGGGATGGGATGGGGGTGAGGGGGGCCACTATGGGGAGAGTGGGGAATTGTTACACACAATAAACACCCTTGTGCAGAACCACAATGATGCCTCTGTCACTTTCTTCTGCAATGCGGGCCAACCTCAGTATCCTTGGCCCATATCTTCAGGCATTTACCTCCTCCCCACAGCACTCACCCACCCTCTGACCATGGACATGTCCCCGAAGCTGTGCCCCATCCCCTGGGTGTTCAGATGTTGGCTGCTGCATGTGTGGTGTTGTCTCCTGCAGTGTTCAAGCACAGTGTCCCTGCATCAAGGCATGATTGGGATGCGAGGTAATGACTCCCACATGTTACATGGCCTGCCCACCCATGGGATCCACTTGGGTTATGTGAAGTGTTCACTTAACCACGATTGCCAATTCCCAATTGGCAATAGCCTTCATCCATATGGCCAGAGACCTCGGCAGTCGGTGGGGATTATGGGGGGTCGGTATATATGATCCAGGGGGTTGGCATAGTGGTGCCCACCGGTTGCCCCCTTAAGCACCTCCCCCCTTCCTCTCATGGCGGCCCACACCTGCAGAGGGTCCCCCACCCCCAGCCGATAACTGGGGTGGCAAGCCCAGCGCCCTGGGCTCTTTACCCGTGAGCAAAGATTGCTACTCACCTCCTTGGCTCCCCACAGAAGCCCTTCCGCTGGGTTCACGTTTTTAAAAAGTGTACTAATCGGTCCCAGTGTGAGTACTTGCTGGGGAGGCGGATGAATCACGGGAGGAGTCGCTCCAATTAATTATATGGAAATAGGGTTTAAGTGGTGCTAATTGGTTTCTCGCCATGCTACGGCGAGATCCCGATTACGTCTATCGGAGTGCATCACAAACTGTTTGGCGCCTGGTACAGTTCTCGTTTTCGGCATCTGTCGCTATTCACCGGCCTCGTTTCGGTTGAGCGGGAGCGCAATGAGACCGGAGAATCACACCCCTTGTTTTGCATTAATTTGTTTTCAAATTTTCATTAAGTAGATTAAAATGTTATAAAATTATTTTCCACCAAATGGGTTTTGCATCTCTGGCAACAAGGAATGTTTGAAAGGCGGTTTTGTTGAATGGACACTCAGGTAATTGCTGCAATCGGTTCGAAGACAATTTTAAATAAGGTCACAGTTATGACTTTGAACTCTTTACACCTCACACTGATGACTTTCTGAAATCTAAACCTAGCTATTTCAGTGTGGTTGCAGCCTGTCCTTTTCTACGTGATACCTCCATAGTTTTTTCACCAATGCAGTAAATTATTTTCTGCATTATGTTTTATTTGACAAGTTCTGAGGAATTTAAAGCAGCGATGTGATTGATAGTGAGGTGATTGATCTGCCTTGCATTATTCATCTGCTTTCAAACCATTCTTACCCAATAATTGCTCCGGTTTTTCACTGGCAGTTGGTAGGTTGCTTTGAAATTTTAATTGATCTCTTAGCACTACACTGCTGCGATTTTAGCACAGAAACGAAGGCAACTCCCAGTGGACCTAAAAACAAATACTGGATGTATTCTCAAAAAGAGAAGTTCTTTTATGTAGATCTGCACAGGATGTATAATCAATTCCCCTGAAGGGTGAATATAATTTCAACAGGATGCATACTGTTAACTGAAATTGAAGTTCACCTTTTGACCTCTAATGACTGCTCCCAGCATAGGGGTAAGTTGTAAGTTGTGTTTGCACCACTGTTTTTAATTGAGTTAATGTGTAAGACACAGCAGGGCTGAACACTCTGGTTTCTTTGAATGGTCACATGACAAGAACCAAAAATTGGTGTTTCACCAAGTCAAAGAAAAAGTTAGACTGCGACGGATCCGTTATTTCCTAACTATCCTGTCACAATTTGTAAAACCACCCTGGGCTACCAGCAAATATGTATATCTTTTCCAAATGTACA
This sequence comes from Scyliorhinus canicula, assembly GCF_902713615.1. NCBI lineage: Eukaryota > Metazoa > Chordata > Chondrichthyes > Carcharhiniformes > Scyliorhinidae > Scyliorhinus > Scyliorhinus canicula. The sequence continues at coordinate 87,239,424 of NC_052153.1, read as the reverse complement.
AGTATACACACACACACATCAAGCAGGCATACAGAACTGATAAAAAGTCTTCTCAGTGTCAAGGAATACAAATAATTTCCCCTCAGTCAGCCACCCAGGATTAAGCACACATGGAGTACATAACCACAGATATGCAATATGTGCAATAACCACAAAATGGCATTGTATTTAAAAAGATGCAGGGGACTCCCTTCCAAAATCTGTACTTTCCAAAAAAAAATAGACACTGTGAAATAATTTTTCTCTTCATAGAAATGATAAAATGTGACAATACTGCATGATAATTCTGAAAAATGCACTGGAGCAATGTCATAATTAAGGCCCAATTTTAGCATTAATGATTGAGGAAATGTGTGTGTAAGTAACATATGTCCATTTTCACACTTTGGCTGCAATTTAACGGCTGCATTGTGCCCGTGTGGATCCATTTGTGCCAGTTAAATCGTAAGAGAGGCCAAAATCTGGATCTGCGGTGGGCGCCAATCAGTTTGCGTTCTAATCGGTCCACTCCTGTTGATGGGTTCCGGGTCCCGCCCAGACATGGCGACACACCAATTGACACCAACTAAGACCAACCCCCATCTCATTCACAAGATGGAAGCCCAATCTAATGGCCTCCGGGAACTAATCAGCTCCCCAGAAAGAGGCCACATGGGAGCCATTTAGCACACCTATTAAAAAATGTGAAGCTGGCGCAATGGATGCTGAGGGAATCGGAGGAGGTGAGTAGCCAATTTATTTTTGGGCATGCAGCCCAGGGGCACTGGAGCTGCTGCCCGTGCTCTTGTGGGGGTGGGGGGAAGCCCCTCGGGGGGGGGGGGGGGGGGGGGGACTGACCTGGTCTGGGGGGCTGGGCATTATTGTTCTGGGGTCACTCCTGTGCTGAGTGTGAGGGGCTCAGCACCTGCAGGTTCTAAAGGCCATCCTCTGAATTGTGAACAACAGGGACAACTACAGCTGCTGCCTGCCAGTCCCATCAAACACCTCCAGGACAGAGAGCTGTTCATGGTTATATGTTGAAGGTCACGTTAACTCCCTCTGATTATGAGCAGCCTCTGGTTGTACAGCCGAAGGTTATTGCTAATAAGGAATTGGCATTGTTAGTTATGTGAGCTGTGGCTGCAGGTTACGTTTGCTGTTTGTTCCTGCTTGTGGCTGCAATGCCTGAAGGCCCAGTGATTGTTTGCTGCTGCCGCTTCTGCTTCTGTCACCTGGAATAAGGCAAAGGGAGGATGTAAGCTGGCCAACCACTGGTGCTCGAGGGTGAGATGGGGAGCTCTTTCACTCTTCTGCAGTGCTCTGTGACAGTGTGACTTTCTGGTACGATTATTCCTGCCTTTGAGTTGCTGGGAGCTGCAAGAGTGGAGGGAGAGTCGGAGTGACCCAAATGCTGCTGCAGCTGCCTGGAGGTTGTGTGTCTGGTTGCTGCCGCCTCTTTTGCTTCTATGATTTGGAGTAAGGAAAAGGAGAGAGTGAGATGAACTACTGCTAGTGCTGATGAAGTGGAAGTGGGGTGGCCTGTTTCAACTGAACACATTTCTGCAGGTAATAAAGAGCTCCTTTTGCAGCTTGCTGTTGACTTTATTGTCAAAGTAGTGCTGACCAACCACTGGTGCTCGAGGGTGGGATGGGGAGCTCTTTCACTCTTCTGCAGTGCTCTGTGACAGTGTAACTTTCTGGTACGATTATTCCTGCCTTTGAGTTGCTGGGAGCTGCAAGAGTGGAGGGAGAGTCACCACCTCATCTCCTTCCCCCAATCCCTCCTTTCCCCCCCGATCCTTCCTTATCACTCAATCATTATCACCCCCTCCCCTCATTGACCACCCCATCCCCCACCCTCCTACCCATTTCCTCCCTTCCTCCCCCCCATTCCCTGACCCTCCCAGACCGCCCCCTCACATCCCGAATACCCTGTTCCACCCTCCCAGGATCTGAGTGACATTACGACAGGGTGATGGGCTTGTGTTGGTACTGTCAGTGCATCACTGCACCAGGCAGCAGAGTGATGATAACCTGCTGTGAGTTAAGCTCTGGTGCTCCTCAGTCTATGCCATAGTCTGACTCCTGCCTTTCTGCTGACAGCACGCTCACACCCATCACTTGCACGAGGTATGCCTTGGAGTTCTTGCTTTAGGACAACTGTGCTGGGTAGGGGGGCAGAGGGCAACATGGGGTGGGGGTTCAGGCCAGCCTGCTGTGAGGAATAACGAATGGAGGCTTCGCATGTAGCAAGTGTAACATGTTGTAGTTGTGAACATTCAAAATCCTCAACTGTCCCTCGCTACAGATAATGCCCCCCAACATCCACCGCCCCTTCCCGCTCCCCCCTGCCCCATGCCCACTCAGTGATCCTCAATCTTCTTAAGCTTCCGTTCTCTGTCACTACGTCTAGGTGAGTCTGCAGGGATGCACATCGGAGGTGCAGCAGCCGGCTGGTTCTCACACCTTGTGGTCTTTGTCTTTGATGTTCCTGGCGGTCATGCTCTGGAGGGCCTGGAGCTGGAGGGCCCTGGTCGACTTACCGGTGTCACTGGCATTGCTATGCCACTCTGTTCTGACCACTGACCTTGAGAAGCGCCACTGTCAGGAGGGGGGATTTGGGTGAGGAGGAGACAGCCATTGTCTCCAGTTTGGAAGTCACCGGGTCGGGCTCCAGCGCTCCCTCCTTCAAGACGGTGCCAGTAGAGCCCTGGGGGAACTCAGAGGCAGAGGACAAGGAGGCAGCTGTAGTGAGCTCAAGAGGCCATGCCAGTTCTGGTGCCTCCCCATTGCCTGCAGCATGTTGGTAATGCCCTCAGCGATGCTCCTCAGTGGCTGGACCATGCTCTGGAGTGCCTCGGCACTGTCCACCTGCATCAGGGACACCTCCCCCATCGACTGGGACTTGATGTTGAAGCCCTCAGGCATAGTCGTCACTGGGCGGCACGGTAGCACAATAGTTAGCTGTCTACAGCTCCAGGGTCCCGGGTTCAATTCTGACCTCGGGTGACTGTCTGTGTGGAGTTTGTACATTCTCCCCGTGTCTGTCTGTGTGTCCTCAGGGTGCTCCGGTTTCCTCCCACAGTCCAAAGATATGCAGATTAGGTTGATTGGCTGTGCTAAATTGCCCCTTTAGAATTTGCAGTGCCTATCAAGTCTGTACCGGCCCTTGGAAACAGCCCACTTAAGGCCACACCTCCACCCTATCCAGCAACCCAATAACTCCATCTGACATTTCGGACACCAAGAGGCAATTTAGCGTGGCCAATCCGAGCAGATGAATGGGGATTTTAAGAGGTGGGATGTTCTGCCATTGTCGCTGGCGGGGCGGGTGCAGACAGCGAGAATGTCGGTGCTGCCAAGGCTCTTGTATGTATTTCAGGTGTTTTTGGAACAGGGGTAAGGAGTGGGAGGAGTTGCTGGCGTTCCAAATATAATGAATTATTCCTGGGTGGCTAACATCACTATGGTTTGGAAATGTGTAGTGGGGGGGGGGGGGGGGGTGGGGGGGGGGGGGCGCAGGGGGGCAGGGGGGAGCGGTTGGTATGGAGGCAGCCTCTTACTGGGGAACTTGTTAACAGCGTCTCTGGCTTTCTCGCCGGCCAGGTAGTCTGTGAGGTGGCGCCGGCGCCGGCCCTGAGAGTATGGTGGTAGTGGAGGCAGCATCTGAGTTTGGAGGGTGTCTCAGTGTGGGCATCGATGTGTGACAAGCACAGGTTTGCACCGATGGAGCTGAACACGAGGTTTCGGGGGTGGAGGGAGGCGGGGACTGAACGATTTGTGGACCTGTTCATAGGGGGCAGCTTTGCAAGCTTGGAGGACCTGGAAGAAGAATATGAGCTGCCCAGCGGGAATGGGTTTAGATATTTACAGGTCCGGGCTTTGTGAGGAGGCAGATGCCATCCTTTCCCATGTTGCCATCCTGGCGTTGTAGGATAAGGTGCTGTAGAGGGAGGGGTTTCGGGAGGGAAACGTGTCCAAAGTTTAGAAAGAGATGATGGACTCGGAGGGCACCCGATAGAACATGTTAAGTGAAAATGGGAGGAGGGGTTAGGGGGAGGTGGAGGCTGGACATGGAAAGAAGCACTGCGGAGGGTAAATGTGTCCTCGTCGTGTGCAAGGCTCAGCCTTTTTCAGTTCAAAGTAGTCCACAGGGTGAATAGTATGGTGGCTAGGTTGAGTAGTTTCATTGAGGGAGTAGAGAACAGGTGTGGGCATGCGCGGGAAGGCCCGTGAACCATCTTCATATGTTCTGGACATGTCCAAAACTGAAGGAGTTCTGGCAGATGTTTGTGAATGAAATGTTGGGGATAAAGGTGGTCCTGAGCCCGAAGGTAGCAATATTTGGGGTGTCAGAAGACCCAGGAGTTCAGGGAGCAAGAGATGCCAATGTTTTGGCCTTTGTCTCCCTTATAGCCTGGAGACAGATTTTGCTTGGGTGGAGGGACCGGAACCACCGATAGTGGGGGTGTGGCTAAGTGACCTGGCGGAATTCCTGTTCCTGAGGTTGGAAAAGTTCGTCTTGAGAGGGTCGGTTGATGGGTTCGCCCGGAAGTGGAAGCCGTTCATCGACTTCCTCATGGAGGATTGAGGTGTCAGCAGAGGGGAAGGGCCGGGCCGGGTTGGGGGGGGGGGGGGGTGCAGCGTGTGGAGGTAAGGAGGTTAAATTGGAAAGGCAGGAAAAGAGACGAGGGGAAGGGCTGGGGGAGGGGGGGGGGTATGTGTTGGCTATTTATCATGCTGTATAAGTTTGCTTTCGCTGTTATTTGTGTGTTTGTTGTTTATATGAATGCCTTACTAAAATATTTTTTTCCATTGATTGCCCCATTTCTTCAACTGCAGCAACTGTCTCTTTCCATATGTTTGTATATTCCAAAAATAGCAAAGAGATAAATGTTCAGTTGTAGAGTTTTGGCAGAGTTGATCGAACAAAGGACATTGAACAGGGCACCAGATGAATTTCCTTCTTTTATCCAAAAGTCAACCAATTGAATCGGATGAAGAAAAATATGGGTCCTTAGGTTAATAGCTCACCCAAAGGATGGTGCCTCTGATAATTCAATATTGTTTCAGTAGGACACTGCAACTTTCTGAATGAGTGCTACTAACTGACACCAAAATCATAGCTGATATTGCTGTAATTGCAGGGGAAAAAAGTTCCCCCCAAATAACTCCGCTATATATATGTATGCTATTGCTGGACTCTGTACTGTTCAAAACCATGTGGAATGCTATATTGCTGACTTATGAATCAAAGCCAGAAAACACGTTTTGGCTGTCCAAATTCTATCAGGTCAAAGAACCAAAATATTTCCTGCAAGCTTCATTGAACTGACACTGCTAACTTTTCATTGTATGCTGATGTTTTCTGGCAGTAACGCAAGGACATGTCCTCTAAGATCAGAAATGACCTCTAGTGTTTATTGACTCTCTCTCTCTCTGAATGGTGTCTTCTGGCTTGCCACATTTTTATCTTTTGATAAATCAGCAACCACCCTTCAGAAATAGTCCTCTGACTGACTGACTTTATGTACTTCTAATTAAAATGCAATGTAGTTGTTAAGTGGTATGCTAATGCCATCGCATTTGGTATTAAAGTACTACCTTATGTGATTTGGCTACAAGGTTAACCTCGTTGTTTGCAGAGTTGTACAATGTTGAATATAGTATGCATAATGAATAAGGTCTGAGCCACCAAACAGCATACATTAAAGAATTGCTATTCTCATCATTACTCCTTAATCAATATCTAGCTAAAGTTCAGATGTGTATTGAACATCTGCATCACAAGGATCAGGAAAATTCTTGCATTAAAATGAATTATCTGTGCTGTTTACAGAAGGTAATTCAGCAATGGTCGGTCGAAGTATTGCTGTGCAACACGGATGTTGTTAATACTTCTTGCCCTTGTCTTTCTGTTTCATTGCTCCTATCTGTTACTGCTGTCGTATGGGCCCCATGGGTACATTAGCAGTCAACCCAGGAAGTGTGTTTAAGTAATGGACATAATGTTCACATTTGCTAGACTAGCCTTGTCCCTAATCATAAATTATTCTTCCCCAAGGCTCAGTCAGAACATTACCTGGAAGCTGAAGATTTAATCCTTTTCAGCTGACTGAAGGAAATGATTAGAGTCTTATTTCCTTGAACATGCTGTCTACTGAAGGTGCCTTTCTGTCCCCAACTTTAATAGACAGTGAATTTTATTTCCTTTGAGGCAATTGACACTGAATTTCAAATTAGATAAATCTTTGAAATGGAGTTGAAAGCAAGTTGTTGGTTGGTTAGACCATAATATCTTGAATAAATGCATAATGTACAAATCTGTCAATGGCCATGCGATAAAAATATTGGTCCAGAACATCTAATTATGAGGCATCATAATTTGGGGGGTATCCCCAAAGATGCTTAGGTGTCCACCCCCCAGATGTTCGCACCGAAGGATTGCATGGCCATTGCTTGGGATGTTCAAATATCTGGTGGGCAATTGCAACGCACTGGGAATCTTCCAAAATTCCGATTTAAATTACAAACCTCAAATGGCTCAAACTGCCTGACAACAATAGTTCCCCAAAATGTTAGGATTAAAACCACTTCTAATACATGAGTAATTATAGTATTGACCCAACCAGTTCAAGCCCCATCTCCCTTTGCTACCGCCACCCTGGCCCTACCAACTACTCCCCTCAACGCACCATGGGGCCCCCACGAACTACTCCCACACCCTCCCATGATTTCCCTCATACCCCTCAATTACCCTCCCCACCCACCAACTTCCCACTCGACTGTCCTCTCCACCCACTTGACTATTCTCCCCACCTCTGCCCAAATATATCCCACCCCCTAACGTCCCTCTGCCCCTTGTCATAATATGCACCCATGCACATCATGAGGTCAAAGCAAGCAGTGACAGACACCCAAGTGAGCCAATCAACATACAGAACAGAACATGACCAATCACCAGACAGAACACCAGAGGGGGGCTTCCAACTATAAAACACACGAGGCATCAGCACTCTGCCTTTTCCACTGGTGACAACTGTAGTGACAGTCAGGGTGTACAAATCATTCAACACCTTCTACACGTGGATCAGAGCTAGCCTGGTCTAGATAGTGAATGTTAGTTTACTTCGAGTAGTAGAGAGTCAACCCACAGGCAGCTGTGTGCTTTGTTACTGAAGTTCAATAAATGTTATTGAACCAACGCCTACATTTGGTGTATGCTTGATCATTTAACTGCATCGTGTGCAGTCCGTGTTACCCCAGGGTGAACAACACAACATGATACCAGAAGTGGCTACTGCTTTTAAGTAATTTACCTTCGAAAATTCATTGACGACCAGCGACTGCCTTCCAGCGGCATGGAAAAGGTCCAGGCACCTCCACCGCTCTGGATCTCCAGAAACCTTGGCACCAACTGGCGGGTCTTCAAGCAGAAATTCAATCTATACATTGAGGCCTCGGGCCTCGAAGGTGCCTCCAATGCACGAAAAATCGCGCTGCTACTGTCTACTGCGGGGGACCAGGCCATCCAAATCTTCAATTCGCTCACGTTTGCCGATGGTGAGGACAAGACCAAGTTCCAGACCGTCTTAGCCAAATTCAACAGTCACTGTGAGGTCGAGACGAATGAAAGCTTCAAGCGTTATGTCTTCCAGCAGCGCCCTCAGGATAAGGATGAGCCTTTCCAGTCTTTTCTCACTCATCTCGGCATTCTAGCGCAATCCTGCAACTACGGCGACACCGCTGACTCCCTCATCAGGGATCAGATCGTGTTTGGTGTCCACTCTGATGCCCTGCAGGAGCAGCTCCTAAAAATAAAAAATATGAACCTGCCAGTGGCCATCGAGACGTGCAAAGTCCATGAACAGGTGAAAAGTCGCTATTCACACCTTAAGTTGGCCGAGCAGGACCAACTTGCCTCCCACGAGGCTGAGAGTGTACAGGCTATCGCCCGAATGCGACGCCTGAGCATCAATGAAGGTGGCCATTTTGAACGGTTTTCCAGGGGTCCTAGGCATGCGCACCACAGTCAGGAAAACAAAGCGGCCGAAGACTACACTGCTCAGGTGTGAGCAGCAGCTGACCGCACTGCGCATGTGTGACGATGCACCGAGCGTCAGAACGTCAACGTGATGACGTGCCCCAACTGCGGCACCACCCATTTAAAGCGCCAATGCTCTGCAAAAGGCAGGCGATGTCTCAACTGCAAGAAGCTTGGCCATTATGCGGCTTTGCGCAGGTCTGCACCTCCGAAAAGGGGCCAGCGATTCCAGTTCCAACGCAGACGTGTTGAAAGTGTGCAACAAGGGCTGCTGGATTTGGAACTGGATCCCATCACGGATCCAGAGGTCAACTGCCCGGAGTCCCCATATCAAGTGGGCATCATCACCATGCATGATAAGGCTGCCTCGCATTCAGCAACACACACACCCATCCTCAATGTGCATTCAGCAACACACACACCCATCCTCAATGTGGATTATGTGGACTCAGCTTTGGACTTTAATCTTGCTCTTCTGGCATACAGGGCAACCCCTCTGTCCAACGGTATGTCTCTGGCACAGCTCCTTACGAATCGCAACCTGCAGACGACTGTTCCAGCCATTCATGTACCTGATCCGGATCACCTTCCAGTGCTGTAAATGATGCAGTAGATAAGAACCTGGCAAAAGTTGACATATGATGTTCATGCTACTGATCTGCCCGTGCTCTCTGAAGGACGCTGTTTGCATCAAGTTGCCTGGTGGAGGCTGGTCAGCTCCAGCTGTTGTTGTTCAACAGGCTGCTCCCAGGTCATTTGTGGTTTGCATGGCTGATAGATTCATTATCAGGCGCAACAGAAGGGCACTACGCAAACTTGCCTGCCCACCACTGGATCTCATGTTCCCAGATGCCGTTTTGCCTTATCCGGACACCTCGCTCCACGAGGCCACCAATCTGGCTGCATGCCAACCGGTCAAGACACCATCATCCCCATCTCCAACTCTCAGGCAGCCCACAAGAATCCGACAACAGCCCCAATGACTGGACTTATAAATAGTTCCTTTGCATATTTACTGTTATATTTCTGCATGCTAGACACCTTACATGTACATATCCATTCACTCACCAATTGCTGTATATAGTTACTTTTGTAAATATGTCGTATATGCTCTCGGCATCCGACAATTTTTTTTAAAAGGGGAGATGTCATAATATGCACCCATGCAAATCATGAGGTGAAAGCAGTTTGTGAAAGACACCAGGTGAGCCAATCAACAGACAGAACAGAACACAACCAATCATCAGACAGAACACCGGGGGGGGGGGGGGGGGGGGGGGGCTTCCAACTATAAAACACATGAGGTATCAGCACTCTGCCTCTTTCCACTGGTGACAACTGTAGTGACAGTCAGGGTGTACAAATCATTCAACACCTTCTTCACGTGGATCAGAGCTAGCCTGGTCTAGATAGTGAATGTTACTTTACTTAAAGTAGTCAACCCACAGGCAGCTGTGTGCTTCGTTACTGAAGTTCAATAAATCTTATTGAGCCAACGCCTACGTTTGGTGTATGCTTTATCATTTAACTGCACCATGTGCAGTCCGTGTTACCCCAGGGTGAACAACACAACACCCCTGACTTCCCTCCTTATCCTTACCCGAAGACCCCCTGCCCTCGACTAACCCCTGTCCTCAACTACCCTCTGCACCCCCCCCCCCACTCCCCCAAGTCCCAACTACCATCCCCACTCAGTGTCTACAGCCTACACCAGCTACCATCTCCATCACCCGGCTGTCCCCTGGCACAACTATCCTCCCCGTACTCTAACTGCATTACCAACTCGCGACTACCCCAACAATCCTCCACACACCCCCACCGACCACCTGACCCTGCCCACTGACCACTCCCTGAGAACCTGATTCCCCCCACTACCACCCTCCTATTAATCACTCAAACCTCCCACTTGTCAAACACCCACTGACCGCCTGAGCCCCCCACTAAACAGCCCACTCACTGACCATCCAACCCCTCCACTGACCACCCCGCACTCACTCTGCTTTCCATCCATTCATTGATTCTTTAAAGTGATGTGGGCATCTCTGGCTAGACCAGATTTGTTGCCCATCCCTAATTGCACTTGAGAATGTAGTGGTCAGCCACTGCAGTCCATCTGGGGTAGGCACACCACAGTGCTACTTGGAAGGGAGTTCCAGGATTTTGACACAGGATGGATGTGGCGTGGGAGGAACCTGGAGGTCCCGCATACAGTGCCTTGGTGAGGCCACACCTGAAGTATTGTGTGCAGTTTTGGTCTCCTTCTCTGAGGAAGGATGTTCTTGCTCTCGGGGGAGTGCAGCAAAGGTGTACCACACTGATTCCAGGGATGGCGGGACTGTCATATGAGGAGAAATTGACCAGGTTTGGATTGTTCTCGCTGGACTTCAGAAGAATGAGATCTCATAGAGACTTATAAAATTTTAACGGGACTAGACAGGGCAGATGCAGGCAAGATGTTACCAATGATGGGGTGTGTCCAGAACCAGGGGTCACAGTCTGAGGATTCGGGGTGAACCATTTCGAAAGATATAAGGAGACATTTCTTCACACAAAGGGCGGAATTCTCTGCTTCTGCAAAAAATCGGGAAGGCCGTTGTGAACTCGGCCGAGTTTCACGACGGCCTCGGAGGCCGCTCTTCTCACCTTATTCACCCCCACCCAGGGGCCTAGGAGCGGCCCTCCGTAGATCTCGGCCGCCGGGCCTTGACGCTTGCGTCAAGGCGGCGCGTCGTGAATGACGCGGCCGGCGAGCCTAAGTGACGTCAGCCGCGCATGCGCAGGTTGGCTGGCTCCAACCCGCGCATGCGCGGCTGACGTCACAACGGCTGACAGCTCAAACCCGCGCATGCGCGGTTGCCATCTTCCCCTCCGCTGCCCCGCAAGACGTGGCAGCTTGATCTTGCGGGGTGGCAGAGGGGAAAGAGTGTGTCCCTTTGAGACGCCGGCCCGACGATCGGTGGGCACCAATCGCGGGCCAGTTCCCTCCCGAGCACAGCCGTGGTGCTCACTCCCCTCTCCGCCCCCCACAAGCTTCAATCCAGCTTTTGGCACCATGTTCACGACGGCTGCGGCCAGGTGTGGTTGCCGCCGTCGTGAACCGGTCGCAAATGGCAGGCCGCTCGACCCATTTGGGTCGGAGAATCGCCGGTCGCCGTGAAAAACAGCGAGTGGCAATTCGTCCGAGCCCGTGGGGGGGGGGGGGGGGGGGGAGAATCATGGGGGGCGCCAGGGGGGCATGTCGTGAGTCGCCCGGCCCTTCCGCGATTCTCCCACCTGGTGTGGGGAGCGGAGAATCGCGCCCAAAGAGTGGTGAGCTTGTGGAATTCATTACCAGAAGAAGTAGTTGATGCTGAAACTTTGAATATATTCAAGAGGCGGCTAGATACAGCACTTGGGGAGAATGGGATCAAAGGCTATGGGGAGAAAGCAGGATTAGGCTATTGAGTGGATGATCAGCTATGATCGTGATGAATGGCGGAGCAGGCTCGAAGGGCCAAAAGGCCTCTTCCTGCTCCTGTCTTCTATGTATCTATGTAAATTCCCCTAGTCGCAACACTCCAGCGCCTGTTCGGTACACTGAGGGAGGATCCAGAATGTCCAAACCACCCAACAGCACGCCTTTTGTGACTTGTGGGAGGAAACCGGAGCACCCGGAGGAAGCTCACGCAGACACAGGGAGAATGTAGAGACTCAGCACATATAGTGACCCAAGCCGGGAATCGAACTTTGGACCTGGAGCTGTGAAGCCGTAGGGAGGGTCCTCTTTCAGAGGGTCGGTGCAGACTCAATGGGCTGAATGGCCTCCTCCTGCACTGTAGGAATTCTATGATTCTAAAGAATGACGGGGGTGGAGGGAGGGTGCTTGCAAGGTTGAGGGGGAGATAAGAACAGCCTTCCGCACTGTAAATTCTATGATTCCAAAATGGCACCCTGATCTGCGAGGAAATTCCTCGAAATGTGACCTCGGCGAGGAGAAACCCCTCGAGGCCAAATGAAAACAGCAAAGTACCGTTAGAGATCATAGTGTTTCTCGACACTGTAGCCACTGGGAAACACCCCGCTAAACATGCCGTTCAGCAGACTTCAACTCGAATCCGCTGAATTGTGTCCCCTAGCTAGAGTTTTCTTTGATGGGTCACAATGATCTCTGGCATTTCCATTCTTGGATGTTTTTCCAGGTTTCATTTGGGATCTTGTCATCAATGCAATAGGATTGCTCGGTTGTTGAGCAGATGGAATGAATCGGATGTGTCCTCGGTTCCACCTCACTGTTGCGCCTTTGTGTGTAACTACTTTGGTTCCAAACAAATTTTTGTCACCTCAGCACGTATCTTCTGTGAGATCCATGGTGTGAACTTATTGCTCCAACTGTCTACCTGACAATTCTCGACCTGCATTTTTAATCATGCACACTGGTCATATTATCTTGCAGTTTTACAAGCTGCTGTCTAATTCCTGAGACACTAGAAAGGATAGTTATATTGGTGTGCACTAGTCCGTCAAACATGAGCTCTGCCAGTGATGGAGTATTTGCACTTAAAAGGTCTCTCTCCCAGATGTGAGATTGCAATGTGTATATTTTGTTTGGTCTGTCTACATTTGAGAATTAGGGATTTTGCAGTGTAAATCATTCATTCAGCTCAGCCATTAGACCTAGGGTAACGAGGAGAAGAAGTTGTGTGATCGATATTCTACTTCTCGCCCATATGCTGAGATGGTTTACCAATAAATTACAGATCATTAACTATAATGATCTCTCTCAGCACACCAATTAAGCTGAAAATAGCACTTAGAGTGTTTGTGACAGTTGTATTGTGTAATTGCCGAATGGAGGGGTACATGATGAAGTCGTTGTGATGACAATGGAATCATGTCATGGATATTTAAGAATTTGGTTGCAATTGTGGTCCAGATTTTGGACCAAAGACGGATAGGATCGTCATGAAAATCAAGGGTGCTTTATGCTAACATTGCACTTCTTGACCATGGCTTCAATGTCATTGTCCATACCCAGCCAATAGACTGTCTCTCTTTTGAGTATTCTCATCCAAATTATGTCCATGTGTGAGTGATGATGTTGTTGAAGAATATCAAGTCACAAAGACTCTGATATGATGACCTGGCTACTTTTAAAAATGACCCACTGGAAGATGCCTAGCTCATCCCTGTAAGGCAAAATTAATATCATGTGTTCATGAACATGTTGAATTGAATCAGCCCATCTGTCAATAATGGAATTCCACAGTTTTTGTAGTGTGGAATCTTTTTCTGTTTCTCCTTGTAGCTGTTGGTATTTGCATTGCGCAAAAATGACCAATTTGGAGACCATCTTCTTGTCTGATGTCACTGAAGTCAACTTGTAGATCTAAGAATGTGTCATCTGTTTTCACTGGGTTCGGCAACCTGCTCAGTGTGTCTGACATGACCATCAAGTTATCTAGCTTGTATCTAAAAAAGAAGAAAAAAACAGTTATCTGGCTTGGATCTAAACTCACAGTCAAAACCTGAAATCTTTATCGAGAGATGCTGTGCAAGATTACACCAAATCATTTCCAGTATGATGGTCAGTATTAACTGCAAATCCTTTGCCAAATAGATAGGTATGAAAACGTATGATTCCAAACACAATCCAGAACCAGACCCCAACAGTTGCTAGGATACCGGACAGAAACCCCAATATTTAATTTAATTTGTAAGACTGTGAGATACTTCGATTCAGGAGTGATTTCACACACACATAGAGATAAGGGCCGGGATTCTCCGAACCCCGCCGGGTCGGAGAATCCCCAGGGGGAGGCGCAAATCCTGCCCTGCCACCCCGACGTCGGCTGCCCTATTCTCCGGCACCGATTATCGGGCGGCGGCGGGATTCCCGCCACGCCGGTCAGGAACCGTTGACAGCGGCCTCCGACGATTCTCTGGGCCCCAATGGGCCGAGTGGCCATCCAGTTTTGGCCAGTCCTGCCGGCGGGAATTACTCACCTCGCCTCATGCATGGCGAGACCTGGCAGGTGAGTATGCAGGGGTAGCCCTGGTGGGGGGGGGGGGGGGGGGGCGCATGGGATCTGACCCGTGGGGGGTGGCCCACGGTGGCCTGGCCCGCGATCGTGCCCACCGATCCTGTGGGTGGGCTGCTTTCATGGGGTCTTCTTTCCTCCATGCCAGGCCCCTGTTGGACTCCGCCATATTGCCTGGGGGCCGGCGTGGAGAAGAGAACCCCTGCGCATGCGCGGAAATACGGCGGCCGGTCTGCGCATATGCAGAAACATGCCGGCCGTTCCGCGCATGTGAGAACTCGCGCCGGCCCTTTGGCGCCGGCTGGAGCAGCAGGGACAACTCCGGCGGCAACCTAGCCCCCGAGAAAGGTGAGAATTCCTCACCTTGGGGGGCCATTGATGCCAGAGTTGTTGTTGCTGATTTTCCCTCCGGCGTGGGGGACATAGCCCCATTTTCAGAGAATCCCCCCCCTGGTATATTAAAGCAAACATTATTACTGACACGGGATTAAATTAACATTAACATCATAAAGAAAATAACTTACTATTAACAGTTAAACAATGTTTAACAACGATAATGAAACACTAAATCCTAATCGCTATCCTTTATCTCCACTCAAGCAAAACCCATTCCAGTCCAAAATCTGCTTTTAAATACAGCAACCTAGGGATACCTAATGTGAAGAGATATCTTGGATATACCACTTTGAAAGAGATCGTGCAGACTGTCTGCATGGAGTTCGCAAGTTCTCCCTGTGTCAGTGTGGGTTTCCAATGGGTTAGGGTTAGGGGTGCTCCGGTTTCCTCGCACAAGTCCTGAAAGACGTGCTGTTCGGTAATTTGGACATTCTGAATTCTCCCTCTATGTACCCGAACAGGCATTGGAATATGGAGTCTAGTGGCTTTCCACAGTAACTTCATTGCAGTGTTAATAATACTTGTGACAATAATAAAGATTATTATTATTATAAACTGTTTGATGCCTGTATTAAAATATTGTTTAATCTGGCAGCCTTTTCAGAAACTGCTGGCAGATCTTTTTAACTAAATTATTTTGAGATAAACTGCGGGTCTGTCCACAGTCAAATCTTTAAATGAACTGAAACTGAACATCTCACTGCTTCAGCTTATGGCACATCCGATTAACTGCATCATCTTACTCAAGCTAATCACAACGACCGTGATTTAATAGCCTTGTCGCATTTGACTTGATGACACAACAAGGCCATTTAAACTTGTGAGAGGTCACAATCTGGATCGCTTCCTCGCTGAGCAAGATCCAGATTAATATATTTAAGTGAGCCTTTAGGCTCATTTAAATAAGTCTGAACCATATTCTCGGGGGGAGGTGGGCTGAGGCCATTAGAGACCCCTGGGTGGCTGGCCTCTGAGCAGGGTGGCACCCTCACACTCCTCTAACACTCTGACACCTTTGCACTGCCAGGCTGTACTACCCTGGACCACCAGGGTGCCCGGCTGGCAGTGTCAAGGTGCTCAGATGAAAGGTTGCCCATGCCAGGGATCAGGCCCGGGGTATCTTGCTCATAAGAGGTGGGGTGAGCGGGGGCTCGAGGACCCCGTAAGAGGTAAGTTGGGTGCAGTGGGGGAAAGGGATCCAGAGGCCACGCTGGGGTGACTGAGGGGGGTTGAATGATCAGGGTGGCATTTGAAAACAGATACTCTTCCTGCAGCAATGCACTGAGCTTGTCAGTGCAGGAAATGATGTAAGTGCGGCATTCCCCACCGAGGCCGAAAAAAACGACAATGTGCCGTTAAATGTGGTGTCTTTCTTTGCGCCACAGATGTCGCGAAACACTCCGCTGGTCATGCCCAAAACAGGGCTCTGTTTCTGTCCCGATGAATCGCTCTCAATATCTCTAATTATCTACTCCGCAGGGAACCTTCTCCATCTCAATAAAATTCCATTTGTCCAACTTTTACAATTCTTTAATTATCCCTTGTAGTCAAAATGTCTGTCGTTAAACCAGGACTTTAAGAAAACATTACTGCAGCAGATGCACGCACACACACACCAACCCTGGCCTTTAACTCTTACTGTGCCAAATATATATAATACAATATATATCTGAAATTCCTACATTCATCACAATAAAGCTAATGTTTCCCACTTGCTGTTGGAGTAGCTGAATTGCATTACGGACAGAAATTATGAAGCAAATGCAGTCATTGGTAGCACAGAGGTTAGCACTGTCACTTCACAGCGGCAAGGACCCGGGTTCGATTGCCAGCTTGGCTCACTGTCTGTGCGGAGTCTGTACGTTTTCCCCATGTCTGTGTGGGTTTCCTCCGAGTGCTCCAGTTTCCTCCCACAAGTCCCAAAAGACGGGCTTGCTATGTGAATTGGACATTCTGAATTCTGCCTCCGTGTACCTGAAAAGGCACCGTGGTGTGGAGACTAGGGGATTTTCACAGTAACTTCATTGCAGTTAATATAAGCCTACTTGTGACACGAATAAAGATTATTTATTTATGTTATTATTTTTGTAGTATGCATGCCCTTTCTGTGAGGCATCTATCTCCAAAGTAGTTTTCTCCCTATGATCATAAAATTGCAATATCAACATGATAAAGTACAGGCAGAGAGTACAAATAGGGAACTAACTGAGGCAGATGAAAAGGAAAATTCAGATGTGGCTTCAGGTCGGGCACTCTCTGAAGGCATTAAGAATTTGAATACCATTGCAATATGGAATGAAAAAGTTGCTTCAGGAATAGGCTTGGAATGAGTGATATATTGAAATATAACTGGGATAGGAAAATCCATCAGAGGGAAGTTTGATGAGGATTTGTGGTCTCCTGTTCATTTACACGCACTCCTCAGCACTATAGACAATAAAGCCTTTCATTTTCTCAGAAGCCTGATCCAGCTAGACAAATCTGGAGACAAAACCTACCAGGAAGTAGTTGGTATTTTGGAGGACCACTATGCCCCAAAACCAATACTAATCATAGAGATTCAAATTCCATAAGAGGAATCACCTGGAAGGGGAATATGTGGCTCAATTCACACTGTGAGTTTACCAACACTGTGAGTTTATAAATGTTTTAGATGATGATTTAAGAGACAGGCTTGTGTGCGGCCAATGAGAGAAATCGCATTGGACATTTCTGTGTCTATGGAATTAGCAACCAAAGAAGCTGCATAGCCAGGGGCCGGCACCTGAGTACATAAAATGGCGGCCATACAGCAGCAGGAGTGTCAAATGTGGACACTCTTAAACTGACTGCTGGTACAGGTACGTCCAGTGCAAGAACTGAAACCGAGTAGGCCACATTGCTAGGGTCCTGGAGGAAACAGAGAAGTCCAGAAAAATCTCTACCAAAGAAAATTCAATTAAACCAAAGGAAGACAATCCATGCTGTGGATGCCGCCAGTGATTCAAATACCTCTGATGAGGAATTTAAATGGAACATCCTGGCAGTCCAAGATGAAGTGCACAGAATTTGGGTTGTGCCTAAACTGGATGATTAAAATGGGTGGCAGTTTCACTCATTCCCAGAACAATGTACAACCAGAAGCTGAGACATCTGCCGTTCAAACACTTCCAACATCACCCTCAGGACATACGCAGAGCAGCTGGTGACCTTAAAAGGGTATGTAATGGTGATGGTACAACTGCGGGACCAGGCCGCGGAACGACCCCAGCATACTGTCAAAGGAAATTACCCATCCTTATTTGGACTTTCCTGGTTACAGAAGCTAAAGTTGAACTGGGGCGGCTGTGAACACACCCTTCGAGAAGTCAAAAGAGTCCAGGATAAACTCAAATTGAAACCGGATAATGGACCCTAAATTCAGAGGGCACTCACTGTTCAGTACGCCATCTGTCTGAAAGTAGAAGCCGAACTGATAAGGCTGGTGGACACCGGTGCACTTAAACCAGTGATGACAAGTGATTCGGCAACTCCGATTGTACCCATTTTTAAACATGACGGATCAACTCAAATCTGCAGTGACTTCAAAGTTACTATTAATCCAGTTCTATGTGCAGGTAAATATCCAGTGCTCTTGATCTGAGACCTGTTCAGTAGCCTGGCGGGTAGAAAGAAATTCACAAAGATGGATCTGTCTCAGGCCTACCTGCAGATGGGAGTGGCTGCTGATTCCCAATATCTCCTGACCATAGAGACTCATCGGGCTTTGTATCGCTCTTGTTTCAAGTCAGCCCCAGCATTATTTCGGCGGTCTATGAACTCAAAGGGGTACAATGCTACCTCAATGATATCTTAATCACCGGATCCATAGGGAATTGCACCTGAAGAACCTTGAGGAGACCCTAAAACACCTGCAAGCACATGCCTTACATGTGAAAAACGAAAAGTGTGACTTCTTCCTGAATGTGGTAGGGTACTTGGGACACATCATCAACAGTAACGAGCTTCACAAGGTATCAAAGAAAATTAAGGCAATCATTTTCCTACCAATGTGTCCCACAGGACCATAAGACCATAAGACATAGGAGCAGAATTAGGTCACTTGGCCCATTGAGTCCGCTCCGCCATTCAGTCATGGCTGATATTTTTCTCACCCCCATTCTCCTGCCTTCTCCCCATAACCCCTGATCCCCTTATTGATCAAAAACCTATCTATCTCTGTCTTAAAGATACTCAGTGAATTGGCCGCCACAGCCTTCTGTGGCAAAGGGTTCCACAGATTCACCACCCTCTGGCTGAAGAAATTCCTCCTCATATCAGTTTTAAAGGATCATCCCTTTAGTCTGAGACTGTGTCCTCTGCTTCTAGTTTTTCCGACAAGTGGAAACATTCTCTCCACGTCCACTCTATCAGGCCACGCAGTATCCTGTAAGTTTCAATAAGATCACCCCTCATCCTTCTGAACTCCAACGAGTACAGACCCAGAGTCATCAACCGTTCCTCATATGACAAGCTTTTCATTCGAGGGATCATACTTGTGAAACTCCTCTGGACCCTTTCCAAGGCCAGCACATCCTTCCTTAGATACAGGACCCAAAACTGCTCACAATCTTCCAAATGGGGTTGACCAGAGTCTTATACAGCATCAGAAGTACCTCCCTGGTCTTGTATTTAGCCCCCTCGACATGAATGCTAACATTGCATTTGCCTTCCTAACTGCTGACTGAACCTGCACGTTAACCTTAAGAGAACCGTGACTAAGGAATTCCAAGTCCCATTTGTGCTTCTGATTTCTGAATCATCTTCCTGTTGCACGTTTTGCTATGGGTGTAAAACGCGTTTATTGGAGTGTATTAACACGCCTCCGTTTAAAGGCCGTGTGCTTAACACTACTAGGCTCTATGTATGTATTTTCAGCTCAGGAGTCGCCAGATGCCGTATAGACACCTCACAAATATTCCAAGGTCAGGTTCAAAGTAATAAAACGATACACCGATTAGTAAGTTCCAAACGATCAATATTTATTATACAATTATAATAAATACGCATGCACACGCTAAGGGACTAAGCTATGACTAAACTAAGCAATCAGAATACTTAACTAAACAGGAACAGGCAAGGTCAGGGAGCGAGGCCTTCATTCCGGTCTTGGTCTGCAACCTTCAGAGAGCGTGCTGGTCACTGGGGGTTTAGTGGGCCTGGTTCGCGTAGCGAGCGTCGTATTGGCACTTACGGTTCGGCGGCTGGTGCTCAACGGCTGGAGTCAGGATACAATTCGAAGTTCTTGGTCAAAGCCGGAGCACGAAACAACAGACAGGACCATGGGTGGGGGTCTATCTTTTATAGGGGTCCCCAATATCCTTGCCTTTTCCTGGGCGGGCTTTACCTTCAGGTATCGATTGGATCGCTCCCAATCGATATCTTTTGAATTCCTCCAATGTGAGGGTCTCTCTTGATGGCGGGGGCGGTTTCTATAGTGGATACTTCTGGTGCCGCTCTGTCTGGACACCCACTCAAAGTATCTTATTCAAACCCAAATGTTGCCATTGTGTGTGCCTAGATCTGGACTGCCTCATTAGTATGTAAAGCGTTCTGCCATTATCACCTTTGGTTTGAGATCTTCCACCTGGCCAGAAACTAGTTTTGCTGCTTGCAAAATGCTAATGAGTGTTTGCAGGCTGCTGCCTTGGCTAAACTGCTTTTTCCCTGCAGTCTTAGCGATTTTCCATTTTGTTTAGTTCAGTGTCCATTTTAGGTGGCTACAGTGGCTACATTCCCTCCTTGTGATCCTCACAATCAAAATATTGTGAAGGATCACCTATGCACGTTGCTTCGAGTGCTTCTGGGGTGCCTTCTTTGTGTTCCCTGACCTCGGCAAGCTCCTGAGCGTCTACTCTGTCCTTAAACTATGGGAAGAAAAATTTTTTACCTGACATCTCTACTTGGCGCTATGTCAAAGGGGACATGCATTACCAAAAACCGGGAACCTCTACCTATCACAACTATCCTTATCTTACCTTAAACATTTCATTACAGACTAAACCTCATCCATTCATACCACATCACATAACATTTCCTGACTCGGCAGTCGAGTTCAGGACAATATAATACATGGGTATATTTTATTTTTATTCACAGTGCTTTATTCATCATGGGGCAAAGGGGATTGATGAAACCGAAAAATAGGGGATCGAACTCCATAGACGGTTGAGGGGCAGGAACATGGAGTACCATGTCATAAATTTTGTGCACCAGGTCTGAACCTCATTGATCAGAGCTGAGCACTGGGGAGTTGCTGTGAGTGAAACATTTACGGCGGGGGTTGTGGGGGAAACGTGTCTTGCTTGGACATAAACAAATACAACATTTAAGAGCAATAAGTAGGCTTCCATCATCTTCTCTTCGTTCTCCTTTTTCTTCCTCCTGTATGGCCGATCCTTGCTGTGATCCCTGTTTCGTCCTTCGAAAGCTATGGGATCAAGCACAGTATCTGTCAATACAGCTTAATATCCGTACTTGTTAGTGTATCTGTCTTTCAATTTCAATTGACCCATTAAAAATGACTGGCCAAGTCACACCCTGTGACTCCCCTCATTTTTTTTTCAAAAGCGAATTTAATGAACACAATACACCTAACAACTCTCCTCCTGCGAGCCGTCTCGCAGGCTTTGCTCATTTACCATCCGAATGTTCCTGGATGTAAATAGCATGTGGGATGGCGGCCTAAGGGTTGCCTAACGAAAAATGAAAACAACTTGGAAACAAAAGGTCGAATGGGTTGCGTATGGGCTGCTACGGGTACGATTTGAATGGGATCCCTGGGTAGGGCGTGCTGTGCCATACCCGAGCTTGGCTGACCAAAGTGGGTTCTCAGACAGGGCGGGTCCTCAGTGCCGTTTGTCCACTGCCTGAGTAACCTGGAGTAAACGGGCAAGAATGTGTTTACCGTGGATTTGCAGCCTCTATTCGCCGAATAGAGGGGCACCTAAAAACAATGGAGGAGCCAAGATGCTCCTTCATCTGAAAACAGGGAACAAGTCGTGAACCGTGTCGGTTCACCAGAGGATACAACTGAAGTTCTCAGAGGTATCTGCGGACAAGCTAACGTGCGTGCGAGGTGGTCACAATCTTTTCAGCTGAAAAGATCTGCAATCAAACCCTTAACATATTGACAAACAAACATAAACTGACAAACAAAACATACGTGCAGGTTCCATCAGAAAGGACATCGCTTCCCTCAAGCGGTTCCTATTTTACATCATCTGAACACCTCACTTTTCCTCTGTCTCTGTGAACAGGGTCACAAAGGGGTTGCCGTATCGGGATTCAGACACCGTGTCGTCCTGCTCTCCCGGATCCCACACCCTTGTGTGGATCAGGCATGAGATCTTTGAATTGTGTGACCGGGGGTCACTTTCGTCATTGCGGACAAGTCGGTACGAATTGTCCCTGTGCCAGAGTGTTGGATCCAAAAGTGAATGGGTATTGTCGGGGTAGTCAGGGTCGGGTGGTGGGTCTGGGTTTTTAATGTAAGTGACTTCCATGGGGTCACTGTAGTCGGGGTAATTGTCGCTGCAATGTGGGCTGTAGTGTGGTGTGCTGTGGCTGTCCTCAGAGTCAGTGTCTGTATCGCTGTCTCTGCTGCGGCAGCTTGTGGGCGTTTCGGGGCGTGGTCTGTCATGGTCAGTGGGCGGAGTCGTGGGCGAGTCCGATGAAGAACTGGTCTGTGAGGGGGATGGTGGAAACGTGTCTCTAGTGGGTGGGGTGAGGTGTTCTGCTGCGTCTAGCAGGACATGGTGTGCATGGTTGGCCTGTGTTCCATATGCCTTTAACTGGTTGATATGGAACCACGCGGTCTTACCATTAGGATATTTTATCCTATAAACTGAGGGGCTAATTTTATCCGAAATTGAGTATGGGCCGGAATATTTTGGTGCCAAAAAACTGCTGGGGTTGTATACAGATAGCATTACCTGTTGCCCAACCTGGAATTCTGTGGGGTGTACGGTCTTATTAAAGAATGCTGTGCTTTGTCTACGGCGTTTCCCTAGCTGAACTGCGGCTGCGATCTGTGCAGACCTCACAGTCTCAACCAGGTCTTTAACCGTCTTTTCGTGTGTGAGGGCCGTCACTTCGGGGCTAGTCATGTCCAGTCCTAAAAGGAATTCTGTACCTTTCATAGGGCGTCCGGTCATGAGTGTGTGTGGTGTGTATCCTGTGGAAGTTGAAACTGTATTTCTGATGAACATGAGTGCAAATGGGAGCACTGAATCCCATGTGGAGTTGTTCTCTTGAACCATTTTTCGAAGTGTGGATTTTAGGGTCCGATTCATGCGCTCTACAATCCCGCTGGACTGTGGGTGATACGCAATGTGAAAATTTTGTTTTATGCCAAATATTGTCAGGACGTTCTTCATGACCCGTCCTGTGAAGTGAGATCCCTGGTCCGAATCAATGCTTCGGGGTAAACCCCATCTCGTGAAGATGTGGTGGGTCAGGATCTTTGCAGCTGTCTTAGCTGTATTCGTTCTAGAGGGGAATGCCTCTACCCATTTGGTAAAGGTATCGATGACCACCAGAACGTATTTATAGCCATTCCTACAAGGGGGCAATGGTCCTATAAAGTCGATCTGGAGGTTTGTCCAGGGGCCATTAACTGGTCGAGTATGCCGAAGTTGTGCCTTTTTAGAATACCTCTCCGGGTTATTCTGGGCGCAAATAAGGCAATTCTCGATGTAGTGACTTACATCTGTCCTTAGGTTAGGCCACCAACAGAGCTGCCTGAGGTGCCTCGTGGTTGCGTCAATCCCTTGATGCCCGTGTCCATCATGGAACAAAGCAATCATTTCATTCCTGTCCTGCTGCGGGACCACATAAAGCTGATCCTTTATGATCACACCCTCATGTGTGGTCAGTGCGTGTCTGAATTTGTCATACTGTGGCACAAAGTTGCCTTTGAAAATCTCCCTGAGATCCTCATCTTGCTTCTGTGCCTGTACTAGATTTTTAATATCGGTCTGTGAGACTTGAACTGCGCTCACAGGGGCGCTAGCTGGTGCGCTAGCTGGGGGTGTCCACAAGTGTCCTCGCCTGGAACCTGCCTTAGCCAGTGCGTCGGCTTTTACATTCCCAGGGGGGGATGACCTATGGTGGCTTCTTACTTTGATAATGCCGAAGGTCCTGTCCTTCGCTTTCTCCAAAATGTGTTTGAGTAAAGGGGCTGATGGAAGGGGTTTCCCATCTGCGGAGACGAAACCTCGTGTCCTCCACAGGGGTAGAAAATCTGTTAAACTATTGCAGACATATAGACTGTCCGAATATATGTCTGCTGGGCTGGGGAAAGAATCGGGGTGGTCCACTATATAAGCTATGGCCGCGAGCTCTGCTGCCTGCGCGCCTAAGTGTCCTGGTAATTTTAAAGCTATCTCTTCGAGAGCGCGCCCCTGCGCGTCCTCGACATAGATGCCGCATCCTGTGATATGCTCACCTTCTAAAACCGTGGATGAACCGTCTACGTATATCCTCAGTGGTCCACACGTGTCTGTGTGTTGGGGGCTTTGTCTTGGGTTCCCTATCTTCCTGGGGGGTGTCTTCGCTATAAAGGGTCCTGTGTTATGTAAGGGGGCGACAATTTCACATTCATGGGGCTGTCCTGGGTATTGGAGGTTGTCGGCTAAAAATGTGTGTGTGCGGGTCCGTTTTACTGTAATGTCCCGTCCTTGTAAGAGTAGTGTCCACCTAGCTGCCCTAATCTGGCTAACTGAACCGTCCTTCAGTCGACCGTCTAGGAGTAACTGTGTGGGGGTGTGCTCGGTCAAAATGGTGGTGGGGTTGAGTCCGGTAATGTACGAAAAATATTGCACTGCCCAGAAGACAGCAAGGAGGTGCCTCTCGCAGGCTGAAAATCCTTGTTCCACTGGGTCTAACAGTCGGGAGGCATAAGCCACTGGTCTTAGCTGCTCGTGCCGTTCCTGAAGTAACACGGCCGAGAGGGTCAGATCTGTGCTCGCTACCTCTATTGCATAGGGGGAAAGTTGGTCTGGGACTTGTAGCGCGGGTGCTGCGCTAAGGGCTTTCTTTAACTCTTCCACAGCCTCTGTATGCTGCGGAAGCCATTCCCAGGGGGCTCCTTTCTTAAGGAGGTCTGAGAGTGGGGCGGCTTTTGTCGCGAATCCGTCGATGTGGTTCCGACAATAACCAATCAGTCCTAAAAACGACCGGAGGGCTGAAACATTCTGGGGAAGGGGCAATTTGACAATCGAATCAATTCTTTTGAATTCGATCTTGCGTTTGCCGTGTGTGATGACTGTTCCCAAATACATCACTTTATTTTCCAAAATCTGGGCCTTTCTTGGGTTAACTTTACAGCCAATTGAGGTTAAAAGTTCCAGGAGTTCGGCCAGAAGCGTAATGTGCTCTGCCTTTGTGTCGGTCTGCAGTAGTAGGTCATCTACATACTGTACCAGACATTCGGGGCGGGAAAATTTTTCTAGACCATTCGCCAACTGTCGGTGGAAAATGGAGGGGGAATTGTGGAATCCTTGTGGAAGGCATGTCCACGTATACTGTTGTGTTTTAAAAGTGAAGGCAAATTTGTACTGGCACGCCTTTGCCAATGGGATTGACCAGAAGCCATTGCTAATGTCCAAAACCGTGAAATATTTGGAGTTGAGTCCCTGCTTGAGCATGGTCTCGGGACTTGTTGCTACTGTGGGGGCTACTGCTGGGGTTACTTTATTGAGTTCCCGATAATCAATGGTCAGACGCCATGATCCGTCGGGCTTTCTCACTGGCCAAATAGGGGCATTATTGATCGAGGCTACTGTTCTAAGCACACCTTGCTCCAATAAGCTACCTATCACTTTCTCTATTTCTCCCTCTGCTTCTAGGGGAAATCTATATTGTTTTTGTGGTCTGGGGTCAGGTCCGGTAACGTGAATTTGTCCAGTCATTCTGCCGCAGTCATGCCGGTGACTGGCAAATGCTGTCCTATGTTTGTTTAGTACTGCCTTAACTTGTCTGTCCGTGTGTAGTGTAGTCAAGTCAAATGAGTATTCTCCTACTGCGCTAATCCGATTAGCGTAGTCTCCTACTGTGAGGGTGGCGGGTGCTCTGTCCGATCTTGCCATTCGCCAGACACACTGGTTCACTGGGTCGAACGACAGGCTATGTGCATTCATAAAATCTATCCCTAGGATGTGTTCTGCTGTCCGGGGAAGATTTACTAGAACAACGGGGTGTTTGGTGGAAATGTTCCCTAGCTGGATTGCTACGGGTGCTGTGATATGTCCCTGCTGCGAGTGTCCTGTGAAACCGCTAAGTGTGATGGTGGAGGTGGTCGGCCACGTGTCTGCCTGTGCCGTGGTGATGGAATTAATTGTGGTGCGGGAGCCTCCTGTGTCCCAAAGTAACTCTATGGGCTTCCCTCTTAACTTTGCCGTGACTACCGGTCTTCCTGATGGATCCCATAGTGTGTCACAGACCCAAGTGGGGGAGCCCGAACACCGTCAGTCCGTTCCGTCCACATTGGTGGGTCCTGACTGTACGCCTATACTGTGAATTGGTTTGGTTTTATTGCGATTCAGAGTGCCTGTCTGCTGGCCTCTCTGTGATCTCTGGGGTCCATTACATTCCTTAGCCCAATGTCCTAACTGGCCACAGTTGTAGCATTCCTGCGACTTCTGTGGAGGGCTGCTCTTTCCTTCATTCACCCACGCGGGTTTTTGGTGCTCTCTCACTGCCTGTATGTCTGCTGCAGCCTGAGCTTCTTCTGGGGATTTCACTTTACCTCTGCCCTGAACTGATTGCTCCCAAGCGCGGGACAATCTTTTCAGGACCCACTTCTCATTATGGGCCTCCTCTGAGGGGTCATAGCTGTTGCAAGCGCTCTGTCCTGCTTCTGTTGCATGAGAAATTATGGTGCGCGTCCATTTAACCATATTTTCACGGTTCAAATGGGCTCTATTTAAATCGCCAAAAACTGCGTTAAAATGGATCCACAGCCTTCCGGCGAATGCTGTGGGGTGCTCGGATTTCTTCTGCCGGCACTTATTAAGTCCTTCTACGGGGTCACCTCGATTATACCCTATGGCATCTAAAATGGAAGTGTGCATTTCCTCTAATGTGCCTCCGCCAACGTTCTGTGGGTCGGGGAGGGCTGCTACAACCGATGGGTCTAAACTCAGAACTGTGAGTTTAACCTGCTCTCTCTCGTCCAGGCCGTACATGGTAGCCTGTTGCTTTACCTTTGCGAAAAACTGGTGGGGGTCTGCGGTGGGGAGAAACGGAGTGATCTTCTCACACGCGTCCCTGAGTTGGGTTACAGTTAAGGGGGTGGTGTAAGTTATATCGGGTGCGCCTTCTGTGGTCGCTTTTCTCTGGGTGGTGACTGGATTCATTGGAATGTTAACGAGCTGATCTGTGGGGGGTTGGGGTGCTTGCCTTTTCTGCTGCGCTGCTGGTGCACATGTTCCCTGAACATAACGCTGCGCTGTCTCACTTAACTCTTTCCAGTCTGGGGCATTCTCCTCATCTAACTGCGTTCCAAAGGTGCTTTGAAACCCATTTTGCACCGAAAGCAGCGATTGCAGCTCTGCAATCTGCTTCCTGCATTTCGCGTGGTCTACGGTACTCTGTCTTTGTTCTGTGGTGGCAGCATGGAGTGCTCTCAAAGCTGCTTTAAGGTCAGAGCATTGCCTCTGCAAAGCCTCTACCTGCTTCTCTGATTCTTCTCTTATCAGGACGGCACGTTGCACGTCCTGATAGGCCTTTTCGTACTGGGTCTGGGAACTGCTGAGATGGGCTAGACAAGACTGATGTGCCCTCTTGGCATCATCCACCTCTCTACCTTTCTCTGCCAACTTCCCTCTAAGATCCATATTTTCCTTTTCGATGTCCCTGACATCCACTTTACTCATTCTATTTCTTTCTTCTAATTCTGCCCGGAGCGTCTGAACGACCTCCTCTGTGCCTCGCAATTGTGCCAAACAGGACACAATCGCCATCGGCTTACGTGCTTTACTCATATTTTTCTTGTGAATTTGAGAGAGGTTCTCCCACCAAGTATGTCCTATACTTCCGGGACCTGTCTCCTCATTCAAACAAAAAGGGGCCATCCCTTTCCTTGCAGATACTTGCGGAGTTCCAGCTCCTACATGGGACACTGACCTACTCGGCTACTGCTGGTCGCTGCGACCACAAACCGTTCTGGGTTCATGAGGCGTTCCATTGCCTGCATGGCCATTTTTCTGACTCACTTTAAATTTGGAACAGGGGGTGTTGAGGTTATGTCTCACGAAACGGGTAAGGCTTACGCTATGTTCCGTTCACAAAACTACCGAAAGTTTGTCGCAACAAAAATGCTTTCAGGTTTTCCTTACAACCCTGTTAGTACGCATGCACTAAACACACTTCCGAATTACGTTTATTCCTTTGAACACCTTGAATATTTGTGATTTCTTTCCTTTTTCTTTTACCAGATTTCTAATTCAAATTTCAGGGTCCTTGACGGAGTGGGGGTACCACTTATAACCGTGTCCCGTCAGGAAGTCGCCACTAAATGTTGCACGTTTTGCTATGGGTGTAAAACGCGTTTATTGGAGTGTATTAACACGCCTCCGTTTAAAGGCCGTGTGCTTAACACTACTAGGCTCTATGTATGTATTTTCAGCTCAGGAGTCGGCAGATGCCGTATAGACACCTCACAAATATTCCAAGGTCAGGTTCAAAGTAATAAAACGATACACCGATTAGTAAGTTCCAAACGATCAATATTTATTATACAATTATAATAAATACGCATGCACACGCTAAGGGACTAAGCTATGACTAAACTAAGCAATCAGAATACTTAACTAAACAGGAACAGGCAAGGTCAGGGAGCGAGGCCTTCGTTCCGGTCTTGGTCTGCAACCTTCAGAGAGCGTGCTGGTCACTGGGGGTCTAGCGGGCTTGGTTCGCGTAGCGAGCGTCGTATTGGCACTTACGGTTCGGCGGCTGGTGCTCAACGGCTGGAGTCAGGATACAATTCGAAGTTCTTGGTCAAAGCCGGAGCACGAAACAACAGACAGGACCATGGGTGGGGGTCTATCTTTTATAGGGGTCCCCAATGTCCTTGCCTTTTCCTGGGCGGGCTTTACCTTCAGGTATCGATTGGATCGCTCCCAATCGATATCTTTTGAATTCCTCCAATGTGAGGGTCTCTCTTGATGGCGGGGGCGATTTCTATAGTGGATACTTCTGGTGCCGCTCTGTCTGGACACCCACTCAAAGTATCTTATTCAAACCCAAATGTTGC
Source organism: Scyliorhinus canicula (assembly GCF_902713615.1). Lineage (NCBI taxonomy): Eukaryota > Metazoa > Chordata > Chondrichthyes > Carcharhiniformes > Scyliorhinidae > Scyliorhinus > Scyliorhinus canicula. Next base: position 87,210,713 of record NC_052153.1, on the reverse strand, counting down.
CATTGTGTGTGCCTAGATCTGGACTGCCTCATTAGTATGTAAAGCGTTCTGCCATTATCACCTTTGGTTTGAGATCTTCCACCTGGCCAGAAACTAGTTTTGCTGCTTGCAAAATGTTAATGAGTGTTTGCAGGCTGCTGCCTTGGCTAAACTGTTTTTTCCCTGCAGTCTTAGCGATTCTCCATTTTGTTTAGTTCAGTGTCCATTTTAGGTGGCTACAGTGGCTACATTCCCATTTAGAAAATAGTCTATGCCTCCATTTCTCCGTCCAAAGTGCATAACCTCAACTTTTCCACATTGCAGTCCATCTGCCACTTCTTTGCCCACTCTCCTAGCCTGTCCAAGTCCTTGTGAAGCTCACCTGCTTCCTCAATTCTACCTGCCCCTCTATAGATCTTTGTATCATCTGCAAACATAGCAACCGTGCCTTCAGTTCCTTCCTCCAGATCATTAATGTATGTTGTGAAAAGTTGTGCTCCCAGCACCGACCCCTGAGGTACACCACTAGTCATTGGCTGCCACCCTGAAAAAGATCCCTTTATCTCCACTCTCTGCCTTCTGCCAGTCAGCCAATCCTCTATCCATGCCAGGATCGTACCCTGAACACCATGGGCTCTTAACTTATTTAATAGTCTCCTATGCAGCACCTTGTCAAAGACCTTCTGGAAATCTAAATAAATCATGTCCACTGGTTCTCCTTTGTCTAACTTCCTTGTTACTTCCTTAAAGAACTCTAACAGATTTGTCAGACATGACCCCTCCTTGTCGAAGCCGTGAGGACTCAGTCCTATTTTACCATGCACTTCCAAGTACTCTGCGATCTCATCTTTAATAATGAACTCAAAAGTCTTACCAATGACTGTAGTCAGGCAAACCAGCCTATGATTTCCCGTCTTCTGCCTGCCTCCTTTCTTAAATAGTGGTGTTACATTAGCCACTTTCCAGTCCTCTGGGACCCTTCCTGCCTCCAGTGATTCCTGAAAGATAATCACCAATGTCTCCTCAGCTATTTATTTTAGAACCCTGGGGTGTAGTCCATCTGATCCAGGTGATTTATCCACCTTCAGACCTTTCAGTTTCACCAGAACCTTCTCCTTAGTAATGGTCCCTGCACTCACCTCTGCCCCCTGGTTCTCCTGGAGCTCTGGCATCCCACTGGTGTCTTCCACCGTGAAGACTGATGCAAAGTAATAATTCAGTTCATCTGCCATTTCTTTGTTTCCTATTATTAATTCTCTTGCCACATTTTCTTGTGGTCCAATGTCTAATTTTGCCTCTCCCATACCTTTTATATATTGAAAAAAAACTCTTCCTATCTTCCTTTATATTACTAGCTAGCTTGCACTCATACTTCATCTTCTCCCCCCTTATTGCTTTTTTAGTTGTCTTCTGCTTGCTTTTAAAGGCTTCCCAATCCTCTGGCTGTTGTGTTATGCTTCTTCATGTTGCATAAACTGCTTCCTTGATGTATGCTCTGACAAAGGAAGGTCCAGACTTGGAGATAGGTTTAACACATTTATTGAACAGTTAACAATTCTCCTACTTGAGTTTGACCCTCCTGCTAATCTTGCTGTAGTAACTCAGTCTAACTAATCAGTCTGCCCTAAGCCATGAGGTGCGTGTGATGCCTCCGATCTGCCTCATCCTTCTCTCTGAGTGTCGCCTGTGGAAAGAGAAAGCGCATGTGTGCCCTGTCCTTTTATATGGCTTACCCCCTTGTGGTAGTGCCACCTCTGGGTGTCTTGACTGCCCATTGGTTGTGTCCTATTCTAAGTGTTCATTAGCTGTATGTCTGCATGTCATGAAGTCTCTGGTGCTGTCTCTAGTGTTTACTAAGTCTTAGTGTGTTTGCATTAACCCCTTGTGTATTTACAATGATGCATATCACCACACTGGCTTCCCACTAATTCTAACCACTTTGTATGCTTTTTCTTTAACTTTTATGCTGTTCTTGACTTCCCTCGTCAGCCTCGTCCCAGTTGAGGTCTTTCCTGGGTCCTATGAATTATTATAGCAAATCAATTCCAAATTTGGCAACCCTTCTGAAGCCATTACACATTCTTCTACGTAAAGGTCAATCATGGAAATGGCACCAGGGTCATGAGCGAGCATATCTCGCTATCAAGCAGGCACTTCGGAGGTCAGATGTCTTGGTTCACTTTGACCATTAGTTGCCCTTGCAACTGGTGTGTGATGCCTCAATCTATGCAATTAGTACAGTGCTGCCACACACATTACCCAATGGAGAGGAGGGGCCAAATTGTCCTCATTTTGCACTCTCTAACCAATGCAGAGACGAGGGACTGGATTCTCCAATCGGCGACGTCAAAACCGTGTTTGGCGATCAGCCGGAGAATCCCTGACTACGCTGGAATCTGGGGCGGTGCCATTTTTGCGATGCTCTGCCCCCTCAAAAATGGCTTGAGTATGCCGTGTGGAAAGCCTCAGGACGTCACCTGAGGCCCTCCCCCAATGCTGACAAGTCCTGCTCCTCAGAATAACGTTGCAGCCCCTCCACCCTCCCAATCACTGGCAAGCCCTCCCCCCCCACCACCCAAGTGAGCGGTACCACATTATGGGCTTCCCAGATGCCCCCTCTCCCCTTCAGGACCTGTCCCTTGGCAGTGCCAACCTGGAACCTTGCACTCTGAGGGGGGGTGGGCAAGGGTGTGAATATCCTCCCTACACATGCCTCCAGAGTGCTGGGGTGGGAACATTGTGCTGGGAGATTCCACCATCTCAGAGAGAAGACCTTAAACTGAAACTTGCTGAAAGAGAGTTTTATGATTTTCAAGGATACAGATGGGAAGTCTTGCCAAACTACCCCATCCCATGAAAGACCTCAACCTCCCATGAAAGACCCCATCAAAACTTTACAGGCAAGTATAACATAGAACATTACAGCGCAGTACAGGCCCTTCGGCCCTCGATGTTGCGCCGTCCTGTGAAACCCCTCTAAAGTCCCTCTGTAAGGAGGGTACTCACCCCTTGCCCCCAGCTTGGAGTGCAAGACGCCAGGTCCCCATTTGTCAGGACTTGCACCAACTCATACCAGCATGATTCTGGCTGGAGCTGGGGTGCTGGAGCATTCCAGAAGGTTGGTGAATGGAGTTTCCTGCCCGATACTTACAATCAGATGAACGTAAATGACTATTAGAATGCTCTTGCCTGCTAGGACGAAATTCTCGTCGGACTGGGAGACTCACAACTGGTTTGATACCCAGCAATCTTGTCCTGACATCCGATTCAGCAGGCCATTGCGTTTCCCACACCTGGCTACCGGCCAGAGAATCCCCTGTTATTTTAAATGAAACTACCCTAAACAACAAATATATAGTGATCAAGTGATTACTTAGAGTTCAACTTGTCTGTTTTCTCTATGTACTAAGCTCTCTGAGATACAAAGGTCTCTAATCACTGTGTTAGATCTCGAAACTTGAGGTTATGGTTTTCTGTAATCAACTTGAATGAGTGAACCTGTGAGATGTTCAGCCTCAAACTTATACAGATAAAGGCAACCTGACCATTTGTAGATATGTAGGAGTCAATAACCAGCTGCTTAGTAACCAAGAAAATCAATCTCAGGTACCGCAAATATACATTTGTCCTCGTTGAGCATCAAATTGTGTTGTGCGAATCGAGTGAGAAGTGCTGATAATCACTGGTCATGTTCTGCTTTATCCTTCCCATTGACAACAACATTATAGGGTAGACTGAGTGTCCCTTTGATGTCTGAGAAAGCTGAAGTAACGTGTGACGAACTTAGTTCATAGAGAATCATGTGGTATCCTCATGAGTAACTAAAACCATAAGATATTGGCTTTGTTCTGCTCATGGCATCTGAACATTTTGCCAAAAAGAGAAAGATGTTCAGCACGGTATGGGCAGCACGGTAGCACAAGCGGATAGCACTGTGGCTTCACAGCGCCAGGGCCCCAGGTTCGTTTCCCTGCTGGGTCACTGTCTGTGCGGAGTCTGCACATTCTCCACATATCTGCGTGAGTTTCCTCCAGGTGCTCCAGTTTCCTCCCACAGTCCAAAGACATGTAGGTTAGATGGACTGGCCATGATAAATTGCCCTTCGTGACTAAAAAGGTTAGGAGGGGTTATTGGGTTACGGGAATACGGTGGAGGTGAGGGTCGGTGCAGACTCGATGGGCCGAATGGCCTCCTTCTGCACTGTATATTCTATGTTGCTGAAGTTTTTTATCTTGCACTCATCAGAACAAACACAAGAATGCCAAATTCCAAGTGATTAGAACAATATATGCCCATGGATAAAAGGTGCTGATTGGTTGTCAAATTGATTCTAATTGCCATGGAGAAAACAATAAGGAATTATAGGTTTGCTGAGCTCTCCAAGGGCAATTCAAGGAAGGTGCAAGGCTTGAACATATTCTTTTGGCTTGAAATGAACAGGTCCCTGCGCAGGAATATATGTTGCTTTTCGCAAGCATAAATAAATCACATTAAAAGCTGATTATCAAAACTAGTTGCTGGTGTAGCTATTGACATATCCAGGATTGTTTATTTAAGTGCTTACAAAACACTGAATCACATCTGATAGGAGAAGTTTGTTTTGGGTTTTGCATGCACAAGCTGTTTGATTATGTTCTGTATTCTGCCTATGACGAACAACTGAATGAATATGCTGTTTGATTTGATCAACCAATCACTGGGATATAAGGCCTAAGTATCTGACACCTGGTACCAACACTGAAATTCATGTTGCTCAATTGTAAGCCGAATGTCTTTGAACAGCAGCATCCTGTCAGGAGAAAATACCACTCACATGGTTACTGTATATGTAGCAATGCAAAACAGCCTGCTTCACCGGTTGTTCAAAGTTTTGAGATACTTTGCATTTTCTGGGTGGTTTGAGATAGACCGGGTACTTTGCAGGACTGCAAGTGGCAACATTTGGCCAGTTTGCGCAATACACAGCAAACTACAATCTGATCAGGATAGCCATTATCCCACAGGATGGATTTGATGCAGGCTTGACTGAGAAATAGAGTGCAAGGTCAGAAAATGGCTCAAGCATTATTTACAAGATTGCTGAGAAGGCCAACCTTAGAGCTATACAAATCCTAGATGGTCGTCGGCGCTTGAAGATAGATTTGTGTTTGACACCAGTGGAGCACCTATTAACAGATTTCTCAACAGGCATATCAGAGTGCTCCATCTCAAATGTGAACACAATAAATTTGTTTGATCGGGTATTCTTCAAAAGTGAAGAGTTTGTACTTTGTATGGTTAAGGAAGGATGTACTTGCATTTTAAAAAGTTCAGAGAAGGTGCATCAGTCTGTTTCTGGGATGACAGGAATGTCTTATGCGGAAAGGTTGGGCATATACTCATTGGAGTTTAGATGAATGAGAGATGATCTCGAAACATATAAAATTCTGAAAGGTGTTGACAGGAGAGATGCTGAGAGGCTGTTTCAACATGAGGGAATCGAGGACTAGGGAAGGCTTATTATCAGAATGAGGGGTACAAGGGTACGAGATGAGGAGGAATTTATTTTCCCAGAAGATCGTGAATCTTTAGATGCACCTAACCAAATGAAGCCTGGGCGGAGGTGGCAACCAGGTGAGTGGGTATGTTGTTTGCCAGACATGGATCCAGTGCTGGAAAGCCTTCAGCGCTCTGCTAGCTTGAGTACTGAGACCACTTGAAACTGCGGATATATGTCTTTGAGGGTGGCAGGATTTGATGGTGCACATGGATGTGAAATGAAGAGTGTAAAATACCTTGAAAGACTAAATAATTAAGCTAGAAGACTGGCATGCATATAAGGGTGAGATGGGAGAATGTGATGGGCATCTGAGTTGTGTCTCTGTAGAGGGAGGTTGGTATGTTCTGGCATGTAGAAGGGGAATGCAGGAAAGTACTTTAAGCCTTATAGGAGAAGAGTCATGTCATGCAGGAGTGAGGGCAAACAGGTGGTAGAGGGTCAAACCTGCTTGTTTTAACTCCGGTGGAGGAGGAAGCATTGGAGATGGCATGCGAGCATGGAGATGGGTCCACTGGCTTCAGAGAGGCTGGGTTCTGGGAGGAACATTAAGAATCCAGGGGGCAGGGCCCGCAAATCATTTAAAAAAAATAAATTTAGAGTACCCAATTCATTTTTTCCAATTAAGGGGCAATTTAGCGTGGCCAGTCCACCTAGTCTGCACATCTCCGGGTTGTGTGGGTGAATACCAAGCAAACAGGGAAGAATGTGCAAACTTTACATGGACAGTGACCCAGAGCCGGGATCGAACCTGGGACCTCGGCGTTGTGAGGCAGCAGGGCTAACACACTGCCACTGTGCTGACCTGGGCCTGCAAATCATGTCCACATGTTTTGGGCATATCCAAAGTTTAGGGGATTCTGGCAAGGATTTGCCGATGTCATGTCCACTGTACTTTTTTTATAGAGAACATTTTATTGAGGCATTTATAATTTTAAGATTTTAACATGTTAACATTCTAAATAACAGAGCCATCCGACACATGCAAAGACCCCACAGTAACATACCCGACTTCCCCCTGCCCTAACTCCCAGCTATCCATCTATTAGATTCCCTGCCCTTCTTCACCACTTCCATGCCTCCCCTTCCCTCCCCCCCCCCCCCCTTCTGCTGATGGTCAGTTTTCCTTAAAGAAGTCGATGAACGGCTGCCACCTCTGAGCGAACCCCTGTGTTGAACCCCTTAAGGCGAACTTAATCTTCTCTAGCCTGAGAAACCCTGCAATGTTACTGACCCAAACCCACGACATTGGAGGCTCCGAGTCCCCCATCCCAGAAAAATCCATCTCCGGACCACCAGGGAGGCAAAGGCCAAGACGCCGGCCTTTCTCCCTCCCTGGGCTTCCGGATCTTCCGACTGTCCAAATATTGCCACCTCTGGACTCGGAGTCACCGTCCCTTCCAGAACCTCTGACATGACATCTGCGAATCCCTGCCAACATCCCCTCAGCTTCGGACATGCCCAGAACATATGTACATAATTCGCCGGACATCACCACACCTCCCACACCTGTCCTCCACCTCGTCAAAAAAATTACTCTTCCGACCCACAGTCACATGAGCCCTGTGGACCACCTTGAACTGGATCAGGCTGAGCCTGGCACACAACGAGGATGCATTGACTCTTTTCAGGGCCTTCTCCCCTAGCCCAACTTTCAACTCCCGCCCCCCCCCAACTCGTCCTCCCACTTCCTCTTCACCTCCCCGATTTGGACCCCTTCATACTCCATCAGTTCCTTATATATTTCTGAGACCATCCCCAACCCCTGTTTTGACATCACCTTATCCTGTAGTCCGCTTAGAGGGAGGCGAGTCCCGTACCTGCAGGTACCGAAATCCGTTCCCACCCGGCAACTCAAACTCCTCCTCCAGCTCCTTCAGGCTTGGGAAGTCCTCAATGAAGAAATCCCCAAATCTCTCAATTCCTGCCTGCTGCCACCTCCTAAAGCCCCCAACCAGCCCCCGCGGAGCAAACCGGTGATTCTCACAGATCGGTGGCCCCCTCCAGTCTCATATGCTGCCTCCATTGCCCCCACACTCTCAGGGCTGCCACTACCACTAGGCCTGTGGCGTACCGAGCCAGTGAGAATGGCAGAAGTGCCATTAACAAAGCCTCCAGGCTCGTGCCCTTACACAATGCCGTTCCTACACCGACCCCTCCCCCACCACCCACCTCCTAACCATTGAAATATTAGCCGCCCCGTAGTAATTTATAACATTCGGAAGGGCCAAGCCTCCCCCCCCCATCTCAAGAAGGGCCTTCTTCACCCTCGGGGCTTTCCCTGCCCACATAAAACCCGAGATCGCCGTGCTCATTTTCCTAAAAAATGCCTTGGAGATAAAGATTGGGAGACACTGAAACACAAACAGCAATCTCGGGCGGACTGTCATTTTCACAGTCTGTACCCTCCCCGCCAATGACAGCGGGAGCATGTCCCACCTGCGGACGTCCCCTTCCATTTTCTCAATCACCCTGCCAAAGATTAGTTTATATAATTGACCCCAGTCCCTTGCCATTTGAATCCCCGATACCTAAAACTCCTTCCCTCCACTTTGAACAGCATCTCCCTCAGTCTCCGCTCCTGCCCCCTTGCCTGGATCGAGAAGATCTCGCTCTCGCTCATGTTTAGTTTGTAACCTGAGAATACCTCCAGTATTCCCATAATTCCTGCAATCCCCCAAGCGGGTCTGTTATATTCAGGAGCAAATCGTTCGCATAGAGCAAGACCCTATGCTCCCCTCTCCCTATCCCCGCCAAACGTTCAATTCCCTCAGCACCATTGCCAAAGGCTCTATGGCCAGGGCAAACAGGAATGGGGAGAGTGGGCACCTCTGCCTTGTCTCCCTGCACAGACTAAAAAGGACCAGTTGGTCCTTTCATTCGCCACCGGTTACTGATATACCGGACCCAATCCACGAATCCCTGCTCGAACCCGAACCTTCCCAGGACATCCCACAGGTACCTTCACTCCACCTGATCAAAGGCCTTCTCTGCATCCATGGCCACCATCACCTCGACCGCGCGCCCCTCCGCCGGCATCATTATCACATTTAGGAGCCATCTAATATTGGACATCAGGTGTCATCCCTTCACAAATCCCGTCTGGTCCTCCCCTATTACCTCTGGGACACAATCCTCTATGTGCATGGCCAAGATCTTTGCCAGCAATTTAGCATCCACATTCAACAGGGAAATTGGCCGATACGACTCACAACTCTCCGGATCCTTACCCCACTTCAAAGTAAGGGAGATCGATGCCTGCAATAATGTTGGGGGAAGCACTCCCAGCTCCTTGGACTCATTAAAAGCCTTTACCAGGAGTGGCCCTAGCAATCCGGAAAACTTTTTATAAAACTCAACTGGGTATCTGTCAGGTCCCGGGGCCTTTCCCGATTGCATCGCCCCCAGCCCATCTATAACCTCCCCAAGCCCAATTGGGGCCCCCAAACCCTCCACCAACTCCTCATCTATCCTCGGGAACTCCAGCACCCCCCCCCCAGAAATCGCTTCATACCCTCCTCCCCGGCTGGGGGTTCCGATTTATACAATCTACTGTAAAACTCCTGAAACACATCATTCACCCCCATCGGATCCAAAACCGACTTCCCCCCAAATCTCTTACATTCCCAATCTCTCTCACCGCTTCCTGTTTCCTCAGCTCAGCCAACATCCTGCTGGCTTTTCCCCATATTTATAACCCGCCTCCTTCACCCTCCTCAGCTGTCCCTCTGCCTTACCTGTGGACAGGAGCCCAAATTCCAGCTGCAGACTCTGGTGCTCCTTCAGAAGGCCGTCATCCAGAGACTCCGCTTACCTCCTGTTCACCTGTAAAAGTTTGCATACCAGCCTGTCTAACTCCGCCCTCTCAGTCTTCTCCTTATGTGCCCAAATTGAGGTGTGTTCCCCCCTAAAAACCGCCTTCAGTGCCTCCCACACCACTCCCGCTGAAACCTCACCTGTGTCATTGATCTTTATATATCCCCGAATGGCCTCCTTCACCCGCTCACACGTCTCCTCCTCCGCTAACAGCCCCACATCTAACCTTCATTGTGGCAGCTGGGCCTTTCCCTTGTTGATTTGCAGGTCTCCCCAGTGCGGGGCACGGTCAGACACCACAATTGCTGAATATGCAGCATCCACCACCTCAGCCTTTTGTCCAAAACAAAGAAGTCTTTCCGTGAATATACCTTGTGTACATGGAAGTAGAATGAAAACTCCTTGCTCCTTGGCCTCCCAAATCTCCACGGATCCACCCCCCCCCCCCCCCCCCCCCCACCCCCTCCCCCCACCCCCGCCCCCATGCGCTCTATAAACCCCTGCAGCTCCTTTGCCATAGCCGATACCTTCCCAGACCTGGAACTGGAACTAGCCCTCCCTGACCCAGGGCCGTCAGTTTCGTCTCCACGCGGTCAACCACCGCTTTAATCGTGTCCACCACCTGGGCCAGGTCCTCCACACTTCTCATTTAAGAAGCTCACCAACTGGTCCATCGATACTGTGCTGATGGGGTCCAAACCTGTTCGCCCGCCACCTCGATGCACATTGTCCGCACCTCACTCGCAACCACCGCCTGGTTTGTTCTTTTCCGATGACTTCTGGGCCACAGTTCCATAAACTGGAGGTCCCTTTCTTCTGTTCTTGCTTCTACACCCTTTCTCTACAAATTTCCTGCAACAATCCAGCTTAAAAGCCACACAAAGACCACCATGGCAGGGTTTCTCAGGCTTGTTCGCCCTGACAGGTTTGACCTAAGGGTTCACCTGGAGATGGCAGCAGTTTATCAACTTCTTTGGGGAAAATTAAGCTGTCAGCAGATACGAAAAGGGGGAGGGGGTGGTTAGGGAGGAAAGGATGTAGGGGGGATGTTTGAGGCGGGATTAGTAAGTGGAGGAGGGGGACTGGGGAACTGTGTGTGTAAGCCATGTTGGCTGAGTGTTGTTGTTGGTTGGGGGTGTTAATAATAATAATCTTTATTGTCATAAGTCGGCTGACATTAACATTGCAATGAAGTTACTGTGAAAAGCCCCAAGTCGCCACATTCTGACGCCTGTTTGGGTAGACAGAGGGAGAATTCACAGCACGTCTTTCAGGAGTAGTGGGAGGAAACCGGAGCACGCAGAGGAAACCCACGCAGACACGGGGAGAACATGCAGACTCTGCGCAGACAGTGACCCAAGCCAGGAATCGAACCTGGGACCCTGGAGCTGTGAAGCAATTGTGCTAGCCACTATGCTACCATGCTGTCTTAGTGTATTTCATGCTTTTAATAGGGAATAAGACTGGGAGTCACATGTGCCATGGAGGAAGACTGCAGACATTATATCAGATGTCAGATCATGACTTAAGGTTGACAGGATTATTTCATCAGGAAAGATTATTAAGGTGGCATATCCCTTGCCGTCACTTTTAGTCCACAGTTTGGAAGCCGAACTGACAGTCCTCTAAATCAAAGCCTTCCTGGTCCCCTTGCCTCTCATAATGATAATCACATCGGGATTCTGCTCCTCGTCCTGGGTTCCTCCCCTGACCCAGCACATAAATTGTCCTCTACAATCTGTGGAACAGGATTGCTGTCTTCATCCTCCACTGGGTTCCCATTTTGCAGAGCCAGATTGTGAAGTGCACAACAGTCAACAACAATCGTGGAAACGTGCGCAGGAGGATGTTGACGTGATCCCACTGAGCAGTCCAGGCAGTGGAACCGCATCTTGAGGACGCCAATGGCCCTCTCTCTATTGCTGCCCTGTGGACTGTGATTATAGCTCGCCTCAACTTCTGCATTTGGGTGTCTCAGTGGGGTCATGAGCATTTATTCAGCAATAGCCTTTGTCTACCAGGAGCCAACCATCCAAGTGAGCTGGAGCAATGCAGAGTTTTAGCATCTGGAAGTGCTGAAGGATAGAGGCATCATGACAGCTTTCAGCATACCTGGTGGAAACCTGCAAAACCTGCCTATTGTAGTCACACACAATCATGTTACGGGAGTGGACGCCTTTTCTATTGACAAAGGCACCAGGCTCCCCTACTGGTGCCTTTACAGACACATATACACAGTTAATGGTTCCCTGAAGGTGGGAAAATCCTGCAATTGGAGTGAAGCCTCTGCTTGCTCAGCCTGGTTGACTTTGTCAGTCTGGAAACGAAGGAAAGTGATTGCTCTTCAGAACAAAACGTCAGTAACCAGCTTGATGCAGCTGATTGAGTGACACAACATGGATCTCCCACTGACACCTGGATAAAACCTGAGGGGTAAAGGTTCAGGGCAACTATTACCTTCAAAACTATTGGCATAGGTTGGCCACCTACACAGTTGGAGATGCTCTCTGGACTAATCATCCAGCATTTGGAGGTGGCGGTCTTCCTGGAGAGGTGGAGCCTCTTTCGGCACTGAACCTCAGACATGTCCAGGGAGCAGGACTGCTGCCTGTAGACTCTGACTGTTGGATAATGGCATCTTCTCCGGGTACTTCTGCCTTAAACCTCTTGCTGGCCCTGCTCCCCTTCTGGCTGAGCATCCTGATCAATGGGTCTCACTCTGGGATATTGCCTGCGAGCAACAACTCTCTTCTCCCTTCTAGCCCTTGCCTCTGCTTCTGAGGAGGTCCCTCCAGCAGAGTAGGCAATCTCTATTTTAAAGATGATTGGGCACTAAAGGGGCCTCGCAGCAGAGAGCCCGTGTAAATGTTCTCCAGAACACCAAAAAGATGACAGAAACTATCTGTATGCCAACTCACATCAAAGCACCCACTTATTCACCCACCTTTTATCCCACCCTGCACATAGAGGTCATGAAAAAGGTGAAGTGCACCTGCCTGTTTGGGTGGCATGTGTGCACATAGGCCATTCAAAATCGGAGACAATTGCTGTTTAAATGGCTTAAATAGCACTTTAAGTGTCGGTGGTCGTGCTTCCGACATCGTGTGCACTCACTGACTAAAATATTGTGAGTGGTGCGATGCCGTCTGATGTATTAGGCAGGTTGGTTTGACGTTGACTATAACTGGATGCAGGGAAGCGAGAAACAAACGTCTAACACCGGAGATGATCCAACACTGTTTTATTTGAACTATGAACGGCTGTACATGTTCAGCTGTGGGTTGACACTCTACTAATCCTACTGACGACGTCTTACTGGTTCGACCAGACTTACTAGCTACCACATGGCAATAATGTCCACTGACTTGTGCACTCTGACTGTCTCAGTGTCGGGGTCCCGAAAAGAGCGGGAGTCTTAATGCCCTGTGAGCTTTATAGTGGTGGTGTCCTGTCTGGTGATTGGTTGTTCTGTGTTGTGTGTTCATTGGTTATCCTATGTGTCAATCACTGCCTGTCTGCATCTCATTAGATACAGGAGCGGATATTGTGACAATGTCGGGATGCCCTCCTGACGTTACTGCGTCTCATTTCAGGAAGGATTGGGACTGCTCCAGGAGTGGTAAATTCACGCCCATATATTCAGAAGCCCAGCAAGAACACATACATAATCAGAGGGGTTTCGTCTCTGCCACCTGGAGTCAAAGAGGAAGGTATGAGAAACCAGCTGCTGTTCTGCCGAAGAGTCCAGGCAATCTGCAAGTGCCATAGCCATAAGAATAAAGAGGAACAAGAAACTTTCTCTCTCTCTCAAACTTGCTGGACCTGCTAAGTCCACCTGAGAAAGGTAAATGCCAACGAGGCGACTGCAGAAGCCACTGCAGCTGGTCAATTGAATCTCAAGTTTCAACCCTTTCACTTCAAAAAAGAAAGAATTCAAGCAATGGGCCTGCTGATTTGAAATCTCACCTTAAGTATCCTTTTCCATTTATCCAAATTTTCTTTGTAATAATCTCTGCATTTTGAATTAATAACTTTGCTGCTGGAAGATATGTTAACAAAAGTTTTGAAATAAACTATTTTGTTGTCATGAATATGACTTAAGCTTGACTGCAGGGTTATTTTAAATTAACCCACTTATAAATTTAAAAGAGGGATACACACAGACACAAATACTTAGTTCACTGACCACTTTGAGGTAACATGGGGCTGGATTCTTTGTTTGCTGACGCCAAAATCGCGAGAGGCGATTGGGCGGAGAATAGCTTCCAACGCCGAAATCGCGGCAGGCGCCGGCTTGACGCCAAATCGGGATGCTCCGGCACCCCCAAAATGGTGTAAATGTGGCGCTCGCCGCGCAGGCTGAAAGTAAGCATATCTTTAGCGGGCCTGACGCCCGATGCTCCAGAACCTCTGCGATTCAGCGCGTCCAATGGGCCGATTTCCCAACGGCGTGGTTCACTTGTGCTCTCACAAGTCGTGTACCTGGCGTCCTGGCAGCTGAGCGAGAGAGCGGTGGAAGCAAATGGAGTGGAGTGACTACGGGCTGCTGGTCCGGACACCTGCCGTGCTGGCTGCGGCGAGGGGGGGAGGGGGGGGGGGAGCCCTGCCAGGGCCGGGGAGTGGAGGGGGAGGGAGGGACAAGCCGAGCAGCCCCCCCCCCCAATGGCACTGACCACCATCCTGCTGAACACCCACTGACCGACCATCCACCCCGGCCCTGGTTCTACACAGTGGCACCAACCGTAAGGGTGCGCCCACCCCCGCACTCCCCATCCCCCTGCCACAGTGCCCCCCCACCCCAAATCGGCACCGAACACCCTGCCCAACCGGCAGCCGTCCACCAGGGGACAACCCAGGGCCACACCTCAGCAGCCTCCAGTGAAGGCAATGCCAGCCAACAGTGCCCCTGGTAGTAAGGATGACGCCAGGCCGGGGGCACCGGAGGATAACAGGCTGGGGTGAAGGGGGTGAGGATGAGGGGCGTGGGCATCCAAAATGGCTGCCCACACAGATCGATGGGAAATTGGTCAACACAGAGACCGGCTGCAGCTTGCAAATATACAAGGGCTGGAACCCGCACCTTGCAGAAACTAACACAAGGAAAAGGCAGTTGAAAGAACATCTAGGGACAATGGGCTCCAGGTAGAAAGTAACCATTTGTGGCAGACTTGGTGGCGTCAGTCTCCTTATTTGGGAAGGCCTACGTGCATCAGTCACTAACAGCCATGGCCGACAGGGACCCGCCCCACGGAGGGAGGGGAAGGGCTGAGGGCAAAAGTGAAAAAAATGCATTGGACATGGCTGAGGGCCCGTCAATCACAGTGGGGGGAATTTCCAATTCAGGACAAAGGAAAACTTGTCGGAAACAATGGTGTGGAACGTTGCATCACCAAATCAGATGTGACAGAGGTGGAGAAACTGAGAGAATGGAATCATAGAATCCTTATCGTGCAGTAAAGTCTATTTGGCTCACCGAGACTGCACTGAACCTCTGAAAGAGTACCGTAACTCGGCCCACACTCCCCCCCCCCCCCCCCCCCCACTCTTTCCCTGTACCCCACCTAACCTTTGGACACTAAGGGGCAATTTAGCGAGACCAATCTACCTAACCTGCATATCTTTGGACTATGGGAAGAAACTGGAGTGCCCGGAGGAATTCCACACAGACATGGGGAGAAAGTGCAAACTCCACACAGTCACCCAAGATCAGAGTCAAACCCGGGCCCCTGGCACTGTGAAGCAGTTGTGCTAACCACTGTGCCACCATGCCGCCCCATCCTTAATTGGATTGGATTGGATTTGTTTATTGTCACGTGTACAGAGGTACAGTGAAAAGTATTTTTCTGCGAGCTGCTCAACAGATCATTAAGTACATGGAAAGAAAAGGGAATAAAACAAAATACATAATAGGGCAACACAAGGTGTACAATATAACTACATAAGCACCGGCATTGAATGAAGCATACAGGGCGAGATTCTCCGGACTCACGACGGGTCAGAGAATAGCGGGCGTCGGAAATTTTTACGGCGACGCTGTTCCGACGCCCTCCCGCTATTCTCCGAACCCGCAAATTGTCGGAGTCGCGTTTCCCGACAAACGCCTCCTTCCCGCCCCTGACACGACCAGAATCGCCACTGAGAGCCCCCCCGCTATTCACCGGCCCGGATGGGCCGAAGTCCCGACGTCATGGCGCCCTGTTTGGACGTCGTGAAACACACCTGCTTTTTAAATTTCGTCAACCAGTCGGCCTGGCTGACGACTGCTTGAGGAGGTCAGGGCACCACTCTGCGCACCGCTCAGCGCACCGTTCAGCGCACCGCTCGAGTCTGGCCACAACGGGGAGGGCATCCCTGGAACGGGAGGGGGCACAGAGCGGGGGCAGTGGGGGGAGACGGGGGAGGCAGTGGGGGAGACGGAGGGGGCAGTGGGGGAGACGGAGGGGGCAGTGGGGGAGACGGAGGTGGCAGTGGGGGAGACGGAGGGGCAGTGGGGGAGAAGGAGGGGGCAGTGGGGAGACGGAGGGGGCAGTGGGGGAGACGGAGGGGGGAGTGGGGAGACGGAGGGGGCAGGTGGGGAGGACGGAGGGGTGGCAGTGGGGGAGACCGGAGGGGGCAGTGGGGAGACGGAGGGGGCAGTGGGGGAGACGGAGGCTGGCAGAGTGGGGGAGACGGAGGGGGCAGGGGGGGCGAGGGAGGGGTGGGTTAGGTAGAGAGTGAGCCGTCCAACCCCGTAACAAAATGTCTGCCACCATGCCATGGTGTGCAGGTGACGAGGACTACGGCCGCGGTTCCCCTGTGGCTTCCGGCACAGGGACCACTGCGCACCCGTGAGGAGGCCATAGTTTACTGGCCGTTGGATGCAGAAAGTGACCAGGGGTTAGGCTGACCGCGTGTCAGAAGCGCGACCAGGCCACCGGGACACACTGGTATCCCATGGCTGGCGGCTGCCGAGGTGTCGACTAACGTCCGTCTAACATGTCCCGTTTCTCTGCCCCCCACCACCCTTCTGTAGGTTAGCACGATGCATGGGAACAGAACGGCTATGTTCTGCGCAGTGGTTGGGGCAGCTCTACGGGTTTGGAGATGCAGCAACATCCACACCCACAACCCGCAGTGGCTGCAGGGCAGCTGCAGCAGCAGAGGGAAGGGCCGAGGAGTTGCCAGTCGTCGAGCAGCATGGGGGGGGGGGGGGGGGGGGGGGGGGGGGGAGGAGGGGAGGAGGAGGAGGAGGAGGAAGAGGAAGAGGAGAGAGTGAGGGTGCAGCCACGGCGTCAGAGGCGACGACCAAAGCCGAGGGTGTACCGTGTCCGGGTCTCTTTCCTAACAATGCCGGACATCACCTGCGGAGAAGACTCCGGCTGAGTAGGCAGACGTGATACATATCTGCGAAACTCCTGTCGCACCTCGCCCCACGTGGAACGGGGGGAGGACACGCGATCCCGGTAGCCATCAAGGTGACGGTCGCTCTGAACTTCTATGCTACCGGCTCCTTCCAGTCTCCGAGCGGGGACGTCTCTGGGATCTCCCAGTCATCGGTGCAACAGGTGCATCCGGGATGTGACCGACGCCCTCTATGCCATCGCCGATCGCTACATCACCTTTCCCGAGGATCCGAGCAAGTCAAGACTCACGAGCCGTGGGATTTGCCAGTGTGGCGGGATACCGAGGGTTCATGGGGTCAATCGACTGTGTTCACATCCCCCATGCGCCCGCCTGCTGTGGACAGGGACGTGTTCACAAACAGGGGGACATACTCCATTAATGTCCAGGTGGTATGCGACCCCCACATGAGGTTCATGAACGTCTGTGCAAGGTTCCCAGGGAGTGTGCATGACTCCTACATACTAGCGCAGTCGTTCATCCCTGCGATGTTTGAGGGACGTCCCCCCCGGCTGAGGGGTGGTTGCTAGGGAACAGGGTTATCCGCTGAGGTCTTGCTGATGAGCCGATCCGGAGGCCTCAGACCAATGCGGAAACACGATACAACGAGGCCCATGCAGCAACCAGGGGTGTGGTGTGAGCGCTGCCTTGGCCTCTCCTGAATGAGATTCAGGTGCCTGGACGCTCCGGAGGGCCCTGCAGTACCAGGCCGACAGGGTCGCTCGCATGTAGTGTTGCTGTGCGCTGCACAAATCGCGATGCAGAGGGGAGATGACCTGTTGCAGGAGGCGGAGGGAGAAGCTAGTGGCAAGTGGTGCCAGCACAGAGGAGGAGGAGGAGGAGGAGGGTAGGAGGAGGAGGAGGAGGAGGGGAGGGACGCTGGCGGAGTGGCGGGCGCAGCACGCAGACACGACCCAGGTGCTGGTGATGTCCAGGAGGCGGCACGACGGAACCGGCAAGGACGGCCGGGCACGCGACGCCATGGTGGCACGCAACGGTTCACGCCATCGCATGTGACGTCCCCGATGAACACCAAACCCACCACCTGCATCGCTAGTCATGCAGAGGGTCACCAACCCAACTGCCACCACCACAACCCCCCCCCCCCCCCCCTCAGTGTACACTGCCTCCACTTCGACATGACGCTTATCACTGGGTCCAGGAACCGAATGGCACAACATCGATGGCTGTGTCAGCGGGTGTGATCAGTGCCATGTGGAATGATGACAGCCCACTCTGCGAAGAGCTGTGAGCTCAGAATCGTTAGAGAGAGTCTGACCCATGGCAATAGCTGAACCATCCACCTTGGTGGCCGCTGAGTTCGTCACTGACACTCCATCACGTGCCCGCGTGGGCTAGCTGTGGGAGGGGGGTAGGGGCAGGGACTGCACACCCGGCACGAGGTTCACCACCCGTCACCCCCCAGCGACACTCGGTCACCATCACGATTCCTGTGGCTGTGGACAATCACACGGTATTACAAGTAAGGTGGAACAGTGCGTTTAATATTAACAATATTTACAGGTGCCCTAGCCCCTACACACTAAACTGTGCCCTTCACCCCGTGCCAACCCTTACTCAGTGTCTATCTTAGTTGCTTACGGGCCCTACCACTAAGTCTAAGTGAATCCCCAGATGATACAGCAGGAGTGGAGGAGGATTGCTGCGAATCGCCCCCCTCGACTCGTTTCTCCTTGGCCAAGCGTTTCCTGGGGCGACCGGCCTTGATGGGCCAGGCTGCTCTGCGGGACGTCTCGGGTGACATTGTGCCACCCTGCTCTGCCTGCTGCCCACCCGATGCACCAGGGATGGGAGGGGGGAGGCCGAGAATTCCGGGACGTCCCGTGATGGAGTTAATGGGACGGGCCCCGAACCTCCTCCTCCCTCGGGGAGCCCGGTGGCCCCGGGCCTCACTTTGGGACAGAGGTGCGAGCGGGGAGGTTCCCCGTCGCGCCACCGACACCTGGAGCTGCCAGTCCTGGAGGCCTGCAACGGTATCCACCAGGATCCGAAGGTTTGCAGAGACGGAGTCCAGGGAGGAGTTAGACATTCCCGCCAGGGACTGTGCGATCTCAACCTGAGTGTGCATGACGCCATCCAGCACATGTGTTCAGGCGGGTTGATGCTCTCGGCGACTGACTGCTGCGACTGGCCAATGACCTGCTGAGACTCGGCCATGGCCCGCAGTGGCGCCGGCAATGTCGGTTTGGCTCTGGCACATTGCTGCCTGTGAGAGGGCAACCCTGTCCAGGGCCGAGGATGAAGCGTGCACATTAATCCCACGTCTTGCATAACCTGACCCATTGCCTCCACCGCGGATGCCACCCGTGCGGTGTCGGACTGGGTCTCTGCCATGAGCGGCACCACTCCCTGCTCTTGGACGCGGATCGACTCCTCTAACAGCGTCCTGCAGAGTCTGGAAGGAAGCCCTCATCCCGTCATTGTTTCCCTGGGTTTCCTGAGGCATCGGCTGTGCGGGTGGGTTGAGAAAACTCAGGAACTCCGAAAACCGTCTGGGAGCCAGCTGCATCCTGGGCCTGGTCTGGCCTCCGCGAGTCCGGGCCCTCTGTTGCTCCGACCTCCAACCTGCTGTACCTGCTCATCTGTGATGTGCCAACCAGACTGTGCCCAGGAGACTCATCACTAAATAGGCCCGCCGGGGTGTGTATCTCTGGGATGATGGAAGTGGTGGGAGATAGCAGTGCCGCAAGCCCGACGCTCTCAATTGGTTAGGTCCTCGGTCCAGGGTGTGGGGCTGCTCAGCGACAGGAGGGTTGTCCCTGGCCATTCTGGTGGTGGTGGTGGACTTCGAACCCTCTGTGCGTCCTGGTCCGCAGATTTGGGTTGGGGCAGATAGGGCTGCCCGCTGATCGGGCACCCTCTGTTGTGAGGCCCCGGGTGAGGTGGCGGCAGATTCCTGTCTCCGTCTGCAGCCAGACGGCCCTGGTCGTTCGGCATCACGTCCGAGGGAAGAGAATGAGACGGGTTATTTCGATTTGCTCGGCAGGCCGCTGGACGGTCCCAGTGGGCAGGGTGTGTGAAGGGACAGAGGATGGGGAGGTGTCCCAGTGGGCAGGGTGTGTGAAGGGACCGAGGATGGGGGAGGGGGGGTGTTTGTCAGGGAGGGTTGTCTCACTTGCTGCAGTTCCGCCAACCTCGCATTGCGCGATATCGCGGGTGGCAGACCCCCCAACAAGGTCCAGTGCCCTCTGTTCAAAGGTGCTGAGGGGGTGCATGTTGGGCGAACCCCTCCAGTCTTGTGCCGCTCACGGTGGTTATGACCGGCCTTGGCCTGTTGGGGGAGGAAACATAGGTAGATCATTACAAAACGGTAGGTATCAGCAGTCCGTTCTGATACTGGCACAGTTTGGGGGGGGGGCAAGTTGTCATCAGATGATTGCATCTCTCCTCGGGGCCAGAGCGCTGGGTCTGTGACAACTTTGTGAACCACCCTCAAATAACTCTGCCCCAATCCCTCTCCCCCCCCCCCCCCCCCCCCCCCCCCCGGGCAGTTAAGGGAGAGGGATGGTTGTGACTAGGGGGCACCCTCATGGCACTTACCCTGGCAGACCTGGTCAGGTCGTGTAGCTTCTTTCGGCACTGCTCTGCTGAGCGAGGGGTCTGCCCCACAGCACTGACGGCAGCAGCCACGTCACGCCAGGCCTGGCGTACCGTGCTGGCAGGTTGGCGATGCCCTCTCCGCGGGCGGATGATGCCCCTCCTCTGCTCCACTGCATCGAGCAGCGCCTCGACGTCTGCATCAATAAAGCGAGGTGCAGCTCGCCTAGGCTCCGGCATCCTGCCCGACAGATTCTGTGGTCGCCCGCGCCTTTTTACGGCGTCGGGCGGCGTCACATGGGCGGGTTCGTGTCGTCGTCGCGTTCCGTCGTCATCACGCACGTAATTGACGCGGCCGCGCTTCTAGCCCATTTCCAGGAAGTGAATCGGTCGGGAAATGAAGCCTTCGCGACCGTCGTAAAACGGTCCCGATTTTTACGACCGTTTGCCGACTTTCCGCGGGTGCGGAGAATTTCGCCCACAGGGTGTAGTGTTAATGAGGTCAGTCCATAAAAGGGTCATTTAGGAGTCTGGTAACAGCAGTGAAGAAGTTGGGCCCGATTCTCCGCCCCCCACGACGGGCCGGAGAATAGCGGGAGGGCCTTCCCGACATTTTTACCGCCCTCCCGCGATTCTCCCCCCCCCCCGCCCAACTCCCGACATGAATCGCTGCCGCCGTTTTTTTACGGCCGGCAGCGATTCACAGCTGTTCGATGGGCCGAAGTCCCAGCCCTTTACGCTGTTTTTACGAACGGCAAACACACCTGGTCTGGCCGTTCGTAAAAACGGCGGGAACAACTCGCTTTTTATAACCATGGCACCGATTGGCACGGCAGTACCACGGCCGTGCCAAGGGTGCCATGGGCCCGCGATCGGTGGGCACTGATCGCGGGCAGCGGGCCCGATGCCCGCGCACTATTTGTCCTTCCGCCGCCCCACAGTATCCATTCGCGGGGCGGCTGAGGGGCACCCGGGTTTGACGCCAGCCTTACGATTTCTCCCATTTTGGGAGAATCGCGCCCGTTATTTTTGAGTCTGCTCGTGCATGTTTTCTGACTTCTGTATCTTCTGCGCGATGGAAGCCGGGTGTGAGATGCGGCCTGAGTAGGAGTAGCACAAGAAATGTTCCACACATCCAACAAAGGGATGAACAGAGCATTGCCAGTACCCATAGCCACACCTTCCATTTGGAGGAAACGGTTCTATGGTTCTACAGACACTTGACGATATTGACCTGATAGCTGTATTCTTGAGAATGAATACATCATTACTCCAAATCTGGAATTAGTCTTTACTTCTCGTCACTCACAAACAACAAGTGTTGTCCTTTTTTGTTAATGATACGGAGATGCCGACGTTGGACTGGGGTGATCACAATAAGAAGTCTTACACCAGGTTAAAGTCCAACAGGTTTGTTTTGAATCTTTTCTGGCAGGGAAAGAGAGCGGTCGCGGGTGGAGGAGCTCCGGGGGGGGGGGGGGGGGGGGGGGGAGAGACGACAAAGTTGCGTCCCGCTCCTCGCCGAGAACTTGCACCCAAGCATGCAAATTCATCCGCTTGGCCCCCCTGCAACAGCAGAGTGGGGCCGAAGAAGAACCCAGACTCCAAAGCGAATTAAAGTAGGAAACCTAGGTGCTCGGGAGCGGAGCATTTGAATTGCCAGAAGGGAACCAAAGCAGATGGAGAAAGAGCACCAAAAGCGGACGGGGCAATGGGCGAGCCCATTCAGATGAGCTAATCAGCACACAAAGCAGCGGAACAGAAGGTTCGCTGCAACAAAAAGAACTCGACATACAGGAGCATTTTCCCCCTGGGCCAGGGGGCAACTGGAACTGTAAGGCAGCCTTTGCCGATGCACTGAGGGAACATCAGCAGGAAAACAAGGCACATGATAGAGCAGACATAGAGGCCGCAGTGCAGGCAGCAATGGCCAAGGCCCTGGCGGAGGTGCAGCTAGCCCTGGGCAGAGCAGAGGAGAAACTGGAAGCCCAAGAGGAGAAACTGGAAGCCCAAGAGGAGAAACTGGAAGCCCAAGAGGAGAAACTGGAAGCCCAAGAGGCGACTATTAAGGAGCTGGAGAGGGCTGCAACTGACATGAGCGACCGGATCATGGCCCTGGAGAAGGCGGTGGCGAGACTGTGCACAACGCAGGGGAGCCTGAAGGGCAGAGTGGACGATCAGGAAAACCGCTTGAGAAGGCAAAATGTCAGGATAGTGGGCCTACCAGAGGGGATCGAAGGTAGAAATCCCACGGCATACGTGGCCGAGATGCTGGGCAACTTAGTGGGTAGGAAAACTTTCCCCAACCCACCAAAAATGGACAGAGCACATCGGTCGCTGCACCTAAAGCCCAAGGCAGGGGACCACCCGAGGGCAGTTATAGCTAAACTGCACCGGTACTATGTTATTCTCCAAGTCTGTATAAAGATTGTAGACTTCCAGTTAACACAAATACTTTATTCAGTGGGTTTGTTCTGTTTCCAGAGCTTAACTAGATATAATACAGTCAAGAGGTATGACCAGTGAAGCTCAGGTAACTGCCTATGCTGAGCTGTCTCTGTCTGCTGCTGCTCACTAGCCTTGTGCTTCTGAAAGAGGCGGATCCTCCCTTGGGCTGGACCCTTTATACCCGTCTCTGATGCTGCCCTCTAGTGATGCTGTGGCTGTTACATCTGTTCTGTGGTGCCTGGTGTATGTGCAGATGTATGTACAGATGTACAGATCACTACAGGTACCAAGAGAGGGAAACAATCCTGTGCTGGGCCAGGCAAAACAGAACCTGCAAATGGGAAGGACACTTCATTAGAATTTACGAGGATATTGGGGCAGACCTAGCCAGGAGATGGGCCGAATTCAATAGAGTGAAAGCAGCTCTTCATAAGAACAACGTGCGTTTTTGTATGCTGTACCCAGCGAAACTCTGGGTCACATACCGAGAAAGAGAGTACTTCTTCACAGCCCCCGCCAAAGCAAACAAGATTGTCGAGGAACACGGGCTGGAAAACCAACAGCTATGGTAGAAATAAGGGGCCCCTGGAATGGTGCAACAACATGCCAACGGGGGCGGGGGGGGGGGGGGGGGGGGGTGGTGAGGCAACGCCAGGGACTCCCGTCCCCACCCCCGGCACGGCAAACACACCCTGAACAAAAGGCAAACCACTACCCGAGGGACGGGAGACCTTGCCCTAGCACGAGGGAACAAGAGGAGCGGTGAAGGGAGAGCAAGCATGAGGAGTGCAGGGTGGGATGGGGGAAGAGTGGGTAGAAAATTGCAGAGGCTGGGCAAGGGAGAAGCGAGACAGTAACTCCCGAGAGGGAAGCCACCGCACTAGCAGGGAAGCTAGCGTCGGGGAGACATGCAACAAAGCAGGGCCGCAGCGTGCCCCCAACAGGGGGGGAAGGCGCGAGGCGGGGGGTGGGGGGGGGGGGGGGGGTGGGGGACCATTCAACAGAGGCGGGAGAGCAAACAGGGTTAGGAAAAGGGGAAAGAGGGACAAAGGAGGGGTATACGGGAGAGCGGGGAAAAAGGGGGGAAAGGGAGTGACCGAGGGGGGGACACAGGGAGGGTAGGACCTGGGGAATGGGGGGAACACACACGGAAGGAGCAATAAACAAGGCTAGAAAGGGAATAGCAATAGGGCTACAAAGTGCCACAACCAATGGCTCGGAACAAGGAATCGCTGCAAGCATCCACCCAGTACAGTCTCTGGGCGAAGGGAGACCCCAGAGTGCAGGGGTCTTCCCGCGTGGCGGACGCACAGTGGGCGGCCATGTCAGGTGCATCCTGGACAAAAGGAAACCCCGGAGTGCAGGGACCCAACAGCATGGAAAAAGCCGTGACAGCGGCCATCCTGGATGGCCCCCTAACAAAGGGAAACCCCGGAGGGCAGGGGCGCGTCCACCAGATAAGTATGGTTAATCCCACATGAGCGAGGGGCCAGAAGCCCCCCACCAGGAGAGTCACCTGGAACGTAAGGGGACTCAACGGCCAATTGAAAAGATCCAGAGTCCTCACCCACCTAAGAAATATGAAGGCCGACATAGTCTTCCTCCAAGAGACACACCTGAGAGAGCAGGACCGACTGCGGGTAAGAAAGGGTTGGGTGGGACAGACCTACCATTCTTGCTATGGGACGAGGGCCAGGGGGGTGGCAATACTGATCAGCAAGAGGACAATGTTTAGGGCGATAAAGGCTGTTACGGACCCGGGGGACAGTACTTCATGGTCAGCGGGGCCCTGGATGGGGCACCAGTTGTACTAGTTCACATGTATGCGCCCAACTGGGACGACACAAGCTTCATCAAAAAGACCATGGCAGAAATCCCTGACACAGCAACGCACTGACAAATCAAGGGAACACGGTCACTTTATGGAACAGATGGGAGCGGTGGACCCCTGGAGGTTCACCCACCCAGGGGAGAAGGAGTTCCCCTTCTTCTCCCCAGTACACAACGTATACACCAGAATTGACTTCTTTGTGGTGGGGAAAACGGTGCTTCCGTGGATAGACTAAGTGGAATACTCCGCAATTGTGATATCCGACCACGCTCCACACTACATGGACATGAGGCTGGAGACAGGTAGGGCCCAATGCCCCACATGGAGGTTGAACATTGCCCTACTAGCTGACAAGGCCTTCAACGAAAAGATATTGCAGGCCACAGCAGAGTACACGGAGAACAACATGAACAGGGAGGTCTCACCATTCTGGGAAGCGCTAAAGGTCGTACTAAGAGGGGAAATCATCACTTTCAAAGCGCGAAGAGATAGGGAGGAAAGGACGGCTAGGCAGCAGCTAGTTGATTCCACACTGTCGATGGATTGTAAATACTCCGCGGCACCAACTGTAACCGTACAGCTCCTGGCAGCAAGGAAAGAGCTACAAAGGAACTTTGATCTGCTCTCCACCAGGAAAGCAGTGCACCAACTCAGCCAGGCACGTGGAACCCTATACGAACATGGAGACAAAGCCAGCAGCCTGTTGGCACACCAGATGAGAAAGCAGGCAGCCACCAGAGAAATTGCACAAATCAGGCATAGCAGAGGTGCATTAGAAACAGAACCAGAAAAGATCAACAAAACCTTCAAGGCCTTCTACCAAGGGCTGTCCACCTCAGAGCCCCCAATGGGGGAGTCCGGGATGAAACGGCTCCTTGGTGGACTAGACATACCAGTTGTGGGGGAGGGCAGAAAACGGGGCCTGGAAGCACCACTAGCACTGGGAGAAATTATGGACAGTATTAGCTCCAAGCAGGCGTGGAAGGCGCCGGGACCAGATGGGTTCCCGGCGGACACGAGCACTGGGAGAGATCATGGACAGCATTAGCTCCATGCAGGCGGGGAAGGCGCCGGGACCAGATGGGTTCCCGGCGGACTTCTACAAACTATTTGTGACAGCACTGGCCCCACACCTGCGGGAGATGTTCACAGACTCGCTACCTAGGGGCACACTGCCACCCACGTTAGCATAGGCCTCAATCTCGCTGATACCTAAGAAAGGTAAAGACCCGACGGAATGTAGGTCATACAGACCCATCTCACTGCTGAACGCAGATGCCAAAATACGGACCAAAATCCTAGCCAAAAGGCTAGAAGACTGTACCAGGGGTGGTCGCAGAGGACCAGACAGGCTTTGTAAAAAATAGACAGTTTACCTCAAACATCAGGCACCTGCTGAATGTGATAATGATCCCATCCGGGGAGAGAATACCAGAGGTGATCGTCTCCCTAGATCAGTGTTCTTCAAAGTTGAGGGCGCGACCCACGAGTGGCTCCCGATCGCGCAAATCACCGCACAGCAGCCAGCTTTTCATAACGCCAGCTGTAAGCGGCCGCGAACATGTTAAAAAAAAAATTCAAACACATTGCGCATGCACGCACAATGATCGGCGCGCATGCAGTGTGGCCGTTATTTTTTTAAACGGCTGAAACGTTTTGTTTTACAAGTTCTGTAGTGGTTTTTATTCATTTATTCATTTATTTTATTCATTTCATTTAATTTTTATTTTTACATGTTCGGGTGGGTTTTATTCATTTTTTTCATTTATTTTACTCATTTTATTTTTTATTTTTTTTACAAGTTTATGGGGGGGGGGGTT
Organism: Scyliorhinus canicula; assembly: GCF_902713615.1. Lineage (NCBI taxonomy): Eukaryota > Metazoa > Chordata > Chondrichthyes > Carcharhiniformes > Scyliorhinidae > Scyliorhinus > Scyliorhinus canicula. The sequence continues at coordinate 87,184,345 of NC_052153.1, read as the reverse complement.
TATTTGATAAAATTTTACAGGAATAAAATTCAGAACTTTGGACAGATGGAGACTCTATACGTTCCGACACCAGAAGGCTTCACCTTCATCCAACAGGTTCCATTGGAGGAGCGTGTACGAGGGCCAAAGGGACCCAAATCTATTTTCTCCATTTTTGTCAGCTGCAAACAAGGTAAGGGAAAATGGTGGGTCGCACAGGTCGGCCGACGTGGCTCGCAAAGGTCGGCCGGCATGGGTCGCGAAGGTTGGCCGGTTGGTAAAATGTGTCCCCGGAAAAAACGTTTGAAGAACATTGCCCTAGATGCAGAAAAGCCTGTCGACAGGGTCGAATGGAAATACCTCATAGAGGTACTGGAGCTGTTCGGGCTTGGAAAAAGGTTCACCTCCTGGGTAAAACTCCTATACAACGCTCCCATGGCGAGCGTATGAACCAACAACACCAACTCCCGATACTTCCAGCTGCACAGGGGCACCAGACAAGGATTCCCACTGTCCCCGCTGCTGTTCGCTCTAGCGATCAAGCCACTAGCAATTGCACTCAGAGCAGCAAAAGCTGGAGGGGGATCTGAAGGGGCGGCAGAGAGCACAGAGTCCCACTCTATGCAGATGACCTGCTCCTCTACATCTCGGACCCAAAAAGTAGCATGGACGGAATCATCGCGCTCCTGAAAGAGTTTGGCGCCTTCTCTGGCTATAAACTCAACATGAGCAAAAGCGAGGTCTTCCCGGTACACCCACAGTAGGGGGTGGCAGCACTAACGGGACTGCCGTTTAAACAAGCCCAACACAAATTCCGCTACCTGTGGATCCAAATAGCCCATGACTGGAAAGAGATCCACAAATGGAACCTCACCAGTCTGAAAGAGGAAGTAAAAAAGGACCTGCAACGATGGAACACACTCCCATTCTCCCTCGCGGGGAGAGTCCAGACGATCAAAATGAACGTACTGCCCAGGTACCTCTTCCTATTTATATCCATTCCGATCTACATCTCCAAGGCCTTTTTCAAAGCACTAGACAAACTAATCATGGCGTTCGTATAGGGGGGAAGAATGCTAGGATCCCAAAGAAGGTCCTACAAAAATGAAAATCCGGGGGAGTCTAGCCCTCCCAAACCTACAATTCTACCACTGGGCGGCAACGGCGGAGCGAATAAGGGGATGGATCAAGGAGCCAGAAGCCGAGTGGGTGCGCGCGGAAGAGGCCTCCTGCATGGGGACCTCCCTCCGGGCCCTCGCCACGGCAAAACTCCCATCCACACCCAAAACACACTCCAGCAGCCCGGTGGTGATAGCCACCATCCAGTCCTGGAACCAACTAGAGCAGCAATTTGGGCTGACCAAAATGTCAGACAAAGTTCCCATCTGTAACAACCATAGCTTCACACCAGCGCTGACTGACTCCATCTACACCTCCCGCTGCCTGGGGAAAGTGGGCAGCATAATCAAAGACCCCTCCCATCCGGCTTACTCACTCTTCCAACTTCTTCCATCGGACAGGAGATACAGAAGTCTGAGAACACGAATGACAGACTCAAAAACAGCTTCTTCCCCACTGTTACCAGATTCCTAAATGACCCTCTTATGAACTGACCTCATTAACACTACACCCTGTATGCTTCATCCGATGCCGGTGCTTATGTAGTTACATTGTATACTTTGTGTTGCCCTATTATGTATTTTCTTTTATTCCCTTTTCTTCCCATGTACTTAATGATCTGTTGACCTGCTTGCAGAAAAATACTTTTCACTGTACCTTGGTACAGGTGACAATAAACAAATCCAATTCAATCCAATCAAAAAGTGGGGACAGAACGGAGGGACACTGACAGTCAGGGATTAATACACAGATGGCAGGACGCAACACTGGACGAACTGACAGAAAAATTCCAGCTAGCCAGGGGGAACGAGCTAAGGTGCCTACAACTCAAAAACTTCCTACGAAAGGAGTCATGGACATACCCACAACCGCCACGACAGTCATTACTGGAAGAGTTACTGGATGCAAGCATACTAGATAAAGAAAACTGTCGTGACATGTATGACTGACTGGTAGAAAGGGCCGACACCGTACTGGACGCAACAAGAAAGAAATGGGAGGAGGACCTGGGGATTGAAATAGGGTGGGGACTCTGGAGCGAAACACTGCCTAGGGTCAACTCCACCTCCACGGGCGCAAGGCTCAGCCTGACACAACTAAAAGTGGTACATAGAGCCCATTTAACAAGAACCCGTATGAGTAGGTTCTTCCCAGAGGTGGAGGATAGATGTGAACGGTGCCAAGGAGGCCTTGCCAACCAGGCCCACATGTTCTGGTCTTGCCCCAGACTTGCGGGGTACTGGACAGCCTTCTTCGAGGCAATGTACAAAGTGGTGGGGATGAGGAAGGAGCCATGCCCGAAAGTGGCGGTCTTCGGGGTTTCAGACCTGCCAGATTTATTCCTGGGGAGGAGTGCGGACGCCCTTGCCTTTGCCTCCCTGATCGTCCGCCGTAAAATCCTGTTCGGCTGGCAGTCAGCAGCACCACCCAAAGCTGCAGACTGGTTGTCCGATCTCTCAGAATCTCTCCAAATGGAGAAAATCAATTTCGCCATCCGAGGGTCAAACGTCGGCTTCCACAGAACGTGGGAGCCATTCACCCAATTGTTCCGGGACCTGTTTGTGGCCAACGAACAAGCAGAAGAATAGCCACGTAGCCAAGAATCAGGGGAAAGTAGCCAAGGCATGAGAAGAAGAGATAGACCGAGAAAGGGATGGGGACACCTAAACCTAAGAGGAAAGAAAGGCGAACCACACGAGGAGGGGGGGGGGGGGGGGGGGGGGAGGGAGGGGCAGATGGGAGGGGGGAGGGGGGGAAAGAGCGAAGAGACAGGGAACAATAGAGAAGAACCAGGAAGGTGGGGGGTGGAGGCAGGGAAATGATAGTCGGAAGGAGGGTATGGGAAACAATAATAAACTTGGCATCGACAGGAACAGAGAACAAGGAGAATCCAGGCGAATGATGGGTTGAACGGCTGACATGGAGGTGAGCGCAAGACGACAACGGCAGCGAAATCCGTCCGGGAGAAGCAAGTGGCAACACCAACACCAGACCCATTCGACTATTGCCCTCTGTAATTGTTTGCCCGGCACCCAAATGTACATCTATCTCCCCAGTCTCCCCGCCCCTCCCCCACAAACAGATGCCTACTTATGTAATAAATAATATTGCCAATTATACAGAGTGGCTGCTGTTGAGCTGGTGCATAAGACCTTACCAGTTACTTTATTTTATTTTTTATTTATTTTTTATTATTACTTTTTTGTTTGGTATATTTATGTGTGCCCTTCTCTACTATATATATATATATATATATATCATTCTGCGTACATAACGGTAAATATACTTTGTTCAAAAACCCAATAAAAAACATTTTTTAAAAAAGGTTTGTTTTGAATCACTAGCTTTCGGAGCACTGCTCCTTTCACTTGAGGAAGGAGCTGTGCTCCGAAAGCTAGTGATTCAAAACAAACCTGTTGGACTTTAACCTGGTGTTGTAAGACTTCTTACTTTTTTATTCATAACGTTTAAAAAGTTAATGGGATGAGCTCATAATCTGGTATACATGTCATCCTTACCCATGAAGTCACAAGGTGACAAAACTGAAGCGCTCTAACACATTGCTGTCTGTTGTCATGCCAAACTGGATGAATGTACACCAGACAGCAGTCGGAGTATTACACAGATCCCCCATAGCTGCTTAAAATAAGCCAAATACATTTTTTTAAATGTGTGGTGGTGATTTCCATAGTCACAGGAAAGCTGTCCACACAGGTGAACTTGGTTGCCGAAACCTATACATCTCTCAAACCAGCATTTTTGAAATTTTCACTGAAATCCTCATCTGAGAGATGTATTAATTCTTGAGGGAGGTTAATAATTCCTCATTTTCTTCAAACCTGTATTGTCCCTAGTCCTTTATAAAGAACAAGGGAATCCCATACCTATAACATTGGTAGGCTTGTGCAGAAAGTAAGGAGGCATGAGATAGTGGGAAATTTGGCCAGTTGGATAACGAACTGGCTAACCAATAGAAGTCAGAGAGTGGTGGTGGATGACAAATATTCAGCCTGGAGCCCAGTTACCAGTGGCGTACCGCAGGGATCAGTTCTGGGTCCTCTGCTGTTTGTGATTTTCATTGATGACTTGGATGAGTGAGTTGAAGAGTGGGTCAGTAAATTTGCAGATGATACGAAGATTGGTGGAGTTGTGGATAGTGAGGAGGGCTGTTGTCGGCTGCAAAGAGACATAGATAGGATGCAGAGCTGGGCTGAGAAGTGGCAGATGGAGTTTAATCCTGACAAGTGTGAGGTTGTCCATTTTGGAAGGACAAATATGAATGCAGAATACAGGGTTAACGGTAGGGTTCTTGGCAATGTGGAGGAGCAGAGAGATCTTGGGGTCTATGTTCATAGATCTTTGAAAGTTGCCACTCAAGTGGATAGAGCTGTGAAGAAGGCCTATGGTGTGCTAGCGTTCATTAGCAGAGGATTGAATTTAAGAGCCGTGAGGTGATGATGCAGCTGTACAAAACCTTGGTAAGGCCACATATGGAGTACTGTGTGCAGTTCTGGTCACCTCATTTTAGGAAGGATGTGGAAGCTTTGGAAAAGGTGCAAAGGAGATTTCCAGGATGTTGCCTGGAATGGAGAGTAGGTTTTACGAGGAAAGGTTGAGGGTGCGAGGCCTTTTCTCATTAGAACGGAGAAGGATGAGGGACGACTTGATAGAGGTTTATAAGATGATCAGGGGAATAGATAGAGTAGACAGTCAGAGACTTTTTCCCTGGGTGGAACAAACCATTACAAGGGGACATAAATTTAAGGTGAATGGTGAAAGATATAGGGGGGATGTCAGAGGTAGGTTCTTTACCCAGAGAGTAGTGGGGGCATGGAATGCACTGCCTGTAGAAATAGTTGAGTCGGAAACATTAGGGACCTTCAAGCGGCTATTGGATAGGTACATGGATTATGGTAGAATAATGGAGTGTAGATTAATTTGTTTTTAAGGGCAGCACTGTAGCACTGGGCAGCACGGTAGCATGGCGGTTAGCATAAATGCTTCACAGCTCCAGGGTCCCAGGTTCGGTTCCCGGCTGGGTCACTGTCTGTGCGGAGTCTGCACGTCCTCCCCGTGTGTGCGTGGGTTTCCTCCGGGTGCTCCGGTTTCCTCCCACAGTCCAAAGATGTGCGGGTTAGGTGGATTGGCCATGCTAAATTACCCGTAGTGTCCTTAAAAAGTAAGGTTAAGGGGGGGGGTTGTTGGGTTACGGGTATAGGGTGGATACGTGGGGTTGAGTAGGGTGATCATTGTTCGGCACAACATCGAGGGCCGAAGGGCCTGTTCTGTGCTGTACTGTTCTATGTTCTATGTTCTAGTACAATTGCTTGACAGCTCCAGGGTCCCAGGTTCGATTCCGGCTTGGGTCACTGTCTGTGTGGCGTCTGCACATCCTCCCCATGTGTGCGTGGGTTTCCTCCGGGTGCTCCGGTTTCCTCCCACAGTCCAAAGATGTGCAGGTTAGGTGGATTGGCAATGATACATTGCCCTTAGTGTCCAAAATTGCCCTTAGTGTTGGGTGGGGTTACTGGGTTATGGGGATAGGGTGTTGACCTCGGGTAGGGTGCTCTTTCCAAGAGCCGGTGCAGACTCGATGGGCCGAATGGCCTCCTTCTGCACTGTAAATTGTATGATAATCTATGATTAATCTAGGACAAAGGTTTGGCACAACATCGTGGGCCGAAGGGCCTGTTCTGTGCTATATATTTCTACGTTCTATGTTCTGTAACTGAAAACCTCTTTCCATGAATAAACTGGGGGTGGAATGGGGATATTCCATTGGTGTGGTCACATAACATTCTGCTGACACAGGCAAGATTGGCTCTCTCCAGGCACAATGCAAACAAATTGTTCCAAAATATCTTGTAACCAAATATTTGACTTTCAAAGCTTATTCAAGCTGTGACGGAAAAGTAAAGCACTAGAAATGGTATGTAAATATAGTCCCAGTCTTTTGTTTGAACTGATATGAGATAGGTTAAGAAACACTTATTTGTTGATGAATAGACATTGGATAGTTAATATATATTCTTAACGTTGCGTAAGAAATTGGCGTGACTGGGGTTTGATACTTTGGTTTCAGCTGTGTCCAGTATAATAGGACCTTTCAATTAAGATAAATTGGTATTTAATTTACTTTAAAGATGCAGATGCCTGGACTAATTAGCTGGTTGTGTAAATGTTACTTAGAATCACAAGTGTATCAATTTATATTTTTCTCTTCAATATTTGCAGTGCAGTGCACGCCACAGCAAAAATCAAAACCACAATGGGCATGATTTTCCGGGATCGTTACACTCCCGCTCAAGCGAAACGAGGTCGGTGAAGAGCAGGAGAGGCGAAAAACAGTTTGCGATGTAATAGGGATCTCACTATTAGAGATGACAAGAAACCAATTATCACCATTTAAGCCCTACAATTTCCATACAATTCCATACATCAGCAGCAGTGTGGTGCTCACGAGATTGTGTCCCAGAAGCCTATTCACTAATATTTCCCACTGAGGTGTGTGTATCTGCACTGGTAGAGGGTGGGGATGATAACAGTGACACGACTATTATGGTGGCATTCTTGGAGCTCTCCTCCGAGTAAGTACCTTGGGGGGCTGGAGGCGGGGCAACCCGGGATGATCCGGCACCGTCGGCTGGAGGATCTGCGGGAGAATGGAGATGTTTTGGCAGTGGGCGGGATGGGTCAGTCAGTAAGGCAACAACAACTCACGTTTGACAGGTCCTCCGGGTGGAGCCCGGTGGTTCCTCACTTCTGTGGCGTCCTGCAGCCTCCGCATTGGTGACCGCTCTGTCCTCGGTCACACCGGTCATCTCCAGGGCACGCTCCTCGAAGGTGGTGAGGATTCTGAGGTCTGGCACACCCCCGCCAGTCTGGGCCCTCTCCCAGCGATTGTGGGAGCCGCTTTCCTGAGGGGACACAGAGAGGACACCGTTAGCCACACACATGGTTCACGGTGGTGGGAGGGGGATTTGAAGGATAGGTTGGGCAGAGTTGAAGGGTGAGGGGGGTGTGGAGGGAGGGTCAGGGATCGCATGGAAAGTTGGGTGAGGATGCTACTGTGGGGGGCAGAGGAGGACACGGGGGTGTGGAGTGTGGGTGGGGGGGGTGGTGGGGGGGGGGCGTTGGTGACTATTCACTTGTGCTGTCCAGTGTAGGTCATTGGCTGTTTTCCTGCACTGGAGGCCAGTCCCCCTGGTCACACTCCCAGCACTCCCAGCCACTTCCACCTCATCGCAGGCAGCACTGACAGCCCTATGGCTGGCCCTGGGGATCAGCACAGCCCTCCTGGCTCTACAGCATCGAGCAGCCTCCCCAGGTTGGGACCGTTCTCCTGGGCACTATTGTTGCGAGCTGGCTGGCGTTGGTTGAGCAAGTGCAGCTTAAGTGCTGCTCGATGTTGTTAGCAGGGGGGCTGGTGAGCGCGGTTCCGGCGAACCAGCTGGCAAGCCTTCATTTGCGGCGTGAAGTCTGTGAGGCCTCGTTAAGTGGACCAATTAACATTGAACAGAGTTGTCAGTCTCTCTGGGCCGAGCGCCGGGAAGCTCACGGCAATTCCTGCTCGCTACCCCACTTCAAAATCGTTCTGGAGAATTGCACCCAATAACAGTTAATCCATTTTAGGTTACGTTACCATCAATTTGTTCTCTGCTGTGTTATGTGTTTCAATGTTTATAAATTTGTGCATTTAAAAAGTTCAAGCTACAGGGACCTATTACATAAAAACTTAGCCTTCAATATGTCCAAGGTTTTTCTACAGATCCCCTACTTTAAATACTCTATCTACTTAGGTTAGAGTTCTTTGAGGAGGAGACAAGGAAGTGAGACAAAGGAGAGCTAGTGGACGTGATTTATTTAGGTTTCCAGAAGGCCTTTGGCAAGGTGTCATATAGTTAATAGTCCATGGTGTTAAGGGTAAGATCCTGGCATGGATAGATGATTGGCTGACTGGCATAAGGCAGAGAGTGGGGATAAAGGGGTCTTTTTCAGGATGGCAGCCAGTCACTAGTGATGTGCCTCAGGGATCTGTGCTGGGAGCACAACTTTTCACAATATACATTAATGATCAGGAAGAAGGAACTGAAGGCACTGTTGCTAAGTTTGCAGATGATACAAAGATCTGTAGAGGGACAAGTAATATTGAAGAAGCAAGGGGACTGCAGAAGGATTTGGATAGGCTAGGAGAGTGGGCAATGAAGTGGCAAATGAAATACAATGTGGAAAAGTGTGAGGTTATGCACTTTGGAAGGAAGAATTTAGGCATAGACTATTCTCTAATTGGGGAAATGCTTAGGAAATCAGACTCACAAAGAGACTTGGGAGTCCTTGTTCATGATTCTCTTAAGGTTAACGTGCAGGTTCAGTCGGCAGTTAGGAAGGCAAATGCAGTGTTAGCATTCATGTCGAGAGGGCTAGAATACAAGACCAGGGATGTACTTCTGAAGCTGTATTAGGCTCTGGTCAGACTCCATTTGGAGTATTGTGAACAGTTTTGGGCCCCGTACCTAAGGAAAGATGTGCTGGCCTTGGAAAGGGTTCAGAGGAGGTTCACAAGAATGATCTCTAGAATGAACAGCTTGTTGTATGAGGAACGGTTGAGGGCTCTGGGTCTGTACTCCTTGAAGTTTGGAAGGATGAGGGGGGATCTTATTGAAACTTATACAGGATACTCTGAGGTCTGGATAGAGTGGACGTTTCCACTTGTAAGAAAAACTAGAAGCAGAGGACACAATCTCAGACTGGAGGGATGATCCTTTAAAACAGAGATGAGGAGAAATTTCTTCAGTCAGAGCGTGGTGAATCTGTGGAACTCTTTGCCTCAGAAAGCTACGGAGGCCAAATCACTGAGTGTCTTTAAGACAGAGATCGATAGGTTCATGATTAATATGGGGATCAGGAGTTATGGGGAGAAGGCAGGAGAATGGGGATGAGAAAATATCAGCCATGATTGAATGGCGGAGCAGACTCGATGGGCCGAATGGCCTAATTCTGCTTCTATGTCTTATCGTCTTATGGTTGTCACTTCCTCAAAGAAATGAGCTCATGCAGGATTATCACTGAATCAACGATATCTGCTGTTACCCAAGTTATTGTTATTGTTCAACAAGTTTACATTTGGTACCGGTGGCGGCCATGGAGTAGGAGGTCGCACATTTGGTAGCTCCCGCTTTTGACGGAACTTTTGGACCTTTTCTCCCGATTTTTTCGGAATTTTATTGGAATATTCAGTGGAGAAATTCCCCACTGGTATATGGAGCAGTGGACTAAAAGTGGCCAAGGAGACACAGTCGAGGAAAGAAGGCACGTGCAGAACAGGCAGCACAGGAAAGCATGGCGGGGGCGCAGGATCCTGGTCCGGTGGCACAGTGGTCAATGGTACAGCTGGTGAAGTTCTTTGAGGAGATCTTCACCAAGCTAAAGAAGGATACGCTAGAACCGATTAAGGCATCAATTGGTCGGGTGGAACAGGGGCTAGAAGCCCATGATCGGGCGATTCAGAAGGTGGAGGAAAAGGTGTCCGAACATGAGGATTATCTAACTGCGTTGGAGGCCGAGGTGGGGCTGATAAAGGACCACCAGAAAAGGCTGCAGGAGAAGGTGGAAGATTTGGAGGGCCAGGAGACAGAACCTGAGGATCGTAGGCCTCCCGGAGGGCAGTGAGGGATCGGATGCAAGGGCATATGTGGCAATTATGCTGGAAAAGTTGATTGGAGAGGGGACGTTTACTTGACCCTTGGAGATGGATAGAGTGCATAGAACACTTGCAAGGAAGCTTGGAGCGAACGAACCGCCGAGGGCGATGATGGTGCGGATGCACCGGTTGCTGGACAAGGAACAGATTTTGCGGTGGGCCGAGCAGATGCGGAGCTGCAAGTGGGAGAACTGTGAGTTGCGCATCTACCATGACCTGGGCGTGGAACTGGCCAAAAAGCGAGTCGGATTTAATAGGCAAAATCGTCCCTCTTCAAGAAGGGGGTGAAGTTTGGGATGTTATATCCAGCGCGTCTTTGGGTCACTTTTGAGGGCCAGGAACTTTACTTTGATTCGCCAGACGAAGCAATGAACTTTATCAAAGACAAAAGGTTGGCAGGGGTCTGAGGACACTGAGCCTTGGGGGAGGGCATTGCATGGTGGATTTGGTTTAAAATGATCTCTGTGATGTTCTGGATATGCAATGCTCTCCACAACAAGGGATTATTCTGTTTTTTTGCCCCCTTCTTTTTGTTTGGCTTTCGTTTTGTTTAGCTGTTTGAACAGTTGCTCAGAAATGTAATTTAATTCTGTTCTGATGGGTGATGGATGGAGGGGTTTCTTCTACTGTTTGTTTACTGGGGACTCTGACGCTCTGAATATGTATGTCCGAACCGGGGGGGGGGGGGGGGGGGGGGGGGGGGGAGAAGGGAGAGGGGAAGAGGGAGAACAATAGGGAGATAGGGGGCGAAATTCTCGCCTACACGGCGGGGCGGGGGGTCCCGGCGTAGCGGAGTGGCGCCAACCACTCTGGCATCAGGCCTCTCCAAAGGTGTGGAATTCTCCGCACCTTTAGGGGCTAGACCCACGCTGGAGTGGCTCCCGCTCCGCCGACTGGCGCCAAAACCGGCGCCAATGGCCTTTGGCGCTACGCCGGCCGCGTATTCCGCCCAGGATGTCTGGTGCCATGGGTGGGGCTACCAGGCTAGCTAGATCACGGAAGCGCAGTGGTGGGTGAGCAGGTAATAAGCTTATTATGGGGGGTTGGGATTGAGGAGCTGCTAATGGGGGGGGGGGGGGGGGGGGGGGACCTGCTCTGCTGACGGGGCGGAACTGTTGCTGGGGGACAAAAGGGAGGTTGAGGACGGCGAATGCCCGAGGGTGGGCCCGAGGAGGCTAGGGACGCGAGCTGGAGGCTGCCTAAGAAGGGTGATTGCTGATTGTCGGGGGGAGGGGGGGGGGCTGGAAGACCCCGACTAGGCTGATCACTTGGAATGTCAGAGGGCTAAATGGGTCGGTTAAGAGGGCTCACGTATTCGAACATCTGAGGGGACTGAAGGCAGACTTGGCAAGTGACACACCTGAAGGTTATAAATCAGACCAGACTGAGGAAGGGGTGGGTCGGCCAAGTATTTCATTCAGGGCTGGATTCTAAGACCAGGGGTGTCACGATCCTGATCAACAAACAGGTGACATTTGAGGCAGGGAGAATTGAGTCGGACGTGGTGGGCAGGTACATCATGGTGAGTGGGAAGCTTGAGGGGATGCGGGTGGTACTTGCGAATATATATGCACCAAATTGGGATGATGTGGAATTTATGAGGCGGGTGTTAGGTAAGATGACGGACCTCGAGTCACATAAGGTGGTCATGGGGGGAGATTTTAATACGTTCATTGACCCAGGGTTGGCCGGTTAAATTCGAGGACAGGGAGGGTGCCAGCCATAGTGAAGGAACTAAAGGGGTTCATGGAGCAGATGGGGAGGGGGGGGCAGGGAGGTAGATCTATGGAGGTTTGGACGGCCAGGAGTGAAGGAGTTTTCTTTATCTCCCATGTGCACAATGGGGCAGCATGGTAGCATGGTGGTTAGCATAAATGCTTCACAGCTCCAGGGTCCCAGGTTCGATTCCCGGCTGGGTCACTGTCTGTGCGGAGTCTGCACGTCCTCCCCGTGTGCGCGTGGGTTTCCCCTGGGTGCTCCGGTTTCCTCCCACAGTCCAAAGATGTGCGGGTTAGGTGGATTGGCCATGCTAAATTGCCCGTAGTGTCCTAAAAAGTAAGGTTAAGGGGGGAGGGTTGTTGGGTTACGGGTATAGGGTGGATACGTGGGTTTGGGTAGGGTGATTATTGCTCGGCACAACATCGAGGGCCGAAGGGCCTGTTCTGTGCTGTACTGTTCTATGTTCTATATTCTCGGATCGACTTTTTTATCCTGAGCAGTGCATTACTGGCGGGGGTGGGTGATACCGAGTATTCGGTGATCGCTGTGTTGGACCATGCCTCACATTGGCTGGATTTGCGGGTGAGTAAGGAGAGAGGACAGCGCCTGCAATGAAGGTTGGATGTGGGACTATTAGCAGATGAGGGGGTGTGCAGGCGGGTGAGCAAGTCCATCCAGAACTATTTGTAAATAAATGACACGGGGGAAGTCTCAGCAGCAACGGTGTGGGAAGCTCTGAAGGCAGTGGTTAGGGGGGAGTTAACCTCGATACAGGCCCATAGAGAAAAGATGGAATGAGCAGAGATGGATAGGCTGGTTGTGGAGATACTCCAAGTGGATAGGAGATATTTGGAAGCTCCGTAAGCGGGGTTACTGAAGGAGCGGCGGAGGCTACAGATGGAGTTTGGGCAATTATCTACAAGGAGGGCGGTGGAGAAATTGAGGAAGGTGAGGGGGCGGTGCATGAGTATGGGGAGTGATTTAATCAACAACATGTGTGCGAACCTGTAGCTTCTCCCGCACTGAGAGCCTGTCTCAGATCGTCCGATTATATTCCTCCTCAGAGGGGCGGAGACACAGGCGGAGCCAACATCAGCATCAACGCAACAATTCAACAACAACAGTTACATCAACAACAGTAAGTATTTACAATAGTGGATGTCGATGACAATAGTAATAATAGAACAACAGTGAGTATATACAATAATGGATGTCGATGGCAATAGTAATAATAGAACAACAGTGAGTATATACAATAGCCATACGTGACTCACCACATTCATCCCCTGTTAAGAAAGAATTGTCCGGCGGGGGTGAAGCGGGCTCATAGGTTAAGTCTCACAGGAGCCTAGGGCAGCACAGTGGCCTAGTGGTTAGCACAGCTGCCTCACGGCACTGAGGTCCCAGGTTGATCCCGGCTCTGGGTCACTGTCCGTGTGGAGTTTGTACATTCTCCCCGTGTCTGCGTGGGTTTCGCCCCCACAACCCAAAAATGTGCAGGTTAGGTGGATTGGCCATGCTAAATTGCCCCTTAATTGGAAAAAATAATTTGGTAATCTAAATTTATTTTTAAAAAGTCTCACAGGAGCCCATATCGTCTGCTGCGAACGCCACAGCCCCGGCTGCGGTGTGGGCACAGGTGTCGAGACCTTTGGTTCTGGGAGCATGTCGTCCTCAGAACAGGGCCCCGGACAAGCCGACGGTGCGGGGGTGGAGCTAATGGACCCAGGGAGGGATGTTGGTGTAGATGGGGAGGTAGACGGAAGGGGCGCGATGATGGTGGGTGCGGGGGTACCCGCGAGAGCCAGGTCCCGGAGAGAGACTGTGTCCTGCCGTCCGTCGCGGTGTGCCACGTAGGCATACTGAGGGTTTGTGTGGAGGAGTTGGACCCTCTCGACCAGGGGGTCGGCCTTATGGCACCTCACATGTTTCCGGAGGAGGACAGGTCCAGGTGTTGTTAGCCAGGACGGAAGCGAGACCCCGGAGATCGACGTCCTGGGAATGACAAATAGCCGGTCGTGAGGGGTCACATTAGTTGCAGTACACAAGAGCGACCGGATGGAGTGGAGCGCATCGGGGAGGACCTCCTGCCAGCAGGAGACTGGGAGACCTCTGGACTGTAGGGCCTGAAGGAAGGCCTTCCAGACCATAGCATTCTCCCTCTCCACCTGCCCGTTTCCCCAGGGGTTGTAGCTGGTAGTCCTGCTCGTGGTGATGCCCTTACTGAGCAGATACTGACGCAGCTCATCACTCATAAAAGAGGCGCCCCGATCACTATGTATGTAGGTAGGGGAACTGAACAGGGTGAAGATGCTGCATAGGGCCTTGATGACAGTGGCATAGGTCATGTCAGGGCATGGGATGGCAAAGGGAAAACGTGAGTGCTCATCAACAACATTGAGAAAGTACACTTTATGGTCAGTGGAGGGGAGGGGCCCTTTGAAATCCATGCTGAGGCGTTCAAAGGGGCTGAAGGCCTTCACCAGGTGCGCAGATTTGGCAGTCCCTGGTCATGGCCCTGACCTCCTCGGTGGGGTAGAGCAGGTTGCGTGCCTTGACGAAGTGGAGAAGCCGGGTGACCCCAGGATGACAGAGGTTATTGTGGATAACCCGTAATCGGTCTGCTTGCACGTTTTCACAGATACCTCGGGACAGGGCATCGGGGGCTCATTAAGCTTCCCAGGACGATACAAGGTCTCATAGTTATAGCTGGAGAGCTCGATCCTCCACCGCAAAATCTCGTTGTTCTTAATTTTGCCCCGCTGTATGTTGTTCAACATGAAGTTGGTCTGTGAGGAGAGTGAATCTCCTGCCGGCCAGGTAATGCCTCCAGTGTCGCACAGCTTCCACAATGGCTTGCGCCTCCTTCTCGACAGTGGAGTGTCGAATCTCAGAGGCATGGAGACTACAGGCCTCCCTCCCTAGTTAAGAGTGGCTGCCAAGGCAAAGTCTGACGCATCGCTCTCCACTTGGAATGGGATGAATTCTTCCACAGCGTGCATCGTGGCCTTGCCAATGTTGGTTCTGATACGGTTGAAGGCCAGGCGTGCCTCAGCTGTCTGGGGAAATGTACTGGACTTAATAAGTGGGCGGGCCTTTCCGCGTATTTGGGGACCCACTGGGCATAGTAAGAAAAGAACCCCAGGCATCTCTTCAGGGCCTTGGGGCAGTGGGGAAGGGAGAGCTGCAGGAGGGTGCGCATGTGGTCGGGGTCAGGCCCTCGGACTCCGTTTTCCATGACATAGCCGAGGATGGCTAGCCGGGTTGTGCGGAAATGCTTTCTCCTTATTGTACGTCAAGTTAAGGAGTTGGGCGGTGCGGAGGAATTTTCTAAGATTGGCGTCATGGTCCTGCAGGTTGTGGCCGCAGATGGTGACATCCAAGTATAGGAACGTGGCCTGCAGCCCGTACTGGTCGACCACTCGGTCCATCGTTCGTTAGAAGACCGAAACTCCATTGGTGACGCCGAAGGAAACCCTGAGGAAATGGAAGAGGCGGCCTTCTGCCTCAAAGGCAGTGTATTGGTGGTCCTCCGGGCGGATATGGAGCTGGTGATACGCAGACTTCATGTCTACCGTGGAAAAGACTCGGTAGTGTGCAATCTGATTGACGATGTCAGATATGCGGGGCAGAGGGTACGCATCAAGTTGCGTGTACCGGTTAATCGTCTGACTGTAGTCGACTACCATCCGGTTCTTCCGACCGGTCCTGACGACCACCACTTGTGCTCTCCAGGGGCTGTTACTAGCCTCGATGATCCCTTCCTTCAGAAGCCGCTGGACCTCTGACCTGATGAAGGCCTTGTCTTGAGCACTGTTACGTCTGCTCCGGGTGGCGACGGGCTTACAGTCTGGGGTGAGGTTCACGAAGAGCAAGGGGGGGGCGACCTTCAGGGTCATGAGGTTGCAGACAGTGATAGAGGGCAGGGGTTCCCCGAACTTTAAGGTCAGGCTTCGGAGGTTGCATTGAAAGTCTAAACCTAATAGCAGCAGGGCGCAGTGATGGGGGACGACGTAAAGCTTGAAATCGGCGTACTTGACGCCCTGTATCGCAAGGTTAGCGATGCAATACTCCTGGATCTGCACGGAGTGTGATCCGGAAGCAAGGGAGATGGTTTGTGAGACGGGGAGGATCTGGAGGGAGTAGCGCCTTACCATATCCGGGTGGACGAAGCTATCTGTGCTCCCGGAGTCGAAGAGGCAGGACGTCTCCTGTCCATTGAGTCGGACGTTCATCATGGAGTTTTGAAGGTGATAAGGCCGGGACTGATCGAGCTGAATCGAGCCGATTTGCAAGCAACTGGTAGCGGCAGTGGCAGGATGGTCCCAACACGGCGGCCCCGATGAGACGCACGTGGCGGGCGGCGCCAAGGATGTCGGCCAAAATGGTGGCCCCCACCGGTCGCACGTGGTGGGCGGCATCGAAGTTGGCGACCGAGATGCTGCCCCCACTGGTCGCAGGAGGCGGACAATGCGTCAGAAGAGGGCGGGCCCTGCAGGCATGATGCAACACTGCGAGGTCTGTGAGCCTCAGGCCGAGCTTGGCAGGCTTTTGATTTTGGACTTTAGGTTGGGCCAGGCATACCTTAGCAAAGTGCCCTTTCTTGCCACACTCGTTGCCGGTCGCGTTTCGAGCTGGGCAACGCTGTCTAGGGTGCTGGCCCTGTCCGCAGAAGTAACAACATGGCCCTGTGGTAGTATGACTAGGGAGATTACGGTACTCTAGAACCAAGCTGCCATTGGTGCAGAAGACTTGCTGCCCATTGGCCCAGGCAAGTCATGTGCCTCTCTGCCAATTGGCTGAGGCTAGTCATGTGACTCCCCGCCAATTGGCTGAGAGGTAGGTAGCTCCGCCTACGAGGCGGGGTATAAGAACCCTTACCGGCTGGCAGTCAGCCTTTCTCTGTACGTCTACTGCCGGGCACACATCTAGTGTATTAAAGCCTGTTGTTTGGAACTACCTCTCGCCTTGTGTGCGATTGATGGTGCATCAGGCCCTCCGGAGCTGGCAGGCTGCCGTGCGGTGCAAGTATGGGGCACGCCTGGGTCGGGTAATGGCTGCGCCTCCGACACCACCAAGGGTGCCGTGTGGTCGGATGGAAAGGCCTCCATGCTCTGGAAGGACACTTCCAGCGAGGTAGCTAGTTTCACCGTCTCCTCGAGGTCGAGGGACCCTTTCTCGAGAAGCCATTGCCGGATGTAGCTGGACCTGACCCCTGCTACATAGGTGTCTCGGATTATCAGCTCTGCGTGCTGTACTGCAGTGACCGTCTGTCAGTTACAACTCCGGACGAGTACCCTCAGTTCGCGCAGATATTCAGCCAGCAACTGACCCTGGTGCTGATGCTGCATGGTCAGGAGGTGTCGAGCGAGTATCTTATTCACTGGCCTCACAAACTGTCCTTTGAGCAACTCCACTGCCTCCGTGTATGAGACCGCGTCCCTGATTAGCCGAAAAATCATGTGGCTCACCCGGGCGTTGAGGAGATGCTCTTTGAGTACCGGGGAGACCACGGCGGCTGAGGAGTCGAGGTAGGCCTCGACGCAACTGATCCAATGCTTGAAGATAGCCGTAGCTTCAGCTGCTTGCGGGTCGAGTTCAAGACGATCAGGTTTCAGAGCGGTGTCCATTGTGAAAAAAAAACTAGTTGATTAAATTGATGACCATCAATTCAGTCGAGACAGTTTGTACCAAAGAACAGTGGCTTTAATCAACGAGATGTGTGCCAACCTGTAGCTTCTCCAGCACTGAGAGCCTGTCTCAGATCAGCCGGTTATATACCTCCTCTGAGGGGTGGAGCCACAAGCAGAACCAACAGCAGCATCAACACAACACAACAATTCAACAGCAACAGTAACAGCAACAACACTAAGTATATACAATAGTGGATGTCGATGACAATAGTAATAATAGAACAACAGTGAGTATATACAATAGCTATACGTGGCTCACCACAGGGAGGCCAGTAGGATGCTAGCACATCAGTTGAGGAAAAGGGAGGCGGATATGGAGATAGGGAGAGGAAAGGGCAGAAGTGGGGACGTGGTCTTGGACCCAATAGTGTTTAAGGAGTTTTATAGCAAGCTATATGAGTCGGAGCCCCCAGCTGGGTTGGAGGGGATGAGGCAGTACCTGGGTCAGTTGAAGTTCCCGAAGGTGGAGGAAGGACTGGTGGAAGGGTTGGGGGCCCCAATTGAAAGTGAGGAAATAATGGAGGGGCTGGAGGCCACGCAGTCGGGTAAAGCCCCAGGACCGGATGGTACCCAGTGGAATTTTACAATAGGTTCTCAGAGATGTTGGGCCCGCTGCTAGTGAGGGCATTTATTGAGTCAAGGGAGCGGGGTGTCCTTTCTCCAACAATTTTGCAGGCCACGATCTCATTAATTCTGAAGCGGGAGTAGGACCCTGAGCAATACAGGCCAATCTCCCTATTGACTGTGGATGCCAAACTGCTGGATAAAATATTGGCCACAAGGATAGAGGACTATGTTCCGGAGGTGATGGGGAAGGCCAGATGAGGTTTGTGAAGGGCAGGCAACTTACGGCCAATGTTAGAAGGCTCCTAAACGTTATCATGATGCCTTTAGAGCGGGGGAGGGGGGGGTGGGGTGGGGGGGGGGGTGGGTAGATAGAGGTAGTGGTTGCGATGGACGCGGAGAAGGCCTTGTGGTGAATGTAACATGGTAATTCACACTGTATCTGTGTAAGTGCAGTAGCGTTATCCGACCACTAGGGGGAGTAGCTCTGGGAATGCTCAGGAGCTTGTACAGGGCTCCACCCTTGGCTCCGCCCATGACTCCAGCCCCTAGACTGCTGTAAAAATAACTGTGTCCAGAGCCAGCCTGAGTTCATCGAGAGTTCATCAACGGGTAACAGGCTGGCTCTGTAGTAAGTAGATTAAAGCCTATATTCATATCGGAAAACACGTGTCTGGTGAATTGATGGTTCCATCAATTTAATCTACTTAAGAACAGTCAAGATCGATCATGGAATCGGCCCTCAAGCCTGGACGCCT
This sequence comes from Scyliorhinus canicula, assembly GCF_902713615.1. Taxonomy (NCBI): domain Eukaryota; kingdom Metazoa; phylum Chordata; class Chondrichthyes; order Carcharhiniformes; family Scyliorhinidae; genus Scyliorhinus; species Scyliorhinus canicula. The sequence continues at coordinate 87,165,812 of NC_052153.1, read as the reverse complement.
GGAACTCGACCCGCAGGATGCAGAGGGAAAAGAAATCTTCTCCCATTGGCTGTGGTGCTTTAAGGCCTACCTGGCAGAAGTGAGCACAGCCGAAACGACAGAGGAACAGAAGTTAAGTCTACTGCATGTGAGGGTGAGCCACCGACTCTCTATGCAACTAAACTCGGCCGGTTCATATACTGCAGCGCTAGCGATACTCGATAAGATGTATGTAAGGCCCATTAACGAAGTTTACGCACGCCGTGTGTTCACAACTCGACGCTAGCGGCCTAGAGAATCACTCGCCGAATTTTTAAGGGAACTCAATAATTTGTCAAATGACTGTAATTATCAAGCGGTTACCGCGGCTGAACACAGAGAACTTGCTGTACGCGATGTTTTTGTAGCAGGCCTCAGGTCTAATTATGTGCGCCAATGACTGCTGGAAAAGGGGGCCCAAGACTTAGAAACAACTGTGGAAGCTGCTACCACAATGGAGGTCTCCTTCCGCAGCCTTAACTCGTTCCACGCGGACCCCACGACCCAATCATGGGCCCCCGACCAGCGACTCCCCCAGGCCTGTGCTACGCAGCCGCCCAGCCACCATGCTGCCCCAGCCAGCCACTATGCTGCTCCAGCCAGCCATTTCTGCGGCCAGAATCAGCGCCCGCGGCAGCACTGCCCGGCCCGCAACGCGACCTGCAGCAGCTGCGGGCAGAAAGGCCACTACGCAAGGGTGTGCCTCGCTAAAAGGGCCCCAGCTTCCAACTCCCCAGCGGCACGAAGTAATCGCTCCCCATACCCGCAGGCCCGCGTGGCCCGAAACGCTGCAGCCTATGCCCCGACTCCGCCCCCTCCCGCCACGTGCGATCCATGGGGGCCGCCATCTTGGCAAACCTCCACCACGCGGCCGGCCACGTGCGGCTCATGGGGGCCGGCATCTTGGACGCCATCTTCCTCGCCGCCCGCCACGTGCGATCCACGGGCCCGACCTGCATCTCCACGCTCGGACAACTCATCGGAAGAGTACGACTAAGAACTCAGAGGGCAGTCATCACGGGCCCACTCCAGCACAGCTGATCGAGCCGCCGACTACCCGCAACTCAGCGCAGTCACTCTGGACCAATCACGCCCGAAGCATCTGCAAAATTCGATGGCAGATGTCCAAATCAACGGGTACAAAACGCCATGCCTCTTCGACTCTGGGAGCACTGAGAGCTTCATACATCCAGACCTGGTAAGACGCTGTTCGCTCCCCGTTTTCCCTGTGCGGCAAACTATCTCGCTCGCTTCAGGCTCCCATTTGGTCCAGATCCAGGGGCGCACCGCCGCGACACTCACAATCCGAGGTGCTAGCTACTCGAAATTCAAACTCTACGTTTTGCTCGACCTCTGCACGCCACTCTTATTAGGCCTAGACTTCACTATCTGCAGCCTCGCCACGCTGCGAATCCCCCCCTCCTCTCTTCGCTAGTCTCACAAAGGACTGTAAACCTGTAGCCACTCGTAGCAGGCGGTACAGCCTGCAGGATAGGGTATTTATCAGAACAGAGGTCCGAAGGCTTCTCAGTGGGGGGATTATAGAGGCCAGCAATAGTCCTGGAGAGCTCAGGTGGTGGTCGTTAAGACCGGGGACAAATTCCGCATGGTGGTCGACTATAGTCAGACTATAAATAGATTTACGCTCCTCGACGCGTATCCCCTCCCCAGGAATGCAGACATGGTAAACCAGATCGCCCAGTACCGGCTCTTTTCCACGGTGGATCTGAAGTCTGCATACCACCAGCTCCCATTCCGCCCAGAGGACCGCCACTACACGGCATTCGAGGCCGATGGCCGCCTCTTCCATTTCCTCCAGGTCCCTTTCGGCGTCACTAATGGGGTCTCGGTGTTCCAACGAGCAATGGACTGAATGGTGGACCAGTACGGGCTGCGGGCCACGTTTCCGTACTTGGACAATGTCACCATCTGCGGCTATGACCTGCAGGACCACGACGCCAACCTCCACCGTTTTCTCCAGACAGCACAGAAACTGAATCTCACGTATAACAAGGAGAAATGTGTTTTCCGCACAACCAGATTAGCCATCCTCGGTTATGTCGTGGAAAACGGAGTCCTGGGCTCAGACCCGGACCGTATGTGCCGCTTCTTAGAACTCCCCCTCCCCCATTGCCCCAAGGCCCTCAAACGGTGCTTGGGCGTCTTCTCCTACTCCGCCCAGTGGGTCCCTCAATACGCGGACAAAGCCCGCCCACTCTTTAGGGCCACACGATTTCCCCTGTCAGCCGAGGCCCGTCAGGCCTTCGACGGCATCAAGGAGGACATCGCCAAAGCGGTCATGCGGGCGGTGGATGAATCCACTCCACTCCATTCTAGCAGCCACACTAAATCAGGCAGGGAGACCAGTCGCATTTTTCTCCCGTACCCTCTCCGCTTCAGAACTTTGACACTCCTCAGTCGAGAAAGAAGCACAAGCCATTGTGGAGGCTGTTCGTTACTGGAGGCACTACCTCGCAGGTAGGAGGTTCACCCTCATCACCGACCAAAGATCGGTTGTCTTCATGTTTGACAACTCGCAAAGGGGTAAAATTAAAAACGACAAAATTCTGAGGTGGAGGATCGAACTCTCCACCTACAATTACGATATTAAGTATCGACCCGGGTAGCTCAACGAGCCTCCGGATGCCCTATCCCATGGGACATGCGCCAGCGCGCAGATTGACCGATTGAAAGTCATCCACAATGACCTCTGCCACCCGGGGATCACCCGACTCGCCCACTCCATCAGAGCCCGAAACCTGCCTTTCTCCAACGAGGAGGTAAAAGCGGTCACCAGGGACTGCCCGATCTGTGCGGAGTACAAACCGCACTTCTATAGACCAGACAGGGCCCACCTGGTCAAGACTTCTAGGCCCTTTGAACGCCTCGCGATTGATTTCAAAGGGCCACTCCCCTCAACTAACAAGAACGTTTACTTTCTAAACGTCGTAGATGAGTTCTCCCGTTTCCCATTTGCTATCCCGTGCCCCGACATGACCTCCCACACACTCATTAGGGCCCTGCATAGCATCTTCACCCTGTTTGGTTTCCCCAGCTACGTACACAGCGACCGGGGTTCGTCCTTCATGAGCGACGAGCTGCGTCAGTACCTGCTCGACAAGGGCATTGCCTCGAGCAGGACTACCAGCTACAACCCCAGGGGGAACGGGCAGGTGGAGAGGGAGAACGCGACGGTCTGGAAGACCGTCCTACTGACCCTCCGGTCCAGAAAGCTCCAAGTCTCCCAGTGGCAGGAAGTACTCCCAGATGCGCTCCACGCTATTAGGTCCCTTTTGTGCACAGCGACCAATCAGACCCCTCACGAGAGGCTCTTCATTTTTTCCAGGGGCACTACCACGGGGGTCTCACTTCCGGCATGGCTGAGGACACCGGGCCCCGTACTTCTGAGGAAACACGTCAGGGCACACAAAACCGACTCCCTTGTTGAAAAGGTGCGCCTGCTCCACTGCAACCCCCAGTATGCATTTGTCGAGTTCCCTGACGGCTGCCAGGACACAGTTTCTATCCGGGCTCTGGCACCCGCCGGATCCAGCGCCCCCTCGACCCCCACAGAAGGATCTCTCACCCTACACCCCATGCTGCCGCCCCCTCGGCTCCCGAGCCCACAAGCTCGCTCCACCAGTTCCACGCCCCCGCGCCGGCCAGCCCCCAGCGCCCCCAGTCCCCGGTCGAACCAGGAGAGTATGAAGCTCAGATACAACCCTCCCTGGAGTCCGCCATCGTACCCCAGCACACAACACCCATCCAGCCACCGCAAGAGGCTGCAACCCCGGTGCTCCGCAGATCACAGCGGACAGTTCGACTACCGGACAGACTGACTTTGTAGACCACCACCCCCGCCGGACTTGGTTTTTTTGCAGGGGGTGAATGTGGTGAATGTAACATGGTAATTCACACTGTATCTTTGTAAGCGCAGTAGCGTTATCCGACCACTAGGGGGAGTAGCTCTGGGTATGCTCAGGAGCTTGTACAGGGCTCCACCCTTGGCTCCGCCCATGACTCCTCCGCCTTGTGCTGCTGTATAAATATCCTTGTCCAGAGTCAGCCTTCAGTTCACTGAGAGTTCATCAACGGGTAACAGGCTGGCTCTGTAGTAAGTAGATTAAAGCCTATATTCATGTCGGAAAACACGTGTCTGGTGAATTGATGGTTCCATCGGGCCTTTGACCGGGTGGAGTGGAATTATTTGTGGGAGGTGTTAGGAAGGTTCGGGTTTGGACAGGGCTTCATTGATTGGGTGTGGTTGTTGTATCAGGCACCAGTACAAAGCGTACGAATGAATCAGCTGATGTCGGGCTATTTTAAGCTGCACCAAAGGACAAGGCAAGGGGGGGGGGTGGAATACCAGGTCTTGCTTTACGCGGACGACCTGCTTCTGTATATTTCTGACCCGTTAGGGGGATGGGAGAGTTTATGCGGATCTTGGGAAAATTCGATCGGTTTTCGGGGTATAAATTGAATATGGGGAAAAGTAAGATGTTCGCGATCCAGACGAGGGGGCAGGAGAGGAGACTGGGAGAGCTGCCATTTGGAATGGTAGGTAGGAGCTTTCGCTATCTGGGAATCCAGGTGGCACAGGAATGGGAGACATTGCACAAGTTAAACTTGCCCCGGCTTGTAGAACAAATGAAGGAGGACTTTAGAGGGTGGGACATGCTCCCGCTGTCACTGGCGGGGAGAGTACAGACTGTGAAAATGACGGTCCTCCCTAGATTTCTGTTCATTTTTCAGTGCCTCCCCACCTTTATCCTGAGGCCCCTTTTTAATGGGTAAATAGGCTGATTTTGGGCTTTATGTGGGCGGGTAAAACCCCGCGAGTGAAGAAAGTGTTGCTGGAGCCTAGCCGGGGGGAGGGTGGGTTGGTGCTGCCAAACCTTTGTAACTACTACTGGGCGGCTAATATAGCCATGATTAGGAAGTGAGGGGGGCTGGGGGGGGGGGGGGGGGGGAGTGGGGGTGGGGGAGTGGTGGTGTGGGAACTTGTCAATGTAGCATCATGCAAGGACACAAGTCTGGGAGCACTGATAACGGCACCTCTGCCATTCTCGCCAGCCCGGTACTCCACAAGCCGGTGGTGGTGGCGGCCCTGAGAGTCTGGGGGCAATGGTGTAGATATAGGAGAGCGGAGGGAGCATCAGTCTGGGTCCCAATTTACAATAAGCATCGGTTCATATCGGGAAGGCTGGATGGAGGGTTTTGGAGATGGCAGAGAGCAGGGATCAAGAGGATGGGAAATTTATTTATCGACAAGAGATTCCGCTGTTTGAAGGATTTGCAGGAGAAATTTGAACTGCCAGCAGGGAATAGGTTTAGATATCAGCAGGTACGAGATTTTTTGAGAAGGCAGGTTTCGACCTTTCTGCTCCTGCCACCAGGGGGGATACAGGACAGGGTAGTTTCCAGAATGGGGGTGAGGGAGGGGAAGGTATCGGACATCTACAAAGAACTTATGGAGTCGGAGGAAACTCAGATAGAGAAACTAAAGGGCAAGTGGGAAGATGGACTCGAGGGAGAGATAGAGGCGAGTTTGTGGGTGGATGCCTTAGGCAGAGTTAACACATCCTCATCATGTGCTAGGCTCAGTCTGATACAATTTAAGGTAGTTCACCGGGCACACATGATGGTGGCCCGGATGAGCAAGTTTTTTGGGATAGAGGACAGGTGTGCGAGGTGTGCGGGAGGGTCAGCAAATCATTGAACATAGAACATACAGTGCAGAAGGAGGCTATTGGGCCCATTGAGTCTGCACTGACCCACTTAAGCCCTCACTTCCACTCTATCCCCGTACCCCAATAACCCCTCCTAACCTTTTTTGGACACTAAGGGCAATTTGGCATGGCCAATCCACCTAACCTGCACATCATCATACCCACATGTTTTAGGCACGCCCAAAACCGAGAGGGTTTCGCTGATGTTATGTGCACCGTACTTAAAATAAGGATAGTGCTGAGTCCAGAGGTGGCGATCTTTGGCGTGTTGGAAGAGCCGGGAGTCCATGTGGCGAGAGAGGCTGACGTTTTGGCCTTTGCCTCCCTGGTAGACCGGAATGGATACTGTTAATGTGGAAGAACTCGAAGCCCCCAAAATCAGAGACCTGGGTTAGTGACATGGCTGGGTTTCTCAGTCTTGAGAAAACAAAGTTCGCCCTAAGAGGGTAAATGTTAGGGCTCGTCAGGTGGTGGCAGCCGTTCGTCGACTTTTACGGGAAGAGTAAATGTCCGCAGAGGCAGAGATCTCGGGGGGACGGGGGGGGTTTAGGCTATTTTTTCTTTGTTGGCGGTGTCAGGGATGTGTCAGGGATGGAAATGTTTTATATGCTATGTTTAGGTTGTTGTTAGTGTTATTATTATAAAAACTATAAATACCCTAATAAAATATTTAAGTTTATATTTGGTAATTAATTATATGTTAACTGGCTCCTTTTGTTCATTTAATCATCTCAATAATGTAAATGCAATTCTTTCTGATGTGTTAGTTCAAGTTGAGACAATTCCTTCCATGGTAATGCACCCTATAAAATATTTCTTGATATTTAATCTTAGCTAACACTCCAATGCGTTATTGAGAGAATGCTGTCTTTTAAATGAGAGGTGAATGTAATAGATCCCATGGTACTATTCAATGCAGCTGTGTTGGGTCACATTCCTCCTTCAATCAAAATAGATTAATTAAGTAGTGCTTAACTTTGTGAGATGTTTTTCTATATAAATTAGGCTGGGCTGACATGTTTGTCTACATAACTACAGTCACTACATTAGCAAAAGTAATTCATTATCAAGCACAGACAGGGAACGTGTAAAGCATTATATTGCTGCAAATTCTTCCTTTTCCGAATCGTCCATGCTATTGAAATTGCACAAATAGTCCTGGTGTGATTGGTACATTTCTACAGTTGCTATGGAGCAGCACGGTAGCACAGTGGTTAGCACAGTTGCTTCACAGCTCCAGAGTCCCTTCGGGTGCTCCGGTTTTCTCCCACGCCCCAAAGATGTGCAGGTTAGGTGGATTGGCCATGATAAATTCCCCTTAGTGTCCAAAAAGGTTAGGTGAGGTTAATGGGTCATGGGGATAGGGTGGAGGCGTGGGTTTAAGTAGGGTGCTCTTTCCAAGAGCCGGTGAAGACTCGATGGGCTGAATGGCCTCCTTCTGCATTATAAATTCTATCTATGACTGGACTGTAATCTACTTATATAAGTCAATATTTTACTGAAACAGTTGCTCATAACAACTGCCTGTCGCCTTAGTTTACATCCAAACACACAAAAGAGTTGCACAGGAAAACATCTTGGGCGGATTCTCCGCCCCGCCGCGCCACATTTTTGCCCCGACCGGCTGGCAAGATTCTCGGTTGTCTAGCCAGTAAATGGAGTTTCCCATTGTGGGGCAGCCCCACCCTGTCGGGAAACCCCCGGGCGTCGGCAAAATGGAGAATCACGGTGCCGGAGAATCCCGGCCATGTTCCTTCCAATTGTAATGCACAATGCATTCAATCAGGATACTTCCTACCCTTAATGTACTGCATAGTCTCCTGTGAGAAAAACAAATATAATGTTCAAGGGGGAAAATCAAATTGGAAAACTCTTCTCTCTCTCTCTCTCGTTGATCAAAACTAGTTCAGGACACCGTTTTGACTATGCCTTACATTAAATGGCATTTCCTTGTCCCATCCAGTCATGTGCATCTCAGCCAGGAGATATTCCAGCTCTTTCTGAATGGTACACACCCACCATATAAGCTCGTAGTCTGTTTCACAGGCCTTCTTTTCTCTGATAGAAAAATAATTTTGTCTGTCCTATTTCTTTCCTTGTGTAATTTATACTTGACCTCTGGTCCCTCCTAATCTATTGAATTGGAATAATGTGTCCCTTGTGCACAATCTTATCTGTTCATAACTTTACAGAAAAGATCCGAACCCCACTTTAATTCCAGTGCTGTCTTAGATCAAAAAGGTGGCAAAGTGAATTGGAAACTCATCAACTATTGCACAAGTCATACAAGGGTTATTTTAACTTCTGTACCACACTTAAGATGCTGCTGCTCCACTTCCCAGCTGGAACTTAGGAGGGGAGGCCTAAACTTTCCTTCTGAACCCTGAGGGCCATTCAAACTTCTCCTGCTCCCACAGAGACAAGATGGGCCGAATGACCTCCTTCTATGCTGTAAATATTTTGATGACCCTGGCTCTTGACCTTTTATAATCCTCTTCTTTCAGGTTTCAGGATGACAAAGCAGATTACCTGTTTAGATCCTAGTTAAAATTGTAGTCAGTACCTCGTGGTGCCATGGACCACAAAATTAATGGGGATACAGCCCCATTATACCACGAGGAATGTGATACCTTGGGCAGGAAATTGATTACAGGACAGAAAATATAAAAAATAGTGGCTGTTTCGCAGACTGATGCAATATAAACAGTGATATCACACAAGAGGTGGTGAGGTTGGTGAATGGATTCGTGGACCAGAAGTGGCTTCATTTAGAAGGAAGGAGCTGTAAGAAGGAACTCTTTGTGCGACACAAGGAAAGATGGTGGGGAGCAAGGCATCAGCCCTACCAGCCCAATGGTCAATGCAGCAGTTTGTAGACTTTCTCAAAGAAAAGCTCAGTCAGTAGAGGAGGAGGGCTCAGGAGGACCTGGCGAAGGTGGTCGATCCACTGAAAGCGGGGATCGACCGTATAGAGCTGAGGCAGGAGACCCAGAGACAGGTGATCCAGAAGGTGGAGGAGGTGATGGGGGAGCACTAGGAGCAGCTTACTTCATTGGCAGACAAAATTGGGATGTGAGGGAGACCGAGAAGCGGCTCCAGGAAAAAGTGGGGGATCTGGAGAACCGCAACTGGAGGCAAAATTTGAAAATTGTGGGGATGCCAGAAGGCATTGAGGGAGCAGATGCTGGCTCCTATGGAGCCAAAATATTGGAGCAGCTAATGGGATGTGGCCTTCGACTGGCCCCTGGAGGTCGATCGGGCGCATAGGGTGCTGATGAGGGAGCCGCAGGCAAATGAGCTGCTGAGGGCAATGGTGGTGAGGCCACATCAGTCAATGGTGGATAGGCTACATTGGACAAAGAGAAGATCTTGTGGTGAGTCAGGCAGACGAGGAGGTGTACCTGGGAGGGTAAAGAACTCTGGGTATACCAGGACCTGGATGCGGAACTGGGTGAAGAGGAGAGCTGGATTCAACCGTGTAAAGGCTGCCTCTTTAAGAAGAGGGTGAAGGGGGAATATAGCAGTAGACTCGGGGGGTAGGTTTGTGATGGTGAGCTAGAAATTGGAGAGAATCCCAGTGGCTCTGGTGAACTTTTATGCCCCAAGTGGGGACTTGGTCGAATTCATGAGGCGGGTGTTGGGGAAGATCCTGGACCTGGACTCGCACCGGTTGATTATGAGGGGGACTTTAATATGGTTATCAAGCCAAGACTGGACCGGTGGAGTGCATGGTCGGGGAAGGTGTCGGCAATGGCGAAGGAGCTGAAGGGGTTTATGGAGTACGGGGTGGGGGGGGGTGGACATGTGGAGGTTTGGGAGGTCGAAGGCGAAGGAATTTTCATGCTTCTCCCATGTGCACATCGATTATTTTGTGGGGGATAAGACTGCAGGCGGGGGTTGCGAACTTGCAATATTCGGCGATCATGGTTTCTGATTACGCGCCACATTAGATGGACTTGCAAGTGGACCGGGTTGGGGGGGGGGGGGGGTGAGGGAGGGCGGGGTCAGCGCCTGCAGTGGAGGTTAGATATGAGATTGTTAGCAGATGAGGAGGTGTGTGAGCGGGTGAGGGTCGCTATTTGAGGGTACGTGGAGCTGAATGACAGGGGTGAGGTTTTGGCCACCACATTATGGGAGACGCTTGAGGCAGTGGTCAGGGGGGAGTTTATTTTATTACAGGCACATAGGGACAAGACGGAGTGGACAGAGATAGCTAGGCTGGTGGATGAGATCCTGCGAGTGGATAGGAGGTACTCGGAAGCCGGAGACAGGGTTGTTGAAGGAGTGGCAGAAGTTCCAGATGGAGTTCAGGTTGGTGTCTACAGGGAAGGCAGTGGGGAGTTACGGAGTTGTGTATGAATATGGGGAGAAGGCGGGTAGGATGCTGGCTCACCAACCTAGGAAGCAGGAGGTGGCGAGGGAGATCGGAAAGGTGAAGGATGGAAAGGGAAGGGTGGTTTTGGACCCGGTAGGTGTGAATGGGGTTTTTGAGGAAATTTAGAAGAGGTTATATGAATCGGAGTTCCCAGCTGGGGGAGAGGGAATGCAACAATTTCTGGATGGGCCGGGTACACCCATTGGACTGGTGGAGGTGATGAAGTGCAATTCTCCGGGACCCGAGATTCAGCGTGATCGCGGAGTATGCCGCGCTGCGGGGCTCATTGACAGAGGCCAGCCCACCAATCCTCCGCTCCCAACAGGCTGAGATCCCGACGGCTTGGAATTCACCTGGTATTGCCAGTCGGGATGCTGGCGTGGCGGCTGCAGACTCAGTCCGCGGCCGCCCTGGTGGTGGGGGGGGGGGGGCGCGGGAATCGGACACCGGAGGGGGCCTTATAGGCGGCCGTGTGTTAGGTCCACGCGGTCAGATGCTCCGACGTGTGACCGATTGGGCTGGTCTAATTTTTATGTCTGCCTCCCCGGTCCACGTCCGCCATGGAGCTCGGCATGGCCGCTGGAGGACGCTGCTGTGAGCATGCACAAAATCAAAACCTGAAGTGCGGGGGCCCGTATCCGCAGCTAAAGCTGTGTGAATTACTCGGGGTCCCTGCTCGCTCTCTGCAGGGCAGTGAATTAGCTGTATTTTTCTCCAGGAATCTCGAGAGTAAAAGTTCAGCGTTTTTATGCCAGCGTAGGGACACAGTCCCATTTTGAGAACATCCAGCCCATGATTGTTTTCAGTGGGAGGGTTGTTAAACCATCGCATACCTATCAGAAACTGTAATAGAAATGGCTTTCATAAATAAATTAAATCGATGTTTGATAGATGCTGACTAAATCAAGAGAAATGGGACAAAGCGAATAACTCATTCAGAAAGATAACACAGCTAAGGTGGGCCAAATGGCCATCTTCTTTGCTGTGAGTTCGATTCTATCCCTTGTTTGACAGGACTACAGACTGTCTGGCGCTCTATCAATAATGGTGAAGGAGAAAACCATTATAGCCTGTGATACATCATCAATGACACACGACGAGTGATGAACATGACTGAGGCTTTAATACACTAAACAGCAAGCCTCCTGCCTCTGGAGCCGAACTGGGTCTGGAGGCGGAGACTTGTCACTTTTATACAGAAGCCTGAGGGGAGGAGCCACAGACAGAGCCAGCCTGGACAAGCCCAGGCGTGCTCAATACAGTACAATACATATAATGCAATAATGTTTTTTATCACATTCACGCCCTGTTTAAAAAAGAGCCCCGGCGGGGGGCCTGCAGGTGTCAGTTCGTGAGGGAGGTGAGCAGGGGTGGGGGAAGATGGTGTAGGGTGGGGGGAGGTGGTGATGGTCGCCGGGGAGCCTGCAGAAGTCAAATCCCGAAAGGAGACCGTGTCCTGCTGCCTGTCCTGGTGTGCCACGTAGGCATATTGGGGGTTTGCATGGAGCAGCAGGACCTTCTCGACGAGGGGGGACAGTTTTATGGCTCCTTGCATGCTTCCGGAGAAGGACAGGCCCCGGGACTGTCACCCAGGACGGAAGCGAGACCACGGAGATGGACTTACTGGGGAAGGAAAACATACGTTCATGAGGAGTCTCATTAGTGGTTGTACACAGGAGCGACCGGGTGGAGTGAAGCGCATCGGGAGACTGGGAGACTTTTCGACAGTAGGGCAAGAAGGACAGCTTCCAGACCGTAGCATTCTCCCTCTCCACCTGTCCGTTTCCCCGGGGGTTGTAGCTGGTCATCCTGCTGGTGGCGATGCCTTTGCTGAGCAGGAACTGATGCAACTCATCGCTCATAAAGAAGGAGCCCCGATCGCTATGGATGTAGGCGGGAAACCCGAACAGGGTGAAAAGATTGTGCAGGGCCTTGTAATGGAGGCAGATGTCATGTCAGAGCAGACGATGGCGAAGGGGAATCTGGAGTATTCGTCAACGATGTTGAGGAAGTACACGTTGCGGTCAGTGGAGGGGAGGGGCCCTTTGAAGTCCATACTGAGGCGCTCAAAGGGACGTGGGGCCTTTACCAGATGTGCTCTGTCTGGCCTATAGAAGTGAGGTTTGCACTCTGCGCAGACCTGGCAGTCCCTGGTTACGGACCTGACTGCCTCGATGGAGTAAGGCAGGTTGCGAGCCTTGATGAAGTGGAAAAAACGGGTGACCCCCGGATGACAGAGGTCGTTGTGGAGGGCCCGGAGTTGGTTTACTTGTGCGCTGGCATATGTACCGTGGGATAGGGCATCTGGGGGCACATTGACCTTCCGGGTCGATACAAGATATCATAGCTATAGGTGGAGAGCTCGATTCTCCGCCTCAGGATCTTGTCATTCTTGATATTGCCCTGCTGTGTGTTATTGAACATGAAGAACCTTCATTTTCCAACCTTTGCCTCCAAGGTAATGCCTCCAATGTCACACAGCTTCTACGGTGGTTTGGGCTTCCTTTTCAAAGGAAGGAGTGTCGCATTTCGGAGGCACGGAGGGTATGGGAGAAGAAATCCACGGGCCTGCCCGCCTGGTTGAGTGTAGCGGCCACAGCAAAGTCTGACGCATCGCTCTCCACCTGGAACGGGATGGACTCGTCTACTGCGTGCATCGCGGCTTTGGCAATATCTGCTTTGATGCGATTTAAGGCCAGTCGGGCCTCAGCCGTCAGGGGAAAAATGGTGGATTTGATTAGTGGATGAGCCTTGCCCGCATAGTTGGAGACCCACTGGGCATAGTAAGAGAAGAACCCCAGGCATCTCTTCTTGCCTTGGGGCAGTTGGGGAGGGTGAGTTCCAGGAGGGGGCGCATGCAGTCGGGGTCAGGCCTTCGGACTCCGTGTTCCACAACGTAGCCGAGGATGGCTAGGCGGGTTGTGCGGAAGACGCATTTCTCTCTATTATAGGTTATATGTGCCATCTGGAGAAAATGGTGGAGGTTGGCGTCATGGTCCTGCTGGTCATGGCCGCAGATGAGGACGTTGTCTAGGTACGGGAACGTGGCCCGCAACCCGTACTGGTCAACCATTCGGTCCATTTCCCTTTGGAAGACCGAGACCCCGTTGGTGTCGCCGAAGGGAATGCTGAGGAAGTGGTAGAGGCAGCCATCTGCCTCGAAGGCAGTGTATTGGCGGCCCTCTGGGCTGATAGGGAGCTGGTGGTACGCCATCTTCAAGTCGAGTGTAGAGAAGACTCGATACTGCGCAATCTGATTGACATGTCAGATATGCGGGCGAGAGGGTACGCATTGAGCTGCGTGTACCGGTTAATAGTCTGGCTATAATCGATGACCATCTGGTGCTTCTCCCCAGTCTTGACGACCACCACTTGGGCTCTCCAGGGGCTGTTACTAACCTCAATGATTCCCTCTTGCAGGAGTCGCTGGACCTCCGACCTGATAAAGGCCCTGTCCTGGGCACTGTCGTTTCTGCTTCTGGTAGCGACGGGCTTACAGTCCGGGGTGAGGTTTGCGAAGAGGGAGGGTGGGGCGACCTTAACGGTCGCGAGGTTACAGATGGTAAGGAGGGGCAGGGGTCCGTCGAACTTTAAGGCAAGGCTCTGGAGATGGCACTGAAAGTTGGGCCCCAGTAATCGGGCCGCGCAGAGATCGGGGAGGATGTAGAGCCTAAAGTTGGTGTACTCTACACCTTGTATAGTAAGGGTCACGACACAGTACCCTCAGATTTCTACTGCGTGGGATCTGAAGGCAGGGAGATTTTCTGGGTCGCGGGTAGGATGGGGTGGGAGCAGCGCCTTACCGTATTTAGGTGTATGAAGCTGTCTGTGCTCCCGGAGTCGAAAAGGCAGGCCGTCTCATACCCATTGATCCGGACAGTCATAGTGGACTTTGCGAGGTGGTGCCGCCGGGACTGGTCGAGTGTGACGGAGGTGAGTGTCGGAAGGCGGTCGGTAGGCCCGTCGGAGGTAGCGGCGGCCAGTGTATGATCGGGTGAGGTTGGCGCCCGGGAGGCTGAGGAGTGGTCCCAAGATGGCGGCCCCCATGCTTGGCGGGTGGCATCTGCGATGGCGTCCAAGATGACGGTCCCCATGGGTCACGCGTGCCGGGTGTCAGCGGCGATGGCGTCCAATATGGTGGTGCCCATGGGTCGCACATGTCGGCCAAAATTAAAGATGGCGGCGCCCATGGGTCGCACATGACAGATGGCGCGGCAGCTGGTGGCGACCCCGACAGACAGCAGTCAGTGCTGCTGGACCTAGAAGACTTAGGGGGGATTGGGCCTGGCAGGCTTTCACAAAGTGGCCCTTCTTCCCGCACCCATTACAAGTTGTGTTCCGTGTCAGGCAGCGTTGTCGGGGTGATTACTCTTGCCGCAGAAGTAGCACCTCGAGCCTCCAGCGTTGGCGGGCCGCTGCGCGGCGCAAGCTTGTGTCACACGCGGGTCAGTTAATGGCCCATGAGTGTCCCGCGCAGTCGGAAGTGTAGGCCCCCATGTTCTGGGAGGCCACCTCCAGTGTGTTGGAGAGTTGTACTGTATCTGGGAGGCTGTGTCCCCCCTTCCAGTAGATGCTGGAGGATATAGTTAGATTTCATGCCCGTGACATATCACAAAAGCTTTAGCACTCTCCATGATGGTCGCAACTTGCAACGTCCAATCCTACCCCGCTCGCCGCGCGGTCCACCCCATCTACCCCTACTGGACCCCACAAACGACCCCCCCGGCTGGGGCCACTCCTACTCAATATGCCTGCGCCGCCCGCCACACGACGCACCCTGGGGGTCCCCGCTGGTACTTCTGCAGCCAGCAGAAGCACCACCGCCAGCGCTGCCCAGCCCGCGCCGCCACTTGCAAATCCTGCGGTAAGAAGGGCCACTTTGCGGCGGTGTGCCAGGCCCGCGCAGTCGCTGCTATCACGCCCGCAATCGCCCCCTTCCCCCAGCCGATCGCATAATGGGCGCCACCATCTTCTGCTCCCTGGGCCACGTGCGACCAGTGGGCGCCGCCATCTTCTCCCCCCAGGTCCATGTGCGGCCCGTGGGCACGGCCATCTTGCCCCACCTCCACAACGTGCGCACCATGGGTGCCGCCATCATGCCCCGCCCCCGCAACGTGCGCTCCATGGATGCCACCATCTTGCCCCGCCCCTACAACGTGCGCTGCATGGGCGCCGCCCATCTTTTCCTCAACAGGTCCTCCGGACGCCTCCATCGCTGCCATTTTGTCTCCCCCACGGGACTGGAACGCTGGATCCGGGTCATCGTCATTCCCCATCTGAATCCTCGGACGACCACCCGCAGCTCGCCTCGATGACACTGGACCAGTCCCGTCCTCACAACCTGGCCACCACTTCGACGACAGTGGAAATCAACGGCCATGTGACCTCTTGCCTACTGGACTCCAGGAGCACTGAAAGCTTCATCCACCCAGACACGGTAAGGCGCTGCTCCCTCGCAGTCCACCCCGCTAACCAACAGATCTCCCTGGCCTCCGGATCCCACTCGATCCGAGGTTTCTGTGTGGTCAATCTCACTGTGCAGGGCGTAGAATTCAGCAGTTTCCGCCTCTACATCCTCCCTAACCTCTGTGCTGCACTATTGCTGGGTCTGGATTTTCAGTGTAATCTCCAGAGCCTCACCCTCAAATTCGGCGGGCCCCTACCCCCACTCACCGTTTGCGGCCTCACAACCCTCAAGGTTGACCCCCCCCTCCCTTTTTGCCAATCTAACTGCGGATTGCAAGCCCGTCGCCACCAGGAGCAGGCGGTACAGCGCCCAGGACAAGGCCTTCATCAGGTCCGAAGTCCAGCAGCTGCTTCGGGAGGGTATCATCGAGGCCAGCAATAGCCCCTGGAAAGCCCAAGTGGTAGTGGTTAAAACTGGGGAGAAACACAGAATGCTCGTGGACTACAGCCAAACCATGAATCGGTACACACAGCTCGATGCATACCCCCTCCCTCGCATATCTGATATGGTCAATCAGATTGCACAGTACCGGGTCTTCTCAACGATTGACCTTAAATCCGCCTACCACCAGCTCCCCATTCGTAAATCGGAGCGTCGATACACTGCCTTTGAGGCGGACGGTCGCCTCTATCAATTTCTTCGGGTTCCCTTCGGCATCACTAACGGGGTCTCGGTATTCCAAAGAGAAATGGACCGAATGGTTGACCGGTACGGACTGCGGGCCACGTTTCCGTACCTGGACAACGTCACCATCTGTGGCCACAATCAGCAGGACCACGACACCAACTTTGCCAAATTTCTCCACACCGCCACTCTCCTCAACCTCCCCTACAACAAGGAGAAGTGCGTGTTCAGCACCAATCGCTTAGCCATCCTCGGCTACGTAGTCCAAAACGGACTTCTGGGGCCCGATCCCGACCGCATGCGCCCCCTCATGGAGCTCCCCCTTCCCCACTGCCCCAAGGCCCTCAAACGCTGTCTTGGGTTCTTCTCCTACTACGCCCAGTGGGTCCCAAACTACGCAGACAAAGCCCGCCCACTCATACAGTCCACTCAATTTCCCCTCACGGCCGAGGCACAGCATGCCTTCGCCCGTATTAGAGCCGACATAGCCAAGGCCGGGATGCACGCAGTAGTTGAGACACTGCCCTTTCAAGTAGAGAGCAAAGCTTCAGATGTCGCCCTCTCCGCCACTCTAAACCAGGCAGGCAGACCCGTGGCATTCTTTTCCCGCACCCTTCATGCCTCTGAAATTCGACACTCGTCTGTTGAAAAGGAGGCCCAGGCAATCGTTGAAGCGGTGCGGCATTGGAGGCATTACCTGGCCGGCAGGAGATTCACTGTCCTCACTGACCAACGGTCGGTAGCATTCATGTTCAACAACACGCAGCGGGGCAAGATCAAAAACGATAAAATCTTGCGGTGGAGAATCGAGCTCTCCACCTACAATTACGAAATTTTGTATCGCCCTGACAAGCTCAACAAGCCTCCAGACGCCAGCGCACAAGTAAACCAACTCCGTGCCCTGCACGACAGCCTTTGTCACCCGGGGGTCACTCGGTTGTATCACCTCGTCAAAGCCCGCAATCTGCCCTACTCGGTCGAGGAAGTACGGACAGTCACCAGGGACTGCCAGGTCTGTGCGGAGTGCAAGCTGCACTTCTACCGGCCGGACCATGCGCGCCTGGTGAAAGCGTCCCGCGCCTTTGAACGCCTCAGCATGGATTTCAAAGGGCCCCTCCCCTCCACCCACCGCAACACATATATCCTCAGGGTGGTCGATGAATTCTCCAGATTCCCTTCGCCATCCCATGCCCCGATATGACATCTGCCACCGTCATCAAGGCCCTCTACTCCATCTTCGCTCTGTTCGGTTCCCCCGACTACATCCACAGCGACAGGGGATCCTCATTCATGAGCGATGAGCTGCGTCAGTTCCTGCTCAGCAGGGGTATCACCTCCAGCAGGACGACCAGCTATAATCCCCGGGGAAACGGGTAGGTGGAGAGGGAGAACGGGACGGTTTGGAGGGCCATCCAGCTGGCCCTACGGTCCAGAAACCTCCCAGCCGCTCGCTGGCAGCAGGTCCTCCCAGATGCACTGCACTCCATCCGATCTCTACTATCCACCGCCACAAATAGCACACCCCATGGACATGTTTTTACCTTCCCTAGGAAGTCCACATCCGGGATGTCGCTCCCGACTTGGCTCACAGCTACGTAGGCATGTCCGACTCCACAAGGCAGACCCCTTGGTGGACAGGGTACGCCTGCTCCACGCGAACCCCCAGTATGCCTATGTGGAGTTCTTCGACGGCCGCCAGGATACGGTCTCACTCAGGGGCCTGGCTCCCTCAGGTTCCACTCCCACACACTTCCCCACTGACGCGGCACCCTCCTCTCCCCCGGCGCTCCCAGCATTAGCCCCACCAGGTCCATCCCTCCTTCCCCTGCCCACGCTAGAGGACAAGGAAGATTTTGGCACGCTCGCAGAGTCATCCAACTACTGGCCAGCACCAACACCGCCAGCCCCGACATCGCCACCACCGCTACGTCGCTCCCAGCGAACCATCAAACCACTGGACAGACTTAACCTCTGACGGGCACCAAACTACAAGATGGACATATTTTTTTTTCCCCCTTCCCTCTGTAAATTATTTGTAAATCTGTATATAGTTCCACGCCACCCCCACCGGACTTATTTTTAACAGGGGGTGAATGTGGTGATCCACTTTGTGCACCTGTATTAGGGGATGTAAGGTAGAACCTGCACTACAGGTTCGCCGGTAGCCCCTGCCGGCTAACTCCGCCCACAAGGAGCCATATAAATATGCATGACCTCCTCCTGATCAGCCATTTCGCCAGCTGCAGCAGGAGGCCATGCATCTGACTGTAATAAAGCCACAGTTGTACCAATCTGAGTCTTTCGTGCAATTGATCGTGCATCAGAGTGATTCCCCAGGGCGCTGCCGTCTCATGGCGAGGAGGTGCCTAGCACATACCTGGTTAACAGATTTCACGTATTGTCCTTTTAGCAGTGTTACTCCTTCCGTGTACGAGAGGGCATCCTTGATCAGGGGAAAGACTCTTGGGCTCACCAGTGCATGGAGGACCTGCTTCTTCTGGAGGTCTGTGTGGTCTTCGTTGAAGGATGCGAGGTACACCTCGAAGCCAGTGTTCAAACGTTTCTGAAGCGTCGGCTGCTTGAGGGTCCATTTCTAAGCGATCAGGCTTGAGTGATGAGTTCATCTTGAGGAGTTTAGTGTATTAAATTGATACACCATCAATAACACATGACGAGTGATGAACGTGACTGAGGCTTTAATACACTAAACAGCAAGCCTCCTGCCTGTGGACCCGAACTGGGTCCGAAGGTGGAGACGTACTGCTTTTATACAGAAGCCCGAGGGGAGGAGCCACAGACAGAGCCAGCCTGGACAAGCCCAGGCATGCACAATACAGTACAATACATATAGATTGCAATAGCGTGGTTGTCCACAGCCCAGAATGTCTGATTTGTATGCATCAAATTTATATATTTTTTAAATTATGAAATTCTGCGGGATTCCCTTGGTCTTAACTTCGACAAAGTTATAGCAGAAAACTGGAAGAACAGGTTGAAATTTCATGAGCACAGGAATTTGTTTGAAAGTAAGTTTAAGTGGGTGGGTATGAGGAAAATCGTCCTGATGTATCAATGCAGCATGCCTCATAGGAATAGCGAAAATAACTTTGAGAAAAGAAACTATTGAAGTTTCCTGTGTCTTTATAGCTGCTTTCATAAATCCACACCAACTCCCTGCTGATCAGGAGCCTTTGAAACCCATTCTGCAAGATTCCTTCCAGAGACCAGTAGTTGTGATTGGCAGCAGATTGGTGGGCGCAAACATGCTGACATGCTGGTTAGTGTCTGCCGTCGCCGACGCGGAGGTCGGAGGCATGCCACCAAGTGAGACCCCTGCCTCTTTATGGCTCCTCACAACACATGTGTGCCCACACCCCAACCCATCACACCCCAAACCCCAAACCTCCTCACCCCACACCCCAAGCCCTCACCCCACACACAAACCTCCTCACCCCACACACCAACCCCCCTCACCCCACACCACAACCCCCCTTACGCCACATTCCAACCCCCCTCACCCCACACCCAACCCCACACACCAACCCCCTCACCCCACACCACAACCCCCCTCACCCCACATTCCAACCCCCCCTCACCCCACACCCAACCCCCTCACCGCACACCCCAACCCCCCTCACCCCACGTCCCAACCCCACACACCAACCCCCTCACCCCACACCACAACCCCCCTCACCCCACATTCCAACCCCCCCTCACCCCACACCCCAACCCCACACACCAACCCCCACACCCCAACCCCCTCACCGCACACCCCAACCCCCTCACCCCA
Organism: Scyliorhinus canicula; assembly: GCF_902713615.1. Taxonomy (NCBI): domain Eukaryota; kingdom Metazoa; phylum Chordata; class Chondrichthyes; order Carcharhiniformes; family Scyliorhinidae; genus Scyliorhinus; species Scyliorhinus canicula. The sequence continues at coordinate 87,145,809 of NC_052153.1, read as the reverse complement.
CATCCCAACCCCCCTTACCCCAACCCCACACACCAACCCCCTCACCCCACACCCTAACACCTCTCACCCCACACCCTAACACCCCTCACTTCACACACCAACAGCCCTCACCACCTGACGCCTCACCCTTGTCCGGTTGTCTAACCACACACGCCTTGTGTCTCACAGGACCAGCAGACGATGGGCCAGGCCTTCCGGGGCCCCCCTCCCCCAGCCAGGGCCGGTGCCCCCCAGGAACCCAAGCACTGCCGTGTGGACAGCTGGAACACCAGCCCTCTGCCCGAGACAAGCCAGGGCACCACGACACGGGGGACAGAAACACAGGGGGCAGAAACATAGGGGACCACAACCCAGGAGACCCCAGATTTTGGGTCGGATGAGCTCACTGACTTTCCTTCACTAATATCTCCACCACCATCCATCATCTCAGAGACACGTGAGGAGGCATCTGGGATACTCACTGGTGACCACCACACAGCTGTTCCGGTACAGTAAGTGGAGGTAGGAGCAGCCGAGGGGCCGGATGGTCAGAGGGCCGGCCATCCCCAGCAACCAGCTGCCGCCCAGACAGGTCCCGGGCTCCTAGAATATCCATTCCCACCCTTAGTTTCTGTGCAGTCAGAGACCCAGGGAATAAAGGAGGAGATGACGGCCAGCTTCCAGTACCTGGAGGTGCAGGTGGAGGTGTCTAACTGCCTGCAGGAGCATGGAATAGTGTGCCGTTCATGCTTGCCACCCAGGCCGAAACCGCACGGGTGGCGTCCGCGGTGGAGGCACGGGGGCGACATGTCGGGCATGGGACAGAGTATGCAAGGCCTGGGGCATTCCGTACAGGCGGGGGCCGTGGCACAGGACTTGGCTGCCCACTCACAGCCAACCATGTGCCAGAGCCAGCTGCAGATTCCCTTGACTCCCAAGCTAACTCTGACAAAACCTCAACAACCTGGTCTGCGTCCAAACACCTGATTGGATGACATTCACGCGCTCTGTCCCATAGGCTCTGGGCCCATGTGACCAATGGTGAATCGGCCCTTAAAGAGGCCACGCTACCACATTCCTCTCCCTGCTAGTTCCTTTACAGATACCAGAAATACAAAAACAAAAAAAGTCTTATTTACAATTATATCCAGTCAGAGAGAGTTACATAAAGGACTTTAAAGCAAAGTTTATAAGATAAGTCTATTAGTTGATTTCCTAACTCTTGCCAAACATCGCATCTCGGCAACTGGCTTTTCCAAACTGGAGGCATCCAAGTCGACATCAAGGGTAGGCAGATTGGTAGAGGCCTAAATAGGGGCAGTACTGACTACCTCCTCAACTCCTTCTGCAGCACCTGATGATTTCCAGTCAGAAGATCTTGATTCTAACAGCACTAACCCGGCAGGTGATATACTGGTAGTTGGGATTGGGTCCACCTGTCCATTTGCAGACACGATAGTGTCTCTCCTCAAATGATCAACAGGTTTTCTCGCATCACGATGATCCTCAGTTTGCCCAGGGCTGTAAGGGGCAGACCAGACATGGGGCCCCTATCCCAGGGTGGGGGGGGGAGGGGGAGGGGCACCCAGGGTCATCCCCTCACCCACTCAACCCCCGGGGATCACTGCGGAATCCCCCCCCCCCCCTCCGCCTGGCAGCAACAGAGGAGAAATCTATCAGTGTCCTGATGTCCTTGACGCCCACCCACTATTTTTCAGAGCATGCTCCATTCTCCACCCACATCAGAGTTCCTGATCGCAGCGGTGGCGGTGAAGAATCCCGGCCGGCGTCTCTGTTGGTCCATGTCTTAATGTGGCCAAATGAAACAGGTAGACTGCCAAGAGAATTTAGAGCCAGGTCAATCTCCTGCGGAGTGGGAGGCTCGGATATTGTTTATGGCAATGGAAGCCTGCTCAAAGCATCCGCATTTGATACCTGGGTTCCTGGTCTAACTGAAAGGTACATGGATAGGCAGCCAAGGGCAATGCCTATGCTTGCACATGGGCTGATGCTATTAGTGGGACAGTTTATCTTAATGAAAAATGTCAATTAACGGTCTATGGTCCGAGACGATGATAAAGTTCCAGCCATAAAAATCATCATAGAATCATAGAATCCCTACAGTGCAGAGGGAGGCCATTCAGCCCAGCGAGTCTGCACTGATCCTCAGAAAGATCACACAAATATAGGTTCATTCCCCTGCCCCATCCCATAACCCACACCTAACCTTTGGAACAAAGGGGCAATTTATTATGGCCAATCCACCTACCCTGCACATCTTTGGAGTGTGGGGGCAGCATGGTGGTGCAGTGATTAGCAATGGGACTACGTTGCTGAGGACCCGGGTTCAAATCCCGTCCCTGAGTTATTGTCCGTGTGGAGTTTGCACATTCTTCCCGCGTCTGCATGGGTTTCACCCCCACAACCCAAAGATGGGGCAGCACGGTAGCATGGTGGTTAGCATAAATGCTTCACAGCTCCAGGGTCCCAGGTTCGATTCCCGGCTGGGTCACTGTCTGTGTGGAGTCTGCACGTCCTCCCCGTGTGTGCGTGGGTTTCCTCCGGGTGCTCCGTTTTCCTCACACAGTCCAAAGATGTGCGGGTTAGGTGGATTGGCCATGCTAAATTGCCCGTAGTGTCCTAAAAAGTAAGGTTAAGGGGGGGGGTTGTTGGGTTACGGGTATAGGGTGGATACGTGGGTTTGAGTAGGGTGATCATTGCTCGGCACAACATCGAGGGCCGAAGGGCCTGTTCTGTGCTGTACTGTTCTATGTTCTATATTCTATGTGCAGGTTAGGTGGATCGGCCACGTTAAATTGCCCCTTAATTGGAAAAAAAAATAATTGGGTACTCTAAATTTCTATTTAAAAAAAAATCTTTGAACAGGCCGGCACAACATCTATGTTCTATTGTTCTATTGAGTGTGGGAGGAAACTGGAGCACCCAGAGGAAACCCACGCAGACAAAGGGAGAATGTGCAAACTCCACTCAGACAGTAAACCAATGTCAGAATTGACCCGGGTCCCTGACGCTGTGATGCCACTGTGTCATATCAATAGCATAACATAAATGACCGTCAGACTTTCTTTGTCAATCTGGGAATATTTCCTCTCATAATCCGACAGTGTTCTGGATGCAAAAGCGACAGGCCTCTCCACCCCATCTTCCATCTTCTGTGAGAGTACCGCCCCAATGCCATATGGTGATGCATCGCAAGTGACAACGATGGGTTTATCTGGGTTGAAATGGACTACCAAGGCTGACGACTACAGAGCCTGTTTAACCTGATCAAAAGCTTTCCTCTGGGAATCTTCCCACTTCCAGCATCGGTGCTTCTTCAACAGTTGATGCAGGGATGTCAAAATGGTCGACAGATTGGGTAAAAAACAACCATAATAAATGACCATCCCTAAAAAGGACTTCAATTCCAATGTGTTCCTTGGTTCAGGCACCCCTTTTACTGCCTTTCTCATATCTTCTAGTGGGAGCAATCCCTTTGCATCAACTCTGAAACCTAAATGCGTGACCTCATCAGCCTGAAACAAGCACTTCTCTTGTTTTAGCCGAATACCAACTTCTTTAAACCTTTTGAGGATTTCTTCCAAATTTGCTCTGTTTTGCTCTGGCGTTTCCCACTTCACTAGGACATCATCCAGATACACAACAACCTTCAGAATTCCCTGCAAAAAGCTCTTAAATGGGCGCTGAAATATAACGCAGGCCAATTAAATACCAAAGGGCGATCTCGTATATTGGAACAAGCCTTTGTGGGTATTTATGGTAACAAACTTTCTTGACTCATTTTCCACCTCAAATTGCTGGTAACATGGTTTATATCCAATTTGGTGTAATTGTGACCCCTCAGCTTGGCATATAAATCTTCTATCCTAGCGATAGGATATTTATCTACTTAAGCAGCCCTGTTTACAATCATCTTGTAATCACCGCAAGTTCGGACTGTGGGGTCCAGCTTCAACACTGGGACGATGGGTGCTACCCATTCTGAAAATTGTACTAATGTTATTATCCCCAGGTCTTCCAGATGCTTCAACTCCAACAGGTGAGGGGTACCCTCTTCCACCTTCTCCCTCTTTGTTACAGAGGACATGAACTCCTTCCCCCCATAGCAAAAGGACGGGTACATCTACTTCCATAGGAATGCTGGCTTCCAAAAGGTGTAGTGGGTCTTTGGTTAACGTACAGGTTCAGTCAGCAGTTAGATCTTAAGGTTACCATGCAGGTTCAGTCAGCAATTAGGAAGGCATATGCAATGTTAGCATTCATGCCGAGAGGCCAGACTACAAGAGCAGAGATGTACTTCTGAGGCTGTATGAGGCTCTGGTCAGACCCCGTTTGGAGTATTTTGAGTAGTTTTGGGCCCCATATGTAAGGAAGGATGTGCTGGCCTTGGAAAGGGTCCAGAGGAGGTTCACAAGAATGATCGCTGGAATGAAGAGCTTGTCATATGAGGGGCAGTTGAGGACCCTGGGTCTGTACTCATTAAAGTTTAGAAGGGGAATCTTATTGAAACATACAGGATACTGAGTGGTCGGGGTAAAGTGGACGTGGAGAGGATGTTTCCACTAGTATGAAAAATTAAAACCCAGGGCCACAGCCTCAGACTGAAGGGACGATCCTTTAAAACAGAGATGAGGAGGAATTTGATCAGCCAGAGGGTGGTGAATCTGTGGAACTCTTTGCCATGGAAGGCTATGGAGGCCAATTCACAGTGTCTGTAAGACAGAGATAGATAGTTTCTTGATTAATAAGGGGATCAGGGGTTATGGGGATAAGGCTGGAGAATTGACCTTTCCATTGACCTCGCCATACCATAGATAGATCAACATTCCAGCAAATGATGTCAGAAAACATAAACTGATAAAAGCTCACAAGTCTAAAAAATTGCATGCATCGCCAAATATGCCAGTCTGGCAAATCCAAGCTCGCTATAAACTTTGCAACGAAAAGCATCTAAAACCTTTCTTTCCTTTAGAGCTCTGTAAGTTTTCTCCTAATTAAAAATCGGCCTTGAAAGCACAAAGGTCTAGAAATTGTGCCAGGCATCATTTAATAGATTAATGAGGCCATTGCACAAAATGCACGCTTGCACTCGAGCAAACAAAATGCAGCCAGCCAGAAAATTGTGTTCGAAACAATCGGACGCAAATATGCCGATGGACGATTTGTTCTAAACCCCCTGTGGCTGTCTGCACTTACATGACGAAGGCTGCTGATTGTGGGGATGAGTTATGCATGTCTCTGTTGTACCTGTTTTATACATGTTTGTTCATAATTTGATGTACAAACAGAAAACCAAACCACATCAAAATGACAGATTTATTACAACTACATGGTAAATGTTCATCTTCAGTGCTCCCAGCGCGGAGCTTTGAATGCTAATAGAGCATATTGGAAAAATCAGATATCTGCTGCCAATGATTTTCTGTCCATTGAAATGAATGGATGGAGGACCATCGGTGGCAATGACCCGATTTTTTAATCTGTGCCCGTGCCATGTAAAACTCTGCACTAGGATTCCTAAAGATGTAAATTTATCGCCAAATAAGAGACTGCAAACAACATACTATTATACAAATCCTACATTTATCTTACTCAGCACAAATTTGTTTAAAAATCATGTTTGATATGAAAAGGCACATAATTTTTAAAAAATTGTTTAGATGTTTTAAGGCTAATTTAGCTAATCTTATATTTAACACAATCACAGAACTACCGAGGGAACTGCACACAAATATGTCAGGTGATTGGGACTTGGTACAACTAAGGGCATGGGAGAGCTTTGAATGATCTTGAGTTTATGGAAGATGGGCAGCAGCTATATTGGAAGTCTAATCTACTGGCAAAAAAGGTTAAAAAAAAATTTAAAAATTAGGTTTCGGTAGCAGATGAGCTGAGACAGAAATAGAGTTGTGCGATTTTATGGATGTGAAAATAGGTGGTCTTGGTGATGGTGTAGATGTGTAGTCAGAAGGTCATCTCAGGTCAATTATGACACCATGGTTGCTAACATTCTCAATCAGCCTCAGATAATTGCCAGGCAGAGGGATGGAGTCAGGGGCTAGGAAACGGAATTTGTAGCGGGGATCAAAGGCAATGGCTGAAATTGTACGGCCGCTCCTGTCGGCGGGATCTTCCGGTTCTGCCGCTAGCGACACCCCGCCATGAAGAGATGCACGTGTCTGCATGCTTCCCAGGGATGGTGCACAACAGCTATATCCTGGGGCAGCGGGAGAACCCCGGCCTCTTCGAGGACCAGCCCAGGATGGCCGGTTGGCTCTTGGGGAATAAGGGTTATCCGCTAATGGCCTGGCTAATAACGCCAGTACGGCGGCCAGTTACTGATGTGGAGACTCGAAACAAGGCCCATCCAGCCACCCGGCCTTCGGCCATCACCAGCCTCTGGGTCCCTCTCTGGCCTAATGGGTAGCCAGGTCCTCAAGTTGTGAGGCTGGCCCCTGTACATGGGCCACCGTCCCGAGTCTCTGTCGACACTGCTGCCTCCGCCTGCTCCGGGGTTTGCCACCTAACCTGCCAGCAGCCCCACGAGGGCAACTTCCACAGGGTCCAAGATATTGTCCATACCGTATAATATCAGTAAGGAATTAGAGAGGGCGAGAGACTGACAACCAGTGGTGTCTTCCACCCCGGGACCCTCCAATCCCCCCATTTCTCCCCCTCCCCAACTGGTATGCCCTGCCCTAGCATCCCGGCAGCAGTGGGGGCCCCTGCTCACTGGACCCCACACCCTGTACCCCATTCACCCATGCATAATGTTATCTGGGTCAGGCACTGGTCCCTCCTCGATGCACACACCCACCCTCTGGTCGTGAAGGGGTCCCCAGTGCTGGGGCCCAGCCCCTGTGTGTTCAGATGTTGCCCATTGTGTCCATGATGCTGCCTCCCACAGCGTTCAGACACAGTGTCCAGGAATCATGAATGAATGCTCAGCAATAACCCCGACATGCGACACGGCACGCCTATTCACGGGGATCCAATTGGGATGTGTGAAGTGCTCACTTAACTACGATTGCCCATTCCCTATGAGCTATAGCCAGAGGCCTCCACGGTCAGTGGGAGTTATGGGCAGGCAGACAGGGGCTGGGGCTGCCCCTGGATCCAGGGGTTGGCATGGTGGACGCGTGGGCATTGAGACACCCATGTATACACCCCCACCAGCCCAGCCCAGGCCATGGGTGGCCACCCACCCTGCTCTGCACCCACCCAATGGTGGCTCACCCTGAGCTCATTGGCTGGGAGCAAAGATGGCGACTCACCTCCTCGGGACCCCATGGCAGGCTTTCACCAGCTTCACATTTTTAAAAAGGAGTATTAATCGGTGCCCACATGACCACTTGCTGGGGAGATGGTTGGATCATGGGAGGGCGTTGGATAGGGGATCGCTCCTGTTAATTGTATGGAGATTGGGCTTAATTCATGAATATTGGTTTCTCGCCATGCCACGGCGGGATCCTGATTTTGCCAACGGGAACGGTTAAATCGCAAACAGATCAGCGCCTGGCGCCGCTCTCGATTTTGGCCTCCAGTGATTTAACGGCCTTGTTGTGCTCTGGCTTAAGCGCAACGCAGCCATTAAACCACGCCCGTGAAAACTAATACTCTGTTTTTAAATGATATCGCCAAAAGGCAGCATGTAGATGAGAAATAGGGAGGGTCCAATGACAGAACCTTAGGGGACATCAGAAGTAATTCTGAAGGAGAGAGAGAAGAGCAGCAATCAAAGATTACAAGCAGATCTTTATAGCCACCCTAGCATTGTTTCTGGATGCATAAAAGTAAATTCAGTTCCTCTTTGTTCCAAGAAGTTTTGGATAGTCATTAGTTCTGGATAGTTGGATAGTTCCTTGGCCCTGAAATGTGTGATACCTTAAAAAGGAATATTATCAAAATAATTACAAAAATGTCTAATGTATTGTACAAAACATTTACCATAAAACCGGAATTGCCAGGAATACTCAGCAGCTAAGACAGCATCTATGGAGGGAGTAAGAGGGTTAACCTTGATTCAGAATGGAAAAGTTACAGTGTAACAGGTTTTAAGCAGGTAGAGATGTTGGGAATGGGGGAGGGGAGGAGCATAGAACAAATGTGAAGGTCTGTGATAGGGCAAAAGGGAAGAGAGATTAAATGATGGAAGGGACAATGGTGCAAGGCAAAAAGGATGGTAATGTGACAACTAAAATGGTCTGGAAGAAGTGTGAATGACAATAGAATCAATACTAACAGTTGAAGTGGTCATGATTTGAACTTGCTGCACTGGGTTGGCAGTGACCTTAGAACACCCTGGTCATAGAATCGCCACATAGCCATAGCCATCCCCACATGGCCATAGAATCAGAAGAGGCCCTTCGACCCATCGTGTTTGCACCAACCCTCAGAAAGATTGCCCTACCAAGGCCCACTCCCCCGTTCTACCTTGTAACCCCACCTGTACATCTCTGGACACGAAGGGGCAATTTTTTTAGCATGACCAATTCACCTAACCTACACATTTTTGGACTGTGGGAGAAAATCGGAGCAACCGGAGGAAATCCATGCAGACACAAGAAGAATGTGCAAACTCCAGACAGACAGTCATCCGAGGCCGGAATTGAACCCAGGTCCCTGCCCCTGTGAAGCAGCAGTGCTAACCACTGTGCCACCGTGCCGCCCACCCCTGGTGTAATGGTATTGTTGCTAATCCAAATAATAATCCAGAGACCCAACGCCTTGGAGACCTGAGTTTGAATCTCACCATAGCAGATGGTGAAATTTGAATTTAATAAAGATCTGGAATTAAAAGATGATTCTGAAAGCATTGCTGTAAAACCTCATCTGGTTTACTAATGTCCACTCAGGAAGGAAATCTGCCACCCTTACCTGGTCAGGCCGACATGTGACTCCAGGCCCACAGCAATGTGGTTGACTCTTAAATGTCCTCAGCGATGGGCAACAAATGCAGGCCCAGCCAAGGATGTCCACGACCGTGAATGAATACATTAAAAAAACTCAATGTTTCAGTTCGGAGGTCTTTAAAGTGCCCAATCAAAATATGGGGTGCTGTTCCTTGAGCTTCTGTTGAGCTTCACTGGGAATCAAATGTTAGAATTAGAATGGGGCAGAGAAATAAAATGATAAACAACTGGAAGATCAAGGTCAAACTTATGGACCAAACTAAGGTGTTCAGCAAAACAATCACCCAATCTGCGAACAGTAAACACAATATACTAAAGACGCGTAAGTATCTCACTCTTTTATCTGAAAGGTGTATTTGGAGCTCTGGATAATGGGAAAGGCAAAGGGAAAAGGCAAGGGATGAGATTCTCCATTTCAGAGGCTAAGTGCCGGCTCGAAAAGAGAATTCGCGAGAGGTTTGCGATGAAAAAATCGGCGCCGACCCCTCACTGAGTCCGCGACCGGTGAGGGGCTAGCAGAGACGCCAGGCGAAACTCTCGGCTCCCGAGCCGAAAATGGCCGCAGAATGGCCGGGCCACGCATGTGCCTGGATGACGACCTGCAGCAGTCACACCGTGCATCATGGTGCCGGCCATGCGTGGACCCAACCCGACATCCGCGACATCACAGTCGCTCCCTAGCCACCCCCACCAGTCCCCCCAACCCTCGCCGAAGCCACCACCCCGGCCATTGGCATCCTGGCTGAGTGTGGTGGTGCTGGACACAGTCCGCAGCGGCCACACCTGCTCCACGAGGTTGGGAACTCAGCCCATTGGGGGAGTGGCATCGCGAGAGGCCCGGCCAATGATGTGCAGTGCGCGACACGATTACACCATTTCTGAGGTGGCAGAGCATAGTTGACTGGCGCCAAACCGGCACCAGCCCTGATTTGGGCATCGGGGTCAATTCTCCGCCCAATCGCCGATTACGATATTGGTGTCAGGCAATGGAAAATCCCGCCCAAGGTGTGTCATCTGCTTAGGGAAGAAGAGGACATGTTTGTGGTGATTGGGTAGTGGACCAGGGTATCAGCCCCTCCCAAATGCTGAAAGGGGAGGAGAATGGTGGCTTCACACTGAAGGTGGCGGAAATTGAGGTGGATGATATATTGAATGTGGAGGCTGGTCGGTAAAAGGAAAGAATAAAAGAAACCCGATCATGGTTCAGGAAAGGAGGGGAAGTAGTGAGATCAGAATTTTGGCAAATGCAGAGGGCACAATTGAGGACTCTGTAAAGCACAGTGGAAGGCAATATTTAGTTGAGGAAAAGTAAGACATATTGGAAGCTTTAGTATACAACTTAGCATCTTTAGAACAAATACAATGGAAACGGAGAAGCTGGGAAAATAGAATAGAGTCCTTACAGGAAACAAAGCAGGAGGAAGTGTAGTCAAGGTAGCTTGACTAGTGAGTTTATAATGGTTATTGGTCGACAGCCTAGCCCCAGAAATCGAGATAGAAAAGTTCGGGAAGGGAAGAGTTGGTGTTGGACCATGTTCACGCCAGGTCAGGGTGGAAATTGGAAGAAAATATAACAGGGTCAATTCAGCGACCCCATTGCGCCTGGCATAGATTAGGATGTAACAGGTGAATCGCGCAATCCCCAAACCAGGCTCCACGCCTAGAGCGAAGCCTCACGCGAGTCACCCGACTCAGTCTACCCGGCGTGATCTGGAACTTGCCTTCTCTAGGCAAAATCCAGATATAAATATTCAATGAGCCTGCCGGTGGCATTGCCAGGGTTCCAGATGCACTGCTAGGATGTCAGTCTGGCAGTGTCACCGTACCCAGGTGCCAGGTGGGCACTGCCTGGCTTCGAGACCGGGGGAGGGTGCTTGCCAGGTGGGTGGGGGGGGGGGGGGGCGTGGTTATAGGTTAGTTTCCTGGGGGCCTCCTCAAGATTTGGGGGGGAGTGAGGGGGGTGTCAAAAAAGCAGCGGGGCCTGTCAGGGGGGAGGAAATATTGGGACAGCCTTCCAAAGAGGCACCCCGATCTGCGAGAAATCCCTCTCAGTGCAGCCTCGGTGGGGGGAATTTCCAGAGGACAAAAAAAAAACGGCAAAGTGCCATTGGATAGCGGGTGTTTCTTGGTGCTGTAGCCACTGAGAAACACCCTGCTAATCATGCCAATCAGCAGACTTTAATGTAAGTCTGCTGAATCGCGCCCAATATTTGTAATTTTACTCAGTGTGTTTTTAAGATTTTAAAAAATATTTTTCAGTATTTTTATCTAATTCATGTCATCTGTTGGAGGAAATGCTATGCCTAATGATACAGTAAATCCAAACTGTACTAGTGGTTCAACAATTTATTTGAAGAAAAATTAGTCAGTGTTATTTTCAAAATGTCATTGAAGGATTTGGCTTCTTTGTATAATGACACGATAAATGAAAATATTTTCCGATCTGTGTTAGTTCCCCCAATTATTTTAGAAACTTGGAATCTATTTGAAATCCCTCTATAACGTTCAGCAGAAGAAGGTTTCAGCTCTACAGGAAGGTTGTAGATGATAGGTAGAGATGATTGATATGTATCGTGTTATTAGATTAGATTGTAAACTATGAGAGTAAAGGTTGAGTACTTTGTGAATGTCATAATTATCAATGTACCTTGCAGCCTTGAAGCTTCCAGTTTTGTAATTGCTATTTTAATATTATACCACATAGGCACACAGAGTTGCAGTGGCTTATTTGAACTGGATTATTCCTGGTTTGTCTTTGACTATGTACATTGCAATGTTGCCATTATTTGATGCAAATCACACTATGTTACTAAGTTCGGGTAAAGTACTATTGTCAACAATTTTAATGTCAATGCAAAATGGCAGATAAAGGAATTTTTCATGAAGGTATTAAAAAAATTTCAACATGGGCAAATTTGAGGCCCTAAATAGTTTATTTTTATCTTCGGGTCACATGGCCACTACCCAGCCCAGTTTCGAACTGAGCTTTTCATCAGGTCCGTCACCAGAATACAGAATCTTTACAATGCAGAAGAAGGCTGGTCTGCCCTGGCTCTCTAAAAGAGCAACCTGCCAAGACCCAATCCCTTGCCTTATTCCCGTAAATGTACACATTCTTGCAATCCAATTCATTTTTGACTATCGTGATCGAACAGCCTCTACCATCCTCTCAGGAAGTCCTTTCTAGACTCCAGCCATCCCCTGGGTGAAAATTATTTCCCTCACATCCCTTCTACTCCTTTTTCCCATTATTTGGAATCTGTCCTCTCCAGTTCTTGATGCGCTCTTAAGAGGGAACAGTTTCTCACTATTTACCTTGTCCATACCCTTCAGGACCTTGAATACCTCTATCAAGACCCCTCTCAGCCCTCTTTTCTCCGTAGAAAACAGTCCAAACCGCTTCAATCCATCCTCATAGACACAGTTCTTTATCCTTGGAATCCTTCTTGTGAATCCCCTCTGTACTCTCTCCAATACCTTCACATCCTTCCCCAAGAATGGCACCCAGAACTTAACGCAGTATTCCAGATGAGATCCATCTATAGTGTCTTATACAAGTTCAACATAATCTCCCTTACTCTTGTATTCAATGTCCTTATTAACAATACCCAAGATACTATATGCTTCATACAGCTGAAACTCTGCTATAGACAATCCAACTGTCTTCTACAATGGTAAATTTCCACAACACAAAGTTATGAATTTCTCAAAATCAGTTCAAAAAGTTGGAACTCATTAAATTTTTCCTTTTTCAGTAAAACATCCAATGGTAGGACAGCACGGTGGCACAGTAGTTAGCATTGCTGCCTCACGGCACTGAGGTCCCAGGTTTGATCCCGGCTCTGGGTCACTGTCCGTGTGGAGTTTGCACATTCTCCCCGTGTTTGCGTGGGTTTCGACCCCACAACCCAAAAGATGTGCAGGGTAGGTGGATTGGCCACGCTATGTTGCCTCTTAATTGGAAAAAATGAATCGGGTACTCTAAATTTATTTTTAAAAAACATCCAATGGTGCTTATTTGTCTATTGAAAAAATGGGAGGCCAGTGTAACCCATCTTTTAGGGGTCTCAATTATGCCTCCATCACTCATGGCTTATTTTCTTGATAAACCGTCAAGCTTTATTGTCAATCCATTGGGTGGAAATTTCTAATTTTGTTTGCAGAATGGCACGTTGTGGGTGGGGGGGGGGGGGGGGGGGGGGGCTGGAAGCGGTCAACCCCAAGGTCAGCTTCATCTGCCATATTTTTAGCCACTTTGTCAAAGAAAAGCTAAGGGGTGGATCCCAGAATGCCACTCTGGTGGATCCTTCCACCTGACCTCTCCTTCTGCTCTCTTACCCATTCTAGTGGGGTTGCCTTTGGCAGGATCAGAAAATCCTGCCAGTGGGAAGAGTTGGAAAAAGCTGCCCATTGACTCCAGGACTGTTACTGGCCTCATCTTCTCTCAAGATTTTCCTTCCAAGGCCTCCAACTCTGATTGGCCCACTTCCTCCTTCTGCCCAAAGTCCACAGGCGGGACTGTCCTAGCAAACGTATTGGACTGAACTTTATGCAGTCTATTGCCATGGAAACCACGATGGCCTGGACCACGTACTCAGGGGTGCGGCTGGGCGTCAATCTCCCGGTGGTGTCAAATTCTCTGCCGATTGCATCGGAGGTGGAAGGGGCTGACATGGGATTTTCTGCTACCAGTGCTGGGATGCCAATTAGGCTCAGTAATAAGGCAGTTGACACCCAATGGGAGGGGGTGGGAGGGGTTGGAACTTTATGGAGACCACGAGAGTGGAAAATGTGGCACACAGGGATGACCAAGTTAGGTGGGATGCAAACTTTGATTTTACAAGGTTGGGTTGAGATGCAAAGATTAAGTCAGTCATGTATTTGTGGTGTGTCAGCCCTCTCGCTGGCCTTTGGTATTACATTTGCAGCTCATAAATATACATGAGCACAAAACTGTTTTTAATTATGTCACAACTTGCAGATGAAGTATGGCATGCGGCTCACAATCATTTCAAGTTGGCATGCCCTATTCGGCTTTGTGCAGTTGTGTCTAAGATGAACCGTTGTCCAAGTTGAACTCGGAGGCACAAAGGGGATGTGTGGAAAAATTGGCTTTCAGGTGCAGAGGAGGGAGGATCCTAGAATTTTGGGTGTGATGGTCACACTGGGACCAGCTCCAAGCAGGGAAAGTAAGATGAAAGAGGGGCCTAAAATACTGAGTTGATGCTGTCAATATTGGGGTCCTGTGGTTGAAATCAAGAGCGCTGGGTGATGGAAGAAACAGTCACAATAACAGGAGAACTTGGTTTCCGCAGGGGAGCAGATCCAGTGTCAGGGTCAGATATTCATATGTCACATAGGGTGGGGCACAGAAGCAGAAAAAATAATTGAGGAGAATAATGGGAAGGTTCAATGTCTGAGTGGGCATTTGGATGCACATGGTTTTAGGCATGGCATTGAAATAGTCAAAGGGCTCAGGGTAACCAGGGGAGGTCAAAGGTCAGAGAGGGAAGGTGAACGGTTATGTTGGCTGGGCTAAGGATGATGAAGATGAGCGAGGGTGTAACAGGAGAAGGGTGGGAGTGCAGAACTGGGTCTGAAATGTTGCATTCACCATAGTTAGGGTCTCATGTCAAACGTAGCTTCTTGGAATGGAATCTCGAGTGAAGTGGGAGGAGGGCCATCTTGCAAAGATGGAGCTCTGGGTGTGCAGAGTTGGTTGGTTGATTGATCTCCCTGATCATCAGCTCAATGAACCAGAACTGTGGATGAGCATACTATTGCATGTATGTATATATAAGCATAAGACTTTGGAACATGAGTCGGCCATTTGTCCCCTCGAGTCTCATGCGATATTCAATAAGAGCATGGCTGATCTGATTGTGGCCTCATCTCCACTTTACTGCCCACCCCCAATTTATTTTGACACGCTTGTTAGTCAAGAATCTACTACTGCCTTAAAATGATTCGATGACCCTCCCTCCACTACTTGCTGGGGGAAAGAGTTCCATCAACTCACAGCACTCTGCGCAAAGCAATTTCTCCTCATCTCCGTGTCCCTTTGTTGCAGTCTATCACACAACTTGTCAAGTTTGTTCAATATCTTATCGGCAGGATGCTCCACCCCGCCGCGTGCCTCAACCTGCCAGCGGGATACTCCATTACGCCAGCCGGTCAATGGGGTTTTCCATTGTGGGGCAACCGCAACCGCACGCCATTGGGAAACCCCCGAGCTGCCGGTAAAACGGAGCACCCCGACGGCGGAGAATACCGCCCGATATGTTTCAATGTTGTATGAGTGCTTCCTCATTCTTCTAAACTCCAATGGATACATGCCCAACCTGTCAAAACCTTTTCTCATAACATGATCCCCTCTGTGGTTGGAATCATGTCGAAAGCCTGCGCTGAATGCTTTGTGAACCCAAATGCTGGAAATTTGGTTAGGACTATGATGGGTCTAGGTAGCTATAAAAAAAATCTAACTTGAACCTGTAGTGGGGGAAATGAGTTTAGATTGTAATTGGTACTCTATATTAATTTATGTCTGTAAAATGAAGCAGCTTAAAAATTCACATCTGACCTTGCCTCACTAAAAGCCATTGATTGAAATATTAGAGTAATTAATATCGGCAGAGAAAAAGTATTAGAGAAACTTAAGGGACTAAAACCCAATAAATCTCCAAAACCTGCTGGCTTCCGTCCTCGAATTCTAAAAGAGTTTGCTACAGCGATGTTAACGTGCTGGCTATGATTTTCCAAAATGTCCTTGATTCCATGCAAAGATACAAAGATACGAATTAAGAGCAGGAGTTGGTTACTCAGCTTCTTGAACCTGCTCCCACATTTAATAAGATTATAGCTGACCTGATTGTTACCTCAAAGAATCAATGAATTGTCAGCAAAATTTGACAAAGTTTTAAAATCATTTGAAACATATTTTAATTTGCGCAGTAACAACATCCTTGAAACAGCAATGTTTAGCAAGCGTGTTCAACAGTCAATAGAACTTGTTGCCTCATTCATTAATGGGCGGTTCAGAATGGCTGAAGGCTGCGACTATGGTGACCTGAAATCAGAGCTGATCAGGGGCAGAATTGTTGTCGGAGTGACGGATGATGCACTCCCAGACATGCTTCAAGCTAAGAAAGATTCAGGGCGCGATTCTCCCAAAACGGGAGAAATCGTAAGGCTGGCGTCAAACCCGGGCGGGTTTGAATCCAGGGCCCCCCTTCCCGACCGGGAACCGATTCTGGTCCCCGGTCGGGGCTAGCAGCCCGACGCCGTAAGCTCCGGCATCACGGGCTTAACGAATTTCGTTAAGCCCGCTTGCCGGAGTTAGCGCCGGCTGACGCGTCATATGACGTCAGCCGCGCATGCGCGGATTGGAAGACTCCAACCCGCGCATGCGCGGATGACGTCATCGCGTATTTGCGTGAAACCCGCGCATGCGCGGGCCGGGATGCCCCTCAGCTGCCCCGCGAATGGATACTGCGGGGCGGCGGAAGGAGAAATAGTGCGCGGGCATCGGGCCCGCTGCCCGCGATCGGTGCCCACCGATCGCGGGCCCATGGCACCCTTGGCACGGCCGTGGTACTGCCGTGCCAATCGGTGCCATGGTTATAAAATGCGAGTTTTTACGGCCGTTTTTACGAACGGCCAGACCAGGTCTGTTTGCCGTTCGTAAAAACAGCGTAAAGGGCTGGGACTTCGGCCCAGCGAACAGCTGAGAATCGCTGCCGGCCGTAAAAAAACGGCGGCAGCGATTCGTGTCGGGAGTTGGGGGGGGGGGAGAATAGCGGGAGGGTGGGAAAAATGTCGGGAAGGCCCTCCCGCTATTCTCTGACCCGTCGTGGGGGGCGGAGAATCGCGCCCTCAATTCTTGAAAATGCCATTCAGCTTCTCAAGCAATCCAAAATCCATTTACAGCACAGAACCATTTTAAGAGGCAGGCCATGCTGCAGACCATGGTACAGAGCGACTTCAATTATCCAGCTGGTAAAACAGCAGCAGAGCAAGAATCCTCCAGGCCAAGGGAAGTAATACCTTAACCGACCACTAGAGGATGGGCCGCCAAGCCAGTGCTGTGGAGCCAAGTGGCCCAACAGGCGTGATCAATGTCCGGCAGTCTGAGCATGGTGTTTTAGTCACAACTGCATAGGAGACTTTGGAAAGTTATGTAAAGCTAACACAACTAGATGCACAGAGGATCCCAGGATGATTCATGATGTTGGGGAGGAAAGAGGAAACACAATCATGCTTCTTAGGTGAGGTCAAAGATCAGGGATTTTCATTTTGGAAAGCGGACATCTCAGACAAGGAACCATGGCTGATGACCAACCGCTCATGCCATCTATAACAACTGTACAGAGCAAGGGCCATCAAACCTCCAGTGAAAAGTTTTCTGCAGGCAACAAAGACAAAAGAATACAAGAGACCCTGTTTGTTGTCCACAACTAAGAATGTTCCTTTTCTAAATGAATGTCAGCTGCACTCCACAGATTGCAATGCAGTCCGTCCACCTTCAGACTGAGGTGATAGTACCGGCATGCCAGTGTGCGGACAAGATCGTTCCATTGGGGGCTGGTTTAGCACACTGGGCTAAATTGCTTGCTTTTAAAGCAGACCAAGGCAGGCCAGCAGCATGGTTCAATTCCCGTAGCAGCCTCCCCGAACAGGCGCCGGTATATGGCGACTAGGGGCTTTTCACAGTAACTTCATTGAAGCCTACTTGTGACAATAAGCAATTTTCATTTCATTTTCATTTCAATGTACTGAGGTCAACACTGGTAGTAAGGCAGTCCACTGATAGGATGGTGACCATGGTCCAGGGCATTAGTCCTGCACTGCAACAGAAAGCTGCACTCCATTACAGTAGCCATTGGTGACATCTGTCAATACCAACATGAGAAGGCTGCAGGGCATTTTGATCTCACTCTATCTGTTCCTTCTCCTCAGGCAGTCAGCCGAGCCCTTTCGTTACCCATAGTGAGAATGCAGCTCAATACCAAGTGCCATCCGTCAATGTGACTCCCAGACTTTCCAGCTAATCATAATCCCCTTTTCCTGTTACCCCATCAACTCCATCTCCACAGGGCGAGGCGAGCGTACCTTCCTCATAGCAGTACACACAAAACAGACTGGGATCATCCAGGTCTCAGCCCTACAGAGGATGGCCGTCAAAAGGATAAAGCAGTCACAGTCAGCAGGCTACCTCCATCTCTGTCAGGGGAACACCAAGAGGTAACAGTAGAGTAGGAAAATGAAAAAGCTGCACGACGTTGGGATGGTTACTAACCACATGTATATAATGTAAATGCACTCACAACTTTTCATACGTCATCTGCCTATGACTTCTTCTTATTATGAGCTATGTTACTGTCAGTCTTGTGTGATACCTTGGTTCCTGTATCTACTGATGGAAATTGTCCCTATCCTGGACGTCTCTTCAGTGCAGTGTGCTACCATCTCACCACAGTGAGTGTCCCATTTCAGCATATTTCTCCATATCAGTAATGCCTTAACATTCACATTAAATGTGCTTGTGGAACATACCTCATTCCCATGCCTCATGAGGTCCCAATATTTGCATCCTTGGCTCTGCACGATTGAAGCAGATGTGTGCTTCTATTTTGTCTGCATTCTTCAAAGATGAAAGTTTAAGGAGAGGTATGCTCACACATGGAGAAGGCTCATGTACCATCCGGCTCCATCTGCCCACTGTCTCTCAGCAGCGTTTCAATGATATGAACTTATACTCAGAGCTTATGTGCACTGCCCACAGCCAAACAGGTTTCCGATGTTCCCAGTGTCAATCTGTTGATCTCAGCAAAATGTGGGAAACCTTGCTATCGCAAGGTGACAAAGTAACAGCATATTTCCTACAGGTTCTGATGTCCAAACTTAAAAGTTTCTCACCCTATCGTTGTGACTATTGCTGGGAGAAAGTTCCTGTCACAACATTGATAGATAACGCTGTGTGACCCATTACATTGATAGTCCAAGAGGTTACTGATGCTACTTCCAAATGATGATTTTATCTGGAGGATTAAACAACCTTTAAGCATGGTCCAGAATCACACATTATTGCTTCAGACAATGTGGAGGGAAGCAATGGGATAGGAACCAGTATGTGATGTAGCAGAACAGTGCTCCTCATTAGCAATGACATGTGCCCTTGAGGGTTCAATGTTGTCTGATCGTTTTGTGCTAGGCAGGGGTCAGGGCTGGCCATGATGGAACACTAGTTGTGTGTAAGAGGAGGTATCTCAATATCAGGCAGCCAAGTGTCTGCTTCTTCATGCTCAGGTGCTCCACCTCCATGTTAGGGTTAGAATAAACCCAGCTCAGGATCCGCAACTTAAACTGCCAGATGTCAGTGTCATTTTGGGGAGTGTACCACAGACACCTGAGCTAGCTCTAAGGGCAGTCACAGCAGTGGTATTTTATCAGTTACCTTGTCCCAAGTGTTATGTTTCTGTTTCACCATAGATGTAACAGACTGTGCATGGCTATGTGGTAATGAGGATCTCCCTAGGAATCTTGTCAGACTGAAGGTATGTTGCCATTAATCCATTGAGAAATGTACAAGTGCCCCTGTGTCTTATAGGCTGCGGTTGCAGCTGGGATGCTGGATGGATGTGTGAAGAGACAGCACCTTCTGATGTGTGAGGCTGGAATGCCCTCCTCCAGATAGCACTGCATCTCAGCACAGACATGTACCCTTGAAGCTTGCTCATTCTTCAAGTATCAGGGCCACATGAGTTACATTGTATACCTTGTGTTGCCCTATTATGTATTCTCATGTATTTTCTTGAATTGTTTAATTCCCTTTTCTTCCATGTACTGAATGATCTGTTGAGCTGCTTGCAGAAAAATACTTTTCACTGTACCTCGGTACACGTGACAATAAACAAATCCAATCCAATCCAATGCACTGTATTCTGGATGTCCAAGGGTGAAATTAGAGCAGCAGCAATGCTACTGATCATGGTGGCCCAAGATGGAGGACAGTTGTCCAGATGAATCTTCACTGCATCCCATCCTCCTCCTCCTAGAATCTGCTTGCAATGAGGGCCTCAAAAACATGCCAGCCTCATCTGGCCCACGTAATGGTGTCTTCACCTACATCCTCAGTTTCCATGGCCTGCTGCAAGGGGACCTTTATAGTCATATGTGTGCAGTCGATGGAACTCTGCAACTGTGCAAAACCTAAAATCTCAGCAAAGCCCAGAGCTGTGACATCCAGATTTGCTTGATCACTGTTGACATTGACAAAGGGACCTTTGCAAAAATGGTATCCATAACCTCCTGGATGGATCTGTGGGTAGATGCTTGCGAGATCCTGTGGAAGTCCCCAGTGGAGTCCTGGAAAGAGCCACTGCTGTAGAAGTTGAATGTGGCTGTTACGTTAACAACCACAGGTAATGAGTGCCCCCCAGGTCCCCATAGTGCCAGATCCTGCAGAGTGTGGCAAATGTGAGTCACCAGATCCCTTTACATGGGACGCTGTCTGCAACACTGGTTCTCACTTATCTGTACAGGACACATACAGCACTAAAGGAACCAGATGTATAGATGTTGTATCATTCAATGAATTATCTGCTGTTCTTCAAATGGTTACATAGAAGCTTTTACATTCTCAATAACAGCCGAATGGTCAGTTGATTTGACATGTCCTCTGAAAGATAGGTCCATCAGTGCAGAACTTCCTCAATACTGCATTGAAGTGTCAGTTGGAGTATATTTTCCGGTCCTGAAGTGGGGCATGAACCCACCATCTTTTTGCGACTAGATGACTGTGCTACTGATGAGCCAAGCTGATACCCTTCTACTGTTGATAGTCAGTTAGCATCAATCAAAACAACGACTGGATTTCACAGAGCATCTCATTCCTCACTCACTCGAACTAAAAGGTCAGTCAGGAGCCCCTTCAGTAAAAGTTACCTGGCGTCCTGACATGGGCCTCTCCCTACTGCAGGTAAAATAATGGTGGGTGTGAGTGAGGCACTTCAGTAGCCATTAATTGACCACTAAAGGACCACAATTGGCCCAAGGGCTGGTGGGCTACCCAACACCTCCACTGACACCCTCATAATATATCTCTGACCCATTATTAGTTAATTATGGGTTTGGGGATCCATTGTTCCGTGGGTTTCTGCAGGCAACAGACATCAACAGGATATGACTGTGAGTTCCTGACGAGTTATCAGCTAATTATGAAGTCTGGTGGCATATCAATGTCCCACTTTGTCTGTTGTTCCTTGTGTTTCTACAGTGCCAGCAGTTTTGTGCAGATTCTGTGGCTGCAATGATTTTAACCCCTTCAGTCCCCCCTTTAGCTTTGGTTTCACCCAAGTTGTAGCTCAGCATACCTTCCCAATTCCTCTGATGGTTAGTCTACTGGATATCGGGAGCCATCCTAAACTATCCTGATATAAAGATCAGCTTCTAACTTTCCCCTTGTTTCCTGTTTGAGGGATGCAATCAGTGTTTATTTGGGCGTGATTAGGGCAGGGGATATGGCAGCTCATCATTGGTGGCAACACTCACAGTCGCCAATAAAAGCATTAAGCCTGTGCCTATGGTCATCCCTATTCTAAAAATCTCTCATTTGTCAATCAGTCGATTCCCTGCGGATCCTGGTAAGATTTCTATGCAGAGGGTGGTGAGTACCTGGAACGCGTTGCCAAGGGGAGGTTGTGGAAGCAAATACATTAACGGCATTCAAAAAGCACCTTGACAAACACATGGATGGGTATAGAAGGATACGGCACAAGGAAGAGCTGAGGGTTTTGGCAAAGGTTCGTATCATGACCGGTACAGGCTTGGAGGGCCGAACGGCCTGTTCCTGCGCTGTATTGTTCTTTGTTCTAAAGATATCCCACCAGTGATGAGTCCCAGATTGCCTTACCCTGGTGACAGATTGGGCAGCTGGGTTCACTTGTATAGGTCCTTTGTGGGTTTGTTCTTGAGAGACCCTGACATAGTTTTGAGCGATTTCAGTAGCCTTCTGCAGAGCTTGCCAAGCTACCTTATCCAGGGTTCCACCAGTAAACAATGAATCGTCCCACCAATCACCAAACAAATACCCCAAGGTTTCCCCTGGTATGTGGAACTTGCCCACAGCTAGAGATTCCATTACTTGAAGACAAAAGCTATGAATACTGTCATAATATACATCCATGTATATGATGGGGTGCAGACAGGCAGTGATTGACACACAGGATGACCAGTGAGCACACAGAACACAGCAGCCAATCACCAGACAGGACTTGGCCACTATAAAGCCAGAGGGCACCAGTTTTCCCGCTCTCTTGGGATCTAGCCTCTGAGACAGACAGAGCTCGTGAGCAGCAGCCAGTGCAAACACCATGTGGTAGTCAGTAAGTCTGGTCAGGCGAGCCTCAGCTCTCCAGTCAAGTCAGCATAGTGTCAACCCACAGTTAAGCATGTAATATAGTTAGATGTTAAATAAAATCGTGTTGCATCTCATCAAGTATTGGAAGCCTGTCTCTCTCTGCACTGCATCAAACGCAGTCCACATAGACCCAGCTTACCCAGCACATCAAATACGAGTGCAGATCAGGCCTCCAAAGAGAAATTCTGCTTAAAATGTCATGAAATGCTAATGAGAAGGTCCCACTTGTACATCCGCAATGGCAGGACGTCAACGGTGATGTTGCTTCATTCTTTAGGGGCTCAAAAAATTTTTTAGAGGACATTATTTATTTTCCAATTAAGGGGTAATATAGCATAGCCAATCCACCTACCCTGCACATCTTTTGGGCGTTGTAGGGTTGAGACCCAGGCAAGCATGGGGAGAATGTGCAAATTTCACATGGACTGTTACCCGGGACCGGGATTGAACCCGGGTCCTCGGCCCCATGAGACAGCAGTGCTAACCACTCCACCATCGTGCTGTGCTCCCCCTAGGGATTTAAGGATTTTTCATGTACATACAATGTAATGCTCTGATTGCGTGCAGCAATCTACGGTACTCACATATGTCAGGCCTCCTTGGTGGGTCAGGTGTCCTCTTGAACCAATTTAGTAGACCCAGCCTCCCAACTCTACTCCCAGTGATTCAAATTCATAACTTCCTTCAAAAATAATATTGGTGTGATTTTTCTTATGGGATTGTCATAACAATATTAATGGCCCTATCTGCCTGACCCCCAGAGGGCCAAGTGATCACTAGCTTGTGTCAGTCTCGATGTATATTGAGAAGGCTTCATTGGTCAAGAGTCAAGGGAACAGGTGTGTGGAAATGGTTCCAAATCATAGATCTCCAATGTCGGACTTAACTCTGTCTATTAGATCTCGGGCACGGTTATCGAATACTCTCCCCTTTTCCTGCGACTTTTCTATCTTGATTATCCCTTTGGTAGTTTGATTAAGTGTCTGTAGAAGTCCTGTGGTTAAATCATATATTCCCTTCATGTTCAGATTGTCTTCTGAATCCTTCTTGGTTTTTAGTCCAAGCTGGGAGAGTGTAAAACAAAGATGCCTCCAACCAACACCATTATCAAACCACCATCCTATTGGTAAATCTCAGTCCTGGGCTCACTTCTCACACTCACACCCCGGATTGGCGAGCCAAATAGATGTACCAGGCCACTCCAAGGGCACGATGACCTCACGGTCTCTCTTGGTTGCGCCCCAAGAAAGCATGATGGTCTCTATTCTATGATTAGTGAACGCTACTCATTCGAAATCCAGATGTTAGCTTTCTTTAGCCATTATCCGATGCCTCCAGTCGGGTGCTGTATGTATTGTCTGCAATGCAAGTGCACATTGTTTTTCACGTTAACCATGTGGGTTTCCATATCCGTGTGAGTGTTACCAGAGCCAGAAGGTACCTGTGAATACAGTAACATCGCCCCCCAACAGCCGGGTTGCTGTTAACTTTCATAGAACCTTCACACAACTTTAATTGAGTGTAATGTTTCCACCGTCTTCCCACCTTTCTGTCAATAAGCGCACATATATCACCTGTCATAATTATCTCACACAACCCGTGCCACGGTGGTTGAACACAGTGAGAAGTCTTACAACAACAGGTTAAAGTCCAACATGTTTGTTTCAAACACTAGCTTTCGGAGCACTGCTACTCCCTCAGGTGAAGGAGCATTCACCTGAGGAAGGAGCAGTGCTCCAAAAGCTAGTGTTTGAAACAAACATGTTGGACATTAACCTGATGTTGTAAGTCTTCTTACTGTGCTCACCCCAGTCCAACACCGGCATCTCAACACTGTGGTTGAAGGCCGCTACGCTCAGGTCCTACTTTTACCATCACCCTATCACCGGCTCGGGGTACCTTTGATTTTTCAAATTGCTGATCTCGCTCCAAGTCCCTGAACTCTTGACTTCCTCCCTGATCAGGTGTAGCTACATGCTTAATCTCTCACATAGTCTCGGATCGTATCTCTGAAGAGGCCATCCTTTGCAGTTACGTTGCATAAATATGTACCCCACATCAGGGAATTAGCCAAATGGTTGACTAAACTTACAGCTAGGCTACTTGGAAGAATGCAACAGCTCGAGCCTTTTGCAGGAGCTACAATGGTGAGCTGACCAAGACTTACGCATTCGGAGGGAATGACTCCCTCAGGCAATTGCATGGCTCGGCCAGTCATTAACTCAAAGGATATAAATCCGGTGCATTGTAGGCGCAGCAGGATACTCCGTAAAACCACCGCCCAGCCTTCTCCGGTTTCCTGAATTGCTTTCGCAAGAATATACATCGATGTCAGATGGAAGTATTCCATTCAATTGCACCCAACAGCATTGGCTGTTTTAGTTTCCTATCTCTATCTTTTAACCTCAATTACTTAATCCTATCTAATTTGATGCATCCCACTAATTACTATCCTATCCCAGTCATGGGCCCTGGAGGACTTTTGCAGTCCAATAAAATATTCTCATATCTTGAAAACAGAAATCAAACATTTCTATTTAATTCCAGGCAGTAATATGTTTTGGTTACATGTTCTTTATCTTAAAACACGTTATCATTTTTAAAAGTAGCTCACTTTTCACATTTCAGAATTATCCCGAATTCAAACAAAACAGTGTTGTTGGGCTGACAGATTTCCATTAATGTTTATTTCATCGCTTCTCAAAAGAAACTTTATTCATAGAAACCACCCAGACCTTGTGTATGGTTTTTTTTTTCTTAGAATCCCTTCAAATGTCTCAAATTCTTGAAGCTACTGCAAATTATGTTCCACTTGCAGCTACCTGTAAAACAAAACACAAAAGATCCATCTTGCTTGGGGCAAAGTGGGTTAATTCATTTGAACATATCTGACAATTTTGCAATTCCCATTTCTTGTAAAAACACAAATACATCTTCAGCTATTAAAAAGACAAGAGTTAATTCTCTGCCAGTTTGAAAACGGGTGGAGCTAAAGTTCTCAAATGGGCATCATTGCATCACCACCCTTTTATTTTAATCTAACAAGAGCACGACTAGGGACCCATCCTTACTTTATTTTTTAAATTTAGAGTACCAATTAAGGGGCAATTTAGTGTGGCCAATCCACCTACCCTGCACATCTTTGGGTTGTGCCCGCAAACACGGAGAGAATGTGCAAACTCCACACGGACAGTGAACCAGAGCCGGGATCGAAGCTGGGACCTTCGCGCCATGAGGCGGCAGTGCTAACCACTGTGCCACCTTGCTGCCCTTACTCATCTTTATTTAACAATCCCTCCTTAATAATTTTTTCTTCAGTATCCAATTTCAACATTTACCCTTTTCATTGTGCCAGTCGCGTCAGGAACAACTCTTTGATACTGACACAAAGTTTTTAACCGAAGATTAATCGAACACAGGATTGGTCACAGTAATTTCAAATATCCCAAATTTTAATTAGCCTTATCAAATTAAAACTATCACATTCCCACACATGTGAAATAGTATCCAGATTAAAATTCCCACATATTTATCAAAATATCCTGGAATCATGAATCTGGTCATTAAGCATGACTCCAGGTTCATCAAGTTTTTTTACCTCAATAAGTTATCAATAACACTTCCTTTTGGTTGGCTGTTTCACTTAAATCACTTCAACTACTGTCCCAAAATCACAACAACAGACAGAAAACTTGAAGCATACAAAACACAAATATCATCCAGACACAGACTGAGAAACATAGCACATGCTTTAAAATAATAATAACTAAAATGCATTACATAAACATTCCCGTGGTTCTTTTTTAAAACTTCCAAAATGCCTGTAATTAAACTAAAGATAAGGTTGATTCCTCAGAAAAATAAACCTTAATAAATGTAGCCCAAAACAATGATTTAAAAAAATCTATGAGCATCCACATAAAACAAATGAAACACACAGGTTCTCACAGCTCACAAATTTCAAACAGTTCATTCTGGGCATTCTCCCACAGGCCGAGTGGCTGGGCTGACCTCCCACAGGCTGGGGCGGTGCCCAGGCATAGACCACCATTACCGCAGTCATCTTGCTGTGCATCCACTGACCACCCACCTTTTCCCCATGGTTCTGCACAGCGACACTGGCCATTTGAGTGCCCCCACCCTCACAACCCCTTTCTCTACCACAAACCCCCCCCCCCCACCCGGCTGCCACCCACAGTAGCCCCTACGAGGGCCGCGATGCATACGTCTGCTGAAGACAGTGCCAGCCAATAGTTCCTCTGAAATCAGGGACAGGCGCCAAGGCCAGAGGCCCCACGGTGCCAGCCACTAATGGGGCCAGAGGTGTGGAGGGGTGGGGGACATGTGGGGACAGAGCCCGCAGTGCCAACTGGGGCCACCATGTAGCCCATTGGACCTAGTTGGGCACAGGGGTTTGCACCAGGCTAACATATTGGCCTTTCATCCCCTGCGGACAATGATATCAGAATTCAACCAGCAGTGGTGGCCTTCCTGCTATTCTCTACAGCCCTGGTGGGTGCCCTGCAGTTGAACGAGCTGGAGCTGCTCAAGGAGGAGGAAGCTGTAGCAGCAGAGTGTGCCGCAGAGGGAGAGGAGGAAGCCGCCCAAGATGGAGGGCGAGCCGTCCAACAGGCCGAGGAGGAGATGCTGCATGAGGCCTCGTGTGTACCAGCAGCGCCTGTCATTGGAGGACCTGTTGGACCGGACATGCTGTCGAAGACTCCGGTTGAACAGAGAGACAGTACGACATATCTGCCAGATCAGGGCACATCAGGTACCACGGGAATATGGGGGAGGAGACCCCTCTCTTGATGGTCGTCAAGGTGATGGTCACCCTGAACCTTTACACAATGGTGTCCTTCCAGGCGCTGAGTGGGGACCTGTCCGAGATCTCACAGATCTCGGTGCACAGGTGTATCCGCGCCGTCACGGAGACCCTATATGCCTCGGCGGCTCAATACATCCACTTCACTGTAGACTGACCCCACCAGGATGCCCGAGCAACAGGGTTCACCAACATCGGCGAGTTGCCGCAGGTCCGGCGGGTGATCGATGGGTTGCATGACCCCTACGAGCACCTGCAGATGACAGGTCGCTCTACACAATCGAAAGGGGTTCCATCAATGAATGTGCAGCTGATATGTGATCAGCAGCTGTGCATCATGCATGTCTGCCCTGAGGCTCCCCCACCACCTGACGCTGCCAGTCCTGGAGGCCCGCTCTGTTCTACACCAGGGCCTGCACACTCGTGGCCATGGAGCACAGGGGGTGGACCACCTCCATCTGGGACTGCGCCACATCATGCTGCAACTGTGTCACCACCTTCTGGGTTTATGCCACATCAGCCAGTCGCTGTGCCATCTCCCTCCGGGACTGGGCCACCTCCCTCTGTGTCTGCTCCATGTCAGCCAGTGCCTAGGCAATGCCGCTGGTGTTCGCAACCATGGCCTACTGTGACTGGGCCACGCTGTGGAGCGCCGCTGTGATGTCCAGGTGGCTCTGGCACATGGCTGCCTGGGAGAGGGCAGCGCCTGCACAGAATGCCCCAGACCTTAGACATGCTGATCCAAAGCCAAAGCCGTCACACCCTAATGCCTCTACTGCGGACACCACGCGTGCATTGTTGGCCTGGGTGGCATGCATGGTCGGCACCACCTCCTGCTCCTGCACTCGGTTGGACTCCTCTAACTGCACCTGCAGGAGCTGGATGCTCGCCGATAACTACTCATGTATTTCCTGGCTCTGAGACTGCATCTCCACTATAGATGGGATTGTTTGTTCCAGAAGTTCGAGACCCGTCTGGATGGCAGCTAGGTACTGCAGTTGCCCTTGCCCTCCGACCGTCCGCCCCCTCGGGTGTTCCTTCCTCCCGCTGCTGTACCGGATCAGCTATGTGATGAGCATCAGAGAGTGTCCCAGGAGCCTCTTCACTAATTTTCCCAACCGAGGTAAGTGTTTCTGGGATGGTGGAGGGTGTTGGAGACAGCTGTGATTGGAAATTACTGTCATCCTCAGACCCGAGCTCCGGAGTCTCCTGCATCCCGGGCAGAGGACTGGTGTCCGACCTGCTTTCAGCGTTGGTGCCCAGCTCACGGGGGGGGGGGGGGGGGGGGGGGGGAGGGGGGGGGGGGAGGGGGGGCTGCGGCTGCGGCACTGGCTGGGGATGGGGGATACCTGATGGACCTGCCCCATCCCCAGCAGGTTTAGGGTGGTGTGGGCGTGAGGGTGGTGTGGGCGTGAGGGTGGTGTGGGCGTGAGGGTGGAGTGGGTGTGAGGGTGGTGTGGGCGTGAGGGTGGTGGGGGGTGATGGGAGGATTTGCACATGGGTCATGGGGAAATAGGCAGCTTCTCACTTCCTCGCCTGCGTCTGAGCTGCACCTCAGCGACCTCCCATTCCTCTGGGCCACCGACCATGTCCAGGGTCCTCTGTTCAGCCATGGAGAGGTGGCACACTAGCAGAGTGGTTAGCATTGTTGCTTCACAGCTCCAGGGTCCCAGGTTCGATTCCTGGCTTGTGTGACTGTGTGGAGTCTTCACGTTTTCCCTGTGCCTGTGTGGGATCCTCCAAGTGCTCCGGGTTCCTCCCACAGTCCAAAGACATGCAGGCTATGTGCCTTGGCCATGCTAAATTATCCTTAGTGTCCGAAAAGGTTAGGTGGGGTTTACTGGGTAATGAGGATAGGGTGGAGGCGTGGGCTTAACTAGGGTGCTCTTTCCAAGGGCTTGTGCAGACTTGATGGGCCAAATGGCCTCCTTCTGCATTGTAAATTCTTTGATTTTATAATTATATCAAGATAATACTCACCCGACCGTTCTGCCCTCACAGCTGACCTGAGCGGATGCTATCCTTGTCGCCACTTTAGGGAACTTCGCAGGTATCCAGCTACCATGTAGTTTGTTCCTCTTGAGTGACCAGATGAGGCC
Source organism: Scyliorhinus canicula (assembly GCF_902713615.1). Lineage (NCBI taxonomy): Eukaryota > Metazoa > Chordata > Chondrichthyes > Carcharhiniformes > Scyliorhinidae > Scyliorhinus > Scyliorhinus canicula. The sequence continues at coordinate 87,116,556 of NC_052153.1, read as the reverse complement.
ACAGTTCTCATTTAAGATGTTTATTCAATTTATAGCAGTGAAACCTTTCACCATCATATGGCTCACAGGCTCTCTGAACAAAGGGATACAAGAGTTATTATACTGCTATGCTCTGTTGTAGGTCATTTTCATATATCTATCATTCTGAAGTAATCGATACTCGATTACAGCTAAGTGATACCCCTGACCCATTATCAATTAATTATAGGGTCAGGGGGTCCATTGTTCCATGTGTTTCTGCAGGTAACAAACATAAACAGGATACAACTGTGACTTCCTGACAAGTTATCAGCTAATTATGAAATTGGTGGTATATCAAGTTCTTCTTTGTCCATTGCTGTTTGAGTTTCTCCAGTTTTGTGCAGACTCTATTGCTGCGATGATTTTAACCCCTTCAGGGGTACAGTTTCAAATTAGGGTATCTCCCATTTAAAATGGAGGTGAGGTTGAGAGCTGTCAGTGTTTTGAATTATTTGCCCCAGTGTAGGCTGGGTCATTGAAGATTGCATTTGACATATTTTTGATTAACAAATAAATCACGGGTTATGGGGGACAGACAGAGAAATGGAATTAGAGCCACTTCAGGTCAGACATGAACTTATTGACTGGCAGAGCAAGCTTGAGGGGCCAAATGGCCTACTCCGACTCCTGCTTCTGATGTGCTTATAACCCAGAAACTCCCCAAAATGATCACGCTACAGGCGGTATTCTCCCCCCCCCCCCCCCCCCATGCCGGGTGGGAGAATCGCTGGGGTGCAGCGCGGGTCACGCCACGCCGCCCCAACACCGCACACGATTCTGCCCACCCCCCAAAACCAGCGTCGCAAGAATCGCGGCAGGCCGCTCGGTGAATCGCCGCAAACGGTGAGCGGCGATTCTCCGGATGGGCTGAGCGGCTGGCGAAAAAAAAGACTGTCCCGTCGGTGCCATTCACCCCTGGTCGCTGCCGGCGGGAACTGTGCGGGACCACTGAGGGGGCGGCCTGTGGGGGGGGGGGGGGGGGCGCTCCTTCACCGAGGGGGTCTCCGAAGGGGTCTGGCCCGCGATCAGGCCCCACCAATCAGTGGGCCAGCCTCTCCCCCCCCCCCCAGGCCTACCTCCTTCAGAACCCCAGAACCCCGGCGCCATGTTGGTGAGGGGCCGGCGTGTGTAAGAAGTTCCCTGCGCATGCGCAGGATGGCACGACCCAACTGCGCATGCGCAGGATGGCGCGGCCCAAATGCGAATGCACAGAAATGAGCTGCCCCTACTGTGCATTCGCGGGTTGGCGCGTTGCCCATTTGGCGCCGCGTAAGGAGGCTGGAGCGGTGTGTACTCTGTGGGGGCCAGAATAGGTCGTGCCCAGGCCCTGTTCGCGCCATCGTGGGAACGGAGAATACCGCCCCGTACCTTTGACAATGATTAATGGTGGATTGATTGAATTCCAGCCCCAAGCCAGAGATCAGTGAGCATTGCATCTTGGCCTGGAGTAGAATTTTGGCCCTAGTGTTGATTAACTAATTGAGTGTAGTGTTTGGACTTGTTACCGACAGATCAGCTTCTTCAGTTTGCTGACTGTTATCTCTGGTGCCATTATATTCTAGGTGCAAGATCAATGGGCACCAGCCAATTTTTGCTTTCAATGAGACTGTTAACTCATTGTAAATTAGTCGTGACGTGCAATTTATGTCTGTTTTTATCTTTGTGCCAAATATCCAGGAAGGAATAAATTAAACTCAAGCCTCATTAGAGCAGCAAAGCTTTATTCTAAAAGCATGCAATCAAGCATGAACAATGATATAAGTGCATTGCAGCAAACCATCCATTAACATGCCGTGAATATGATATGACAAACAAACATTGTATAGCCGTTAATAACCACAGCACATTACAGCAGCAATACATAGATTTTAACATCCTGACAAGAGCTGGAAGATTAGTATCTCCCCACACCCTTGTTCAATGACCAGTTCCTCTTGGCTCTTGAATCAGTTTCATGAGTAGCAAAACAAAGGTTTTAAAAAACACAAAATTATCTTAAAGTGATATTGGATAGGGTTGGACAGACTGGATGCAAGAATAACGTTCCCTCTGGCTGATGGGCTCTAGAACAAGGACTCACAGTCTCAGCATACAGGACAGGACATTTAGGACTGGGATGACGAGAAACCTCTTCGCTCAGTGAGTGGTGAACCTCTCAAATTCTCTCCCACACTGCCTTGGGGCTGGACTCGCCATCCCACAACACCCAAAGTGTGTTTGAAAATTGAAAATTGAAATTAAAAATCACTTATTGTCACGAGTAGGCTTCAATGAAGTTACTGTGAAAAGCCCCTAGTCGCCACATTCCGGCACCTGTCCGGGGAGGCTGGTACGGCTGGTTTCCCAATGGGATGGAGAATCGGGCATCGGGGGAAAATTGGGATTGGCACCCGAATGTGATACTTGACCTCCCCACCCCTCCACCCCCGCTGGCGCCGGGATCAGGGTCACGACTGCGCACCAACAGGAGGATGTAAATGAATGCAAATGAGTCTTAATGAACCATTCGCATCCATTTAGAGAGCCCGGCATCCTATTTTCCACCCCTGCGTGTTTCCCCTGTCCCCATGGCCTGGAATCGCAAGGGCGCAGATCACTTGTGCTATCTACCAGCTGGTGAGCCAAGAGGGTTACCCCTTTGGGGAGTTCCCCCCAAAGTCCACCCAAGGGCCACCCTCCCCCCCCTCCCTACAATGCACTAACTGCCCAGTCCTCCTCAACCAGACCTCCCCCCACACCCTCCCATCACAGGGACCCCATACATAGGATGACCACCCCCCAGGGATCCCATTAATAGTGAAAGCCCCCCTTCAGGGATCCGATGAATAATGAGACCCCCAGGATACCATGAATAGTGAGATTCCCCCAGGGACCTCATGAATAGGAAGACCCCCCCCCCAGGAATCCCTTCAAAAGAGACCTCCCGCAGGGACACTCTAACTAAAGGATTAGAGGGATCCCTCACAATAACCCACAGAATAGAGGGATCCACCACAGGGACGCCCTGACTAGAGGGACCTCCCACATGGACTCCCTGCAAAAGGGACCCACCACAGGGATCCCCTGCTAAAGGTTCCCCCCCAGAAAAGAGACCCCTTTCTGGAAGCTAGAGAGCAGTCCAGACAGGGGCAGTGAAACAAATTACAGCTCTAACACTCACCTGGAGGCTCCACCTGTCCAATCCTGAAAGGTGCACAGCTGTGACCTGTGTTTCAACCCCACAGGCCAATGAGAGGTTAGTGTATTTCAAGCAATAAGTGCATTGCAATCACATGCCTCTCTTTGATGTGGTCAATATTTGTAAACCTTGGGGTTTCACCCCTTAGAGTCACTGATCCGTGAAGGGAAATGAATAAATCAAGATTGCAGCTCATGTGTGAAAGCTGTCAATCACAGCCCACTGCTAGAAAATTATGAATGGATTGCAGCCAATGCATCTGCTGATCAAGTGCCATTAGATAGCCCTGTTGGTGACGCCTTCCATCAGCTTACTGACGACCAAGAGTAGACTGATGGAGTGGTAATTGGTCGGGTTGGATTTGTACTTCTTTTTCTGCGCAGGACATCTGCGGGCACTGTTGAATCTGCAATAAGCAGAACACATAGATGACAGTGGAAATTACAAGCAAGATTTATTTCAATACAATTCAAATACACCTCCTCTCGTCTAAGAGTCTCCTTCACCAAACTGCAACTTGGCAGGGGTTTTGATATACCTGGGGCTCTCTTTGTGAGGGGACACCCCGCCCCCTTAAAGGGGAAGTCCCCTCTCCCCTGAAAGGGGAACATCATATTCTGGGGAGATAATGGGAAACCATATGGTCCTGATCCCAGGACCTCCTTTGGTGTTATAAGAGGCAATTTTCCACATTGACAGGAAGATGTCAATGTTGTAGCTGTACTGGAATGGCTTGACTAGGAATGCAGCAAGTTTTGGAAAATAAGTCTTCAGTACTCGTGCCAGAATTTAATCAAGTCCCATTGCCTTTGCAATATTCACTGCCGTCAGCCATTCTTGATATCATGTGAAGTGAATCGAATTGGCTGAAAACTGGCATCCATGGTACAGGGATGCTCAGGAGGAAGCCAAGATGGATTATCCACTTGGCACTTCTGTCTGAAGATTATTGCAAATGCTACAGCCTTACCTATTGCACTGATGTGCTGGGCACTTCCATAGTAGCTATTTTCCCTATGTTTTATACAATGTTTTAGCAGCATGGCTTAAATGTATGTGTGGAATACATAAATGCTATTACCCAGTTCGCCATGATGTGGTACAATGGGAATAAATAGACTCCTGAGAAATGGCGCGATAAATGTAGCTTGGATCATTTTCAATTATTCTTTTATATTTGGGAACTAATGGACACATATTAGGGATGATCCTTGTCAAACATTGCTTGCAGCACTCCACAGTGCCGCTTTCAAAGTAAAATATAACATTATAGTCACTAAACTGTTGCAATATGTGTAACAGTAAATGTAATGCTGTGTCACAAGTGGAGCTGCACACATAACCAATGCATAGCAGGGTGTCCTTTCAAGGATTTTCCTTCCATTGATTTCAGAGAGCAGAAAACCACTGGCAGTTTTCCCAAAATATTCTATTGCATGCTGGCTATGTGCAAAAAAGTTTGCCTTAATAGAGTATGTGAGCTACTCACCAGGAAAATGCAGTAAACAAAACTTTAAGCCTGAATTGCCAGGATGGCTGGGCTCAGCTCCCATTATCCAATGAGCAGGTGGGGATCACATCCCTATCAACTCCAACTATTTAATTGAACCACATGAACTAAATTAAACAAATTGAGTGACAAATAAAAGGGGCAGCCCCTTAAAGGGATATTGCCTCAAACTTAAAACATTAAACTTAAATGTGATTAAAAAGGCTCAATGAAGTACCCTGGATCCTGTGGTGCTCACCAAGCATGGAAGGCCTTGACGATGCCAATGGATACCACATGGTTCGTCTTCAGGCCCACCGCAGAAGAGGGCAGACGGTTGGGTTGTATGACCCCCCCCTTAGTCGTCACTTGGACCTATTTATGGCAAGTTTTGCCAGGCCGAGGAACAGGCTCGCGAGGAGGTCCTCCTCCTTCCCCACCGGGTGCCTGTAGATCAAGTGCAGGGGACTAAAGTGCAAGCAAAACTAATAAAAGGTTTTTCAAAAAAGTGAAAAGAGGGTGGAAATATATCAAAGTTCCTTCACTGTCGCTGGGTCAAATCTTGGGCCTCCCTCCCTAACAGCACTATGGGTGTACCTACACCACATGGCCTGCATCGGTTCAAGAGATAGCTCACTATCACCACCTTCTCGAGGGCAATTAGGGATGAGCAATAAATGGTGGCCTAGCCAGTGCCCCCACATTCCATGAAGGAATAAACACAATAGGGTGCTATAACATTGCCCTGATTATTGCATCCTGTACAACAATAACCCCTTCTCCTCTTCCTCCAATCCCAACCTTTGGACAGCCTCCTGCTCCTATGTGCTTTTCCAACTGTCATTATCCTTATTCTAAAGTACAAAGTACATTGTACCTATAGGATGGGATCCGTTTTTACAGATCTTCATTTTCTAGTTCACCTCAGTTTCCCTTATTCTGTACACTATCAATCCTATTGAACCCAGTCAGATCCTGCACCTCTCCACAAAGTGTGACTGAGGTCTACAGCAAGCTGCCCAGATACTTCTGCACATCTTTCTGTGTTGGAATGTCTGCAAATAACATTCCAATTCAATGGGTTGGAGTTTGTCAAGGTCATCGGGAACCTGAAGAGATTGCTGTGGAGCCTCGTTCTTGGTAGTCTCAGAGGCGGCAATTAAAAGGAGCCACCCCAGGAGCTACATCAGATTTAGGCTTGTGGCCAGACCAGTGAATTGGAAAGCCCAATCAGATGTCCAGTTGGCAATCTCACTGGGAGAGATAGGTGCTGCTGAAGCAGGCAGGAGACTGGGAGGGTGCCTCAAAATGGGGGGGGGTTCTCTACAGCATTGTCAGAAGTTAAAAATCCCTCATGGTTTCAGTGGAGAGGAAAACCCCTCCATAGGATACCCTGTGGCTGTTGCATCTTGCTATTGATGGGATGGAGAAGGGCTATTGGTGACCCCTGGCCTGCCACTAGGAGGCCACCACCAATAAAATTCCAGACTGTGACCTCATCGGGGGTGTCTAGTCGCTTTTAGAAAAGTCCCAGTGATGATGATATCAGTCCATAAATTGACCCAATGTGGGACAATTGGCTACTCATTGATGCCATCCAGCAAACCTCTGCTGCTCTCCACACTTGGAGACAGGAATGCATTGGGGAGCTGGCCTGATGTGCTATTTGCTGATTTTGCTCCTGGTGTGCCAGTTATCCCACCTCACATTGTCAGTCTTCCTGCCCACAGATTCCCAAGTACTATAATCAAGACATATGATCTGTTCAGCCATATCTTATTCTAAATTAATGTTACCTACTGTGGTGATATGATTTGCATAGCTGTCTGCCATTGGTGCAGAACACCGGCTTACCATTGGCCCTGGTCGGTCATGTGCCTCCCACCGATTGGTTGAGACCAGTCATGTGACTGCTCTCCGATTGGTTGAGAGGCTGAGTTAACCACGCCTCCTTACCAAAGTATAAATAGTCGAAGCGCCCGGCGGTCGTCCATTTTATTGTAGACAACCGCAGGGCTAGGTTCTAGCTTATTAAAGCCTAACTTTTGTAAAGCAACTCGTCTCTCGTGCAATTGATGGCTCATCAATTTAATAAGCTAGATTTTTGAAGATGGAGTTCCGGATCAAGCCCGAATGCTTCCGCATCAGCCCGCAAACTCAGAACTCTGCAGAACTTTTTCAACATTGGCTGACATGTCTCAAAGGATACCTGGAATCTGCAACCAGCCCCCCCCCCCCCCCCCCCACCATGGCACAGAAGCTGCACGTCCTCCACTCCAGCGTGGGTATCGAAGCCTACGCGATAATCAAGGAGGAGAAAGATTACGATGCAGCCATACTAAAGCTGAATGGACAATTCCTTAAACCAGTCAACAGAGTATTCACCCGACAATCTGCTGGCCACCAGACAACAGCTCCCCGGTGAGTCACTAAACCAATTTTACTAGGCCCTCCCTATCCTGGGGAGGAATTGCTCCTGCCTCCCAGTTTCAGCTACGGAGCACATGGAACTGCTGATCAGAGACGCTTACGTGGCTGGGATGCAGTCCCCCGCTATCCGCCAGCGGATGCTGGAGAGAGACGACCTCAGCTTAACTGAGGCACGGACTCTCTCCACCTCCCTGGAGGTCGCCAATCAAAACGCCCGCGCCTATGTCCCCAGCTGCGCGGCACCACCCTGGGCCTCCTGGCACGCTTCCCCATCGCCATCCGCCGCTCCCGACCTCCCTCAGGCCTGCGCCGCAGGACGCCCCGACAAGTCCACGGGGCCCCGCTGCTACTATTGCGGGTTCGCGAAACACCCTCGCCTGCGCTGCCCAGCCCGCTCCGCCCTCTGTAAGAGCTGCGGGAAGAAGGGCCACTTCTCCACTGTCTGTCAGGCCAAAACGGTGGCTGCGGTTCTTCTGGATGCCACGCAACACTCCCCCCCCCCCGCCCCCGGGACCCTGCGCCTGGCCTGTGCACTCTCTCTCTCCTGCGGGCCCTCTCGGCCCCCTCCTGAGCGCCGCACAAATCTCCCCCCCCCCGCCCCCGGGCCCCTGCGCCCGGCCTGCACGCCTCTCCCTCTCCTCCGGGCCCTCCCGGTCCCCTCCTAGACGCCGCGCAACTCTCTCCCCCCCGCCCCCAGGCCCCCGCGCCTGGCCTGCGCGCCTCTCTCTCTCCTCCGGGGCCTCCCGGTCCCCTCCTAGACGCTGCGCAACTCTCTCCTCCCTGGGCCCCTGCGCCCGACCTGCACGCCTCTCTCTCTCCTCCGGGCCCTCCCGGTCCCCTCCTAGACGCCGCATAACTCTCCCCCCCCCGCCCCCGGGCCCCCGCGCCTGGCCTGCGCGCCTCTCTCTCTCCTCCGGGGCCCCTCCAGCGCACCGCGCTCCTCTCAGCTCGCCGCCCCTGCGCCTGGCCTGCGCGCCTCGCTGCCCCCACTCCCAGCCCACGGAAGGGGTCATCGAGGCCAGCAATAGTCCCTGGCGAGCCCAAGTGCTGGTGGTCCGGACTGGGGAGAAAAACCGGATGGTCATCGACTATAGCCAGACCATCAACCGGTTTACGCAACTGGACGTGTATCCTCTCCCCCCGTATTTCCGCCATGGTAAACGATATCGCGAAATACAAAGTCTTCTCCACTGTGGACCTTAAGTCCGCTTACCACCAGCTCCCCCTCCGCGCGAGTGACCGCAAATACACCGCGTTCGAGGCAGATGGGCGCCTCTACCACTTCCTTAGGGTTCCATTTGGTGTCACAAATGGGGTCTCGGTCTTCCAACGGGAGATGGACCGAATGGTCGACAAGTACGGATTACGGGCTACCTTCCCGTATCTTGATAATGTCACCATCTGCGGCCACGATCAGCAGGACCATGACGCCAACCTCCAGAAATTCCTGCAAACCGCAAAACTCCTTAACCTCGCATACAATAAGGATAAGTGCGTATTTAGCACCGACCGTCTAGCCATCCTCGGCTACGTAGTGCGTAAAGGAGTGATAGGCCCCGGCCCCGAATGCATGCGCCCCCTAATGGAACTCCCTCTCCCCAATACCCTCAAACGCTGCCTGGGTTTCTTCGCATACTACGCCCAATGGGTTCCCAACTACGCTGACAAGGCCCGTCCCCTCATGCAAACCACGACCTTCCCGCCGTCGACGGAGGCCTGCCAGGCCTTTAGCCGCATCAAAGCGGACATCGCAAAGGCCACGATGCACACCATCGACGAGTCCCTCCCCTTCCAGGTCGAGAGCGACGCATCAGAAGTAGCTCTGGCGGCCACCCTGAACTAAGCGGGCAGACCCATGGCCTTCTTCTCCAGAACTCTTCAGGCTTCCGAACTCTGCCACCCCTCTGTGGAAAAGGAAGCCCAGGCCATAGTCGAAGTGGTGCGACATTGGAGGCACTATTTGGCCGGCAGGAGTTTTACCCTCCTCACAGACCAACGGTCAGTAGCCTTCATGTTTGATAATGCACAAAGGGGCAAGATCAAGAATGACAAGATCTTAAGGTTGCAGATCGAGTTGTCCACGTACAACTATGAGATCTTGTATCGTCCTGGGAAGCTCAATGAGCCTCCTGATGCCCTGTCCCGCGGTACCTGCACCAGCGCGCAGATAGACCGCCTCCGCTCCCTCCACGCGGACCTCTGCCATCCAGGGGTGACCCGCCTCTACCATTTCATTAAGGCCCGCAACCTGCCTTTCTCCATCGCGGAAGTCAGGACAGTACCCCGTGACTGCCACATCTGCGCCGAGTGCAAACCGCACTTCTACCGCCCTGAGCGCGCACACCTCATCAAAGCATCCCGCCCCTTCGAACGTCTCAGCATTGACTTCAAGGGGCCCCTTCCCTCTAACAACCGCAACATTTACTTCCTGGCGGTAATTGACGAATTCTCCCGCTTCCCCTTCGCCATTCCCTGCCCCGACATGACCACATCGACCATCATTAAGGCCCTCCTCTCCATCTTCTCCCTGTTCGGCTACCCCGCGTACATACACAGCGATTAGGGGTCCTCCTTTATGAGCGATGAACTGCGTCAATTCCTGCTCAACAGGGGCATTGCCTCTAGCAGGACGACCAGCTATAACCCTCGGGGTAACGGACAGGTCGAGCGGGAGAATGGTGCCATCTGGAAGACCATACTACTGGCCCTCCGGTCCAGAGATCTCCCTATTTCCCGATGGCAAGAGGTTATCCCCGATGCCCTACATTCTATCCGCTCACTCCTCTGTACCGCAACAAATCAGACACCTCATGAACGTCTTCTTGTTTTCCCCAGGAAGTCGTCCTCCGGATCCCCTCTCCCGACGTGGCTGGTCACCCCCGGACCCATCTTGCTCCGGAAGCATGTGCGGGTGCACAAGTCCAACCCGTTGGTGGAACAAGTCCAGTTACTCCACGCTAACCCGCAGTATGCGTATGTGGAGTACCCCGACGGTCGGCAGGACACGGTCTCCTTCCGGGACCTGGCACCCGCCGGCGTGCGGCCTTCCCCCCCTTCACCACAGATCCCCCCCCTGTTTTTTTCCCCCCAGCGCCCCACTCAGGTCACCCCTTCCCCATCTATGGCGTCTCCACAGCCAGCTCGGGTGACGGAGACTGTTCAAGGACCATCGCTCCCGGACTCCAGGACGTCAGCGGAACCACCACCATCGGCTGAACCAACGTCACCTCCTCCACTGCGGCGGTCTGCCAGTATGTCACGGGCCACGAAAAGACTGATCAAATCGATCTAAATTTCAACAGCTCCATGGACTTTGTTGGGACTTTGTGTAATATTGCTTATTGTCTGGGCCAGTGGAAAGCCCCCAAATTTAATAAAAGAAAGGAGAGAAAATTTGTGTCCCCCCGGCCGCTACTCATATCACCAGTTCTCTCCCCCTCCCCCCCCCCCGCACCACCGCCCCGGCTCTCATTGATACCGCCCCCCCCCCCCCCCGGCTTCTTTCTCCGCAAGGGGTGAATGTGGTGATATGATTTGCAAAGCTGTCTGGCATTAGTGCAGAACACCGGCTTACCATTGGCCCTGGTCGGTCATGTGCCTCCCGACCGATTGGTTGAGAAGCTGAGTTAACCACGCCTCCTTACCGAAGTATAAATAGTCGAAGTGCCCGGCGGTCGTCCATTTTATTGTAGACAACCTCAGGGCTAAGTTCTGGCTTATTAAAGCCTAACTTTTGTAAAGCAACTCTTCTCTCGTGCAATTGATGGCTCATCACCTACTTTTTAGGTGTCATTTTCTTCAACATTCTCTATGTGTTAACTTGCACAAATCACTAAAACACTGGAGAACGTTTTAAATTCTCACTCCGTCAAGCTAACACAAACCTTCACAAGTATTGGAGACAAAATGCAGCACCTTCTTTCCACATTTAACCAAACTCCTGTTCTCCAAGGGAAGCTATTTCCAAGCTTAGGGCCTAGACAGCTGAAGGCATTGTCACCAATGGCAGGGTGACTGAACTCAGGGGTGCCCAATAGGTCAGAATTGGAGGAACGGAAAGTTATTAGGGCTGGAGGAGGATTTAGGGATCGGGAGGAGTGAGGCCATCAAGCAATGTGGACACACGGATGAAAATATTAAAGTTGAGGTGGTATTAGACTGGGAGCCAACTTAGCTCAGTGAGCACAGGGGTATTTAGCAAATGGAATTTGATGCTAGCATACAGGCAGCAGAGGCTTGGCTGAGCTCAAGCTTCCAAGCATGGATGATAAGAGGCCGGCTGAAACATTGCAATTGTTGATTTTGCACCTAACAAATGCAGTATTTGAATTATTTCTGTAATAACTTCCACGGAACACACAGGGCTGGGTTGAATGTTTCCCCCCCTGTTGCTCAAGGAGTAAGAGCTCGCCCACTAACTACGGGGCTGATACCATGTGTATATAAGGTCGGCCAGATAGGAACCGACCGACAGAGAGAGAGGACCCGGTGAAGTCTAATCGGTCTCTTTAGGACCCGCTTCACCTATATTAAAATTTCAGTTAAGTGCTCAAACATTAGTTTAAGCAGGGCACTATTATTCATTTAAGGTTTATGAAAGGGAAACTGAATAGCAATATTTCTTGAAAAGGTAGTATGTAGGATCTGGTAGAATACTCTCTGTCAGATAAACAAAGGCCAAAAGAGAGAATACTAAGTCACTGTAAAGATCAAGAAAGCAGGGGTACCTTTGAGATTCTGTTCCATCAGCAGCAACAATGATGCAGCAGAAGTTGGTGATATGAGGGGCCATGGTGGGTGAGTGGAACGCACGGCTTGGCATAGGGGGCATGATATGCCATAGGGGGCAGATGGGGGGGCTGAGCTTGGCATATGGGGCATGAGGGGCCATATGGTGTTGGTGTGGACTATGAGGTGACATGGATGGGGCATAGGGAGTGTTTGGGATGTGAGGTGTGAGGGCTGGAGGGCCTTTGTGTTTTTATTTTAACGAGCATAAGTCCCTCAAGACTGAGACGGGCCTTTTAAAAAGTCAGTTTCAGCATCCATCAACCCCGGTGAATGGTTCAAAACATTTCCGGAGTTCAGCTGGCAAGACTCCAGCCCACACCCTCCCACCCAGCAATCAAGGTCTCACCTTTGTGAACCAAATCTGGAATATCTTCGAGTTTCGTGGGTACGATTATCATCAGCAAGGCATACTTCCATGGAACTCGCTGCCAGAGGAGGTGGTGGAAGCAGGGACGATAGTGACGTTTAAGGAGCATCTTGACAAATACATGAATGTAGAAGATTTTAGTTTAGATGGACAACATGGTCGGCGCAGGCTTGGAGGGCCGAAGGGCCTGTTCCTGTGCTGAACGTTTCTTTGTTCTTTGCTCTTTGTAACCGTCTCTACCTCAGGTCACGACTGTCTTGATGGTGTAGAATTTCCAGAGTTCCTTTCCAACCACCCAACCAATAACACCCTGGCTGGAAGTATGGACTCTTCTGCGATAACACAGTGGTTGTGAAAGTAACCATCACCCTTAATTCAATGCCTCAGGATCTTTTCAGCGATCAGCAGCAGACCTGTCCGGTATATCCCAGCCAGCAGCAAACGGCTGCAATAAGGCTGGAAGGACTTTTGTTTCTTGGCTTGTGTACGAGGTCACATTCATCTCCCTAATGATTTTGTGTCTCAGATGAAGAGAGCCATGCCCTTTGCCCTATTAGCAAACTTCCCTCAAGTGCAAGGTGTTAGTGATTGCATCCATGTTATCATAAAGGCCCCGAATCAACATGCGGCCTCCTTTGTTAACTGGAGGTCCTTCCATTCAATGTGCAGGTGGTTTGTGACCACCACAAGGTGGGTGTGTATGGTTCCCTGGCAGCTGCCACGATTCATTCATCCTATGGAGTTCCCATCTCCATCAGATATTTCAGCCATTGATACAGATCTGCGGCTGGCTTCTAGGGGACAAGCTCATAGATAATGACCCTCTTTAGGAGCTGACAGAGAAAGGCAGAGTGCAACTACAGTAGCAGCCATGTTGCTACGAGGAATACAATTGAGCAAACCATTAGCATTTCAGACATATGCTTCAGGTGCCTTGATCGCTGAGGTGGAGCTCTGCAATATACCTCAGGAAGGGTATGAAGAATAGCCGTGATGGCTGTGTGTTGAACAATATTGCATTGCCCAGGTAATCATCTGCTTTGCCCTCTGCTTTGGCTGCTTTTGCAAATTTACATGATGTGCTTTGTGTGGGAAACAGGGGTATATGGAAGCCAGAAATATTACATGTGGCTCCCACATCAGAAACTGGACCATTGGCCGGAATGGACAGTGCACAAGTTCTTTCCGTTGTTGCACAGTTATGGGCTTATCATGCACAAGATGCATTATCACATTTAGGAAGAGCCGACAACTCAATTATGGTGGTGCCATGGGCAGTACTCCAACCTCTGAGGAGGAGAAAGATGATGGTGCGGAATTCCCCTCTGATCTGTTTGTATCTGATTTGGCGGAGCAGGGGCTACTCACATGTGATGTTACCTCCTCAGTCTTTTAGAGGGAACAGGCCATCTTGGACTGGGTGTTGTGCAATGAGAAAGGATTCATTGGCAATCTAGTTGTGAAAGAACCCTTGGGGGTGAGTGACCATAATATGATAGCATTGTTTATCAAGGTGGATAGTGAGGTAGTTGATTCTGAGACCAGAGTCCTGAATGTCAATTGAGGTAACTATTATGCTCGGATCTATGAGCTGACTATGAAGGACTGGGAAACATTATTGAAAGGAAGGACAGTGGATAGCAATGGCAGGCATTCCATGAATGAATAGGTGAACTCCAAAAGTTGTTTATTCCTATTTGGCACAAGAGTAGAAAGGGAACTGTGGCCAAACCATGGCTTACAAGGGAAATTAGAAATAATATTAGGTTTGAAGAAGAAGCATTCAAATTAGGAAGAAAAAACAATAGACCTGATGATTGGAAAATTCAGCAAAGACACACCAAGGAATTGATTAAGAAATAATAGACCAGAAATAATAGATCCATTGTCAATCATTTTCCAAAATTATTTGGACTATGGAATGGTTCCTACAGATTAGAGGGTAGCTAATATAACCCCGCTATTCCAAAAGGGAAATGGAAAGAAAACAGGGAACTATAGACCAGTGAGCCTAACTTTGGTAGTAGGGAAGTTGCTAGAGTCCATTTTCAAGGATTTCATAGCACAGCATTTGGAAAGCAGTGGTATAATCAGACAAAATGCTTAACAAATCTACTGGAATTGTTTGAAGATGTAACTCGTAGAGTTGACCAGAGAGAACTGTTGGAAGTGGTTCATTTAGACTTTCAGAAGGCTTTCGAAAAGGTTTCACATAGCAGATTAGAATGCAAAGTTAAAGCACGTGGGATTGCAGGTGATGACTTGAGATGGATAGAAAGCTGGTTCGTAGATAAGAAGCAAAATGTTGGAATAAATGAGTTTTTTTCCACTTGTGGCAGTGACTACTGGGGTACCACAGGGATCTGTGCAAGTGCCCCAGTTGTTCACATTTAGCACAGGCTAAATTGCTGGCTTTTAAAGCAGACCAAGGCAGGCCAGTCATATGGTTCAATTCCCGCACCGGCCTCTCCGAACAGGCGCTGGAATGTGGCAACTAGGGGATTTTCACAGTAACTTCATTTGAAGCCTACTTGTGACAATAAGTGATTTTCATTTCATTATATATCAATGATTTGGACGAGGGACCTAAATGTATTAAATCCAAATTTGCAGAAGATACAAAGTTGGGTAGGAGTGTGAGCTGTTTGGACGATGCAGAGATGCTTCAGTATCTCATGACATGCAAACGGTCTTGTGCTTGTGATCCGGATCGCATTAACGCCGCTGTCTAAGTGACGGGGAATTGTGATATGGCATCAAATTGGTGTTCATCCCGATTTCAGCATCATAACCTATTCTCCACCCAATCGCATTTCGTGATTTCGGTGTCGGCCAATAGACAATCCTGCCCAATATCCGTTAATGTATTTATCCTGCATTTTCGATGTATTTTGATATTTCATTAAGGTTATGAGTTCTAAGGGAATACTTGTGAATGAAAGCTTTAAACATTACTTTGACAGAACCAAGATTCAAGCTAATTCAAAGTGTGGAGCATAATTGAAGTTCCAATGTTTTGTCTGGTATACTCACAGTCCCTTGGGTAAATCTGAGTCATTGGAACAGATCATTTGGAACAAAAGTGACAGCTGCTGTAGGGTGTAGGTCCCTCACCAGGTGCCCGGATCCAGTCTAAATCTACCCTGATACATAGGCTCAGTGAAATATGTCGAGAAGGCTTAAAGTAAATAACATAATTAGTGACAATAAACAACAAAACCTTGTGATGTGCGATGATATAATGGACAAAATCTGATGGGAAAATTTCTAATTGTAATTTGTGGTGGGTTTTGCTGGGAGCTTCCCGCTTCATCAGTCAGTGAGTTCCTCAACGCTATCGAGCCACATTTAGTCACTTTTTGGGGCCCGTGGGAGCTTCTCCCCGGTCAAGCCCACACTTAGAATTATTTTCAACACTGGGGAGCTGAAATTGCTGGCCAGACCAGATCCTCATAGATCGGGCGACCATTTTGAAAGGATGCTCCAGTCTCCAAGTGAGCTTGTGGGACCCCCACACACCCCACCAATGGGCAATGTCACCCTGCGCACATATTTGCATTACCTCACACCCCCCAAGTGATGACACCCTGCTATGGGATTGCTGAGGGCCCCACTTCCAAGACCGCCACACTTCACCCTACCAATCTTCCAGAGACCCCTTCATACCCACCCTGCACCCAAAACCCTTCATACCCCCATCCACCCTCATTTCATGGGTATGGCCCCCCTCAGGCCCTGACCCTTGGCAGTGCCATACTAGCACCAGGAACCCTGGCACTACCACCCTGGCACCCTGGCACTTGGGTACCTTGGTCGTGCAGGGTGGCAGTGCTATGGTGCCAACCTGTGAATGCCAAGGTGCCCATGTTCCGAGAGGGGGTTGAGTGGCAGAGGGCCACCCTGCCCTATCGCTGACAATCCAGAGGCCTCCCATGGCCCAGCAGACCCTCTGGGTTCCGATCTGCCTGGTTCACGTTTGTGTGGGCCAGTATTGAACGGTGCCCTGTTCGGGACTCCCTGGGGAGGCCTTTAGATACTGGGAGGCTGGTAGATCCCAGGTGAGTATGCCTAAGTAGGTTTAAAACCTCCTTAGGCGGCGTGGCTTGGTCATGGCCATTGTGGGTGGTTTCCTAATCTTGCCGCCTTTTGAGATCTGGGTAGATCTGGTCAGGCATACTGGCTGCCGGGAAGCCCGTGGGAGGCTTATCCCGACATCTACTGGCTGTGTCACGCTTCTGTTCGGGCATGATGCGGCCAGTTGATCGCGCCCAATACATTAAGTTACATAAGACATTTAAACTAAAGCTCTAATTTTAACTTAATAATTACGGAGCAAATTCTCATTCTCTTTTTTTTAAATATATTTCATTCCAAACATTATCAAATTCATACATCAAAGACACTTTGGACACTAACTGATGACGCATTATACAGCAGTTATTACCAGGAAATAAAAGTAGGACATAACCCAAATTGGCCCAAGACCTCAAAGAGGTAGGTCCACTCCACACGGTCAAAGGTCTTCTCCACATCCATGGAGTAAGTGTGTAGAAGACTGTATGCCAAAGAAGCAAATCCGCGTGTTTCCCAACCAGAAACCCTGGATGAACAGGGATATACACTGCTTGCTGAAGTCTAGGTCTGAGGCATTCAAGTCAGGTGACCCTGACCTATACAAGAAAGCCATAAATTATCTAAAGAAATCCATCAAAGATGTCAAAAGACAGTACCGTACCAAGCTCGAGTCCCAGGCTAGCCACACGGACCTCTGCCGTCTATGGCAAGGTCTGCAAGACATAACAGGCTTCAAGATGAAGGCATGTAAAATCTCCAGCTCCAATGCACCCCTCCCTGATGAGCTCAATGCATCTATGCCCGCTTTGAGCAAGAGGTCAGCGAGAGCAAGCCCTCCACTCCAGAAGCCGCGGATGAACTTGTATCTGAGATCACCATTGCAGATGTCAGAGCAGCCTTCTCGAAGGTCAATCCTCACAAAGCCACTAGCCCGGATGGGGATCTTCATGCCTTGTGCCTCCAAGTGTTCCTCTACCCTCTCTAAGGTTAACCAATGGGGTGCCACCACTTCCTCAATTGCTATAGAAACATCTGCCGCCAGCAACTACCTTTGTTTATGGAATAGCCCCACAAGCAATTCCATCAGTCTCTCCATTGGCTCCAGGGTAGGCATCAATGATCCGGAGGGCTCCACCATGTTCTTCTTCCCCTTTTCAGGTGGACAGCTTTTAAGTAATAAAAGCATAATATTTCGCCCCCTTATCTTATCCCCCTATTCTTACCTTTTCTCTCCTTTGCTTCCCCCTTCCCCTTTCTCCCACCCATGTCGCCCTCCCCCCACATCTACATCTGCCAGAGCTTACCCTCTGATTTTGGTAACTCTGTGGTTTGGCATTTCACATCTTTTGTTCTCTCTGGAGACTGCTATTGTCACTCTTTTCCCTTGGTTTCTGTGGCAATGGCTCATCTTTCATTCCCTCACCCCACAGTATAAATATCTCCCATTTTCTATGCCTTTTAGCTTTGACAAAGGGTCATCTGGACTCAACTCGTCAATCAAATTTTTATCTTATCTCAGTTAATTCAGTTCAAGGGGCTTTTTTGTTTTATTGTGCCTGAAATAGGAAATTCTGAAATTAATGTTTCAGTACTTATGTTCAATGTACCTGTAAACTGTCCCAGAACATCTCTATCAGGGTGCAGTTTGCAAATGACTGCCACTTTAATCAAAAGAGGCTTTTTAACTGATTTGGGCTAAAGGTTGTGACATTTTTGAAGTTGAGAAGAATCCGACATCAGTTGTGAATGTGCCCTTGTTGCCAAGTTGCAGAACCCATGTTGTTCCATCTCCATTGTGTGTCCTGCTGCAGTATTCCCAGTAAATAACAACAGATTACATGTTTCATATTTAAGATGTTCGCTCACTTTACATTGGTAATTTGCATCATGATTTGACACAAGGCTATACTTGACCCGACAGAATGGAATAATGCTCAATGGAATCTCAGGAGCCGATGTGTTAAAATAGTCAGCATCGGAGAACTTTTGTGTTCGAAACAAGGCTGGTAATTCTTTGTATTAAATCTGGCCAGGCATATTTTAGGGAGATAGATTCATCATTTTGTCCTTGTAGAAATTATGCAAAGAAGACCAACAGTGGATGATTTCTGACAGGTTGTTATTATGAATCCCCAGATAATTTATTGGAGTGTAGAATTCCTTAATAAATACATAATTCCCCGAGGCAGGCTTGATTAGTTAAATTATACACGTATGTTACTATACTGAAAAGAGGAACATTATGCAAATGAGTGTAAATCTTGAATCAAACATGTCTTGCATTCACTATCTTCAGGACGTTTGAAGAGAGTTCTGGCAGCTATCATAATTGCCAATGGCTCATATTGTGTGCAACGGAACAGACAGAAGACACAAAGCTTTAGTTTTCGCCCTGGGAAGCAGATTAAACAATTGTGTTTTTATTTAGCAATTTGTAGCCCTGTTCCTAATCGCTGCCTGCCTGATTAAGTGAGGCAGTTGGGATTTGGGGGGCAGCTGGTGTGTAAACAAACAGATGAGGAGGATTTGCACTGATGTTTCACAAAAAACAGATGGTGGAATAGGACCGTTTCTGAAAGCAAAGTAAACGCACTGAACACTCAGTAATAATAATGTTGATTGGTGAGGACGGCCTAATGTGGATATAAAAAAACCACTCAGGCATGAACTGGCTGGATTAGCTCACAGGAGGAGCTCCGATTAGAATTTTAATAGATTCTGGAGATGTCGGAAGGCTGTGATTCAATCCTTCTGAACACATATTTTTGATATTTTTTCTTGTTTGTTCAACTCTCTTACTTCTGCTATTTGCTTTTCTATTTACCACAGTGTGGCTCCCAAAGATGTACAAATAGAATTTACTTTCCATTTCAGCAGGGAATAACTCAGGCACATTGCTTGATAATGGGACTAATTAATTCAGAAAATTAAGATAACAAGTCTTATGATTAACACCAAAAGACCTACTGTCGTTGAAAGAACATCAATGAGAAAGAACCCTCCAAATCAAGCTGAAAAGCATTTCCTTTCCCAGAGTATTGTATTTAGAGTTGTACACGGATTTAATGAGTATTTCCCCAAGATTGAAGAAAATATGAGAGGAGTGACGACAAACAAGATCTGATTGAAATTGACTAGTTTGAAGCTTCCTTCCTTTTGTCCTCCCAATTGGGTGTGCCCAGTTTTCCATACTGTGACACAAGACAGACCTTTTGTTAACTATTGAAGGTGATTTCTCAGTATGAAAAATGGGGTTCATAATGTGTTACTGCCATGTACAAATTAGAAACATTCCAAGGTAATCCTCTGCCTCCCCAACCACATGTTCCTCAGTGACGTGCCTTCACCAGCAGTGGGATTCGCTGATGCTGTCGCCAGCCAATGGGATTTCCTATTGTGGCCACCGGTAAAATCCAGCCGGTGGAGAATTCACCCTTCCCTGTTTGATCCAGGTCAGAATTGAATTTGGTTAGATTATATTTATATGAGAGTGTTGAAGGAAAATAAGAGATTTGCAAGGTTTTGCCAACCATTTTGAGTGAGTTGGTGTGCAAGCACCAGAAATAGTTCTGGAAAGCACCGCAGCGAGAAACTTTTCATAAGGGCAAGCAATTATTACATTCAGCTTGCCTCTTGGTACATTTTGGCCCATCCAAGAAGTTTGCGCTAACATGTGATGCTTCCCCACACGGCGTTGGGTCAGTTTTATCTCACAGAATGGATGATGGGTCTGAGAGGCCTATTGCACAAGTGTCAAGAACCCTTTCAGAAGCTGAGAAAGGTTGTACGCAGATTTTTTAAAAAGGACTATCTCTTGTGTACGCAGTGAGAAAATTCCATCAGTACATCTGAGGAAGAAATTTTACTGTTGTAACGGACCACAAGCCACTATTAGGTCTTTGCAAGGAGGAGACGGCTTTCCTGCCGATTGCATCGACCAGGATTCAGTGGTGGGCATTGATCTTATCAGCTTCTGAACATACATTTGAACGCCTTGGGGACACAAATAAGCAATGCTGATACCCTTAGTCACCTTCCATTGCCAGAGAGTACACCACCCAATACTGCAAGGAATCATGATGGTAGTGAATTTCCGAGACACTTTACCGGTGTCAACACAGAAAATAAAACTTTGGACCAGCAGAGGCCAGCTGTTATCAAAGATAGGAGACTATATTTTTAGTGGGTTGGCACAATGAGATGAAGCCATATCACATTAGGAAGCATGAACCAAGCTGTGAGGACAGCATCATCCAATGGGGAACGAGAGTAATTGTCCCTGTCCAGGAGAGGGAATTGCTCGTTGCAAAGTTGCATAGTACCCATCCGGTCGTGTCAAAAATGAAGATGCTTGCCAGAAGCTGTGTTTGGTGGCCAGGCAGCGATGCCAATATTGAGAGATTAGTGAAGAACTGCAAACAGTGCCAGTTACAGCAGAAGGTACCTGCCAGAGCCCCTTTGCACCCTTGGGAATGGCCAGGTCAGCCAAGGGTGTGAGTCTACATAAATTATGTAGGGCCATTTTTGTGTGCAATGTGTCTGCTTTGGTATCCGCACACTTCAAATAGCCGGAAGAATTTGAGATGAGATCCACAACCGCACCTCAGTCAAGAGGCTTCACCAGTGCTTCGCGCTCCATGGATTACCTAAAGTATTCATGTCAGATAACGAAATGGCTTTCACAAGCGCCAAATTTCAAAGTTTCACGTCTTCAAATGGGATAAAGCACTTCAAAGCTGCATCATTTCATTCCTCATCCAATGGACTGGCTGAGTGGGCAGTCCAAACTTTCAAGACCGGCTTAAAGAAACAATCAGCTGCATCTTTGGAAACAAAAATAGCTCAATTCCTCTGAGCATACAGGATCACCCCACATTCAACCACAGGTATATCTCCAGCAGAACTATTGATGGGTTGACCTTTAAGGACAGGCAAAGCCTGGTATTCCCAAATGAGGCAAGACAGTGCAACCAAAATAGGGACCATAATTCAACTAAAGATTGTTTGAAATAGGTGACCCAGTTTATGTGACAAATTTTGCGAGTGGCGTAAGTTGGGTTCCAGGAATTGTTGTGGCCAAGACAGGACTGTTATCTTATGAAGTAAGTGTACAAGGCAGGATTTTGAAGAAACATGTGGATTATCTGCATGAACAAGTTGTCCCATGACTCAGTGTTGCAGCCTGTTTCGTTGTTGCAAGCTAGAACTGTTGCTGGCTGCCCAAGAAGTGAAATATCCAATAAGACCTCATGTGACAGTTTCTACAGAAAGTACCCCAACATAAGCAACCCAGTCAGTGGAGTTGCGCCACCCTACAAGGAAGCAGAAGCCATAAGAGAAACTGAGATTTTGATGGACTAATTAAAAATGTTAATTGTTGTGAATTATGGGGATCTGGATAAGTTAACTATCATTCTGTATAGTAAGGAACCTAGAGGGGGAGGGATGCAGTAGCTATCTCCTTTAAGAGGGGAATCTTCTGAAGGGTCATGTGACCCACTCATCCGATCAGCAATTAGCCCCCGGGATTGCCCGAGCAAAGTGTTAGATCCTAGAGTCATGACTGGGAGCACTGAATCTGTATCCCCCTGTAAATAGTTTTGTTAATAAACATTATAGTTTGTTCATAACTGGTGGAACCAAGTTACTACAAGACCCATTAGTTTTACTTCAATTCCATGCAAAATATTGGAATTAATTTTCAAGAGTAAATATTTGGAATTATCTGTCCAACCAAATAGTAAACAATAGTAAACTCTGCTTGAGATGGAAATGTTGCTATCTGATTAACTTGACTGATTGTGCTGATGAAGTGGTAACCAACATTGATTGTAGTGAGCCCGATAATGTTGACTATTTGAACTTCCAAAAACATTTCAAAAAACTTGAATATGGAGACAAAACAGAATTTTGTTAAAGAGGTAATGCCAGGTAATGTAGGCTGCCCCAGGGGGCAGTGTTGAAAGCACTATGGTTTCAAATGACATTAATTATTGGATTGTGAAATGCAGTGCAAACTGTTCATATTTGCAGTTGATATAAAACTAGGGGAGGCAAAGTAAACAAAGAAAGCAGTCCGGAAAATGCAGAATGAGTTAAACAAAATCCCCATGTGAGCTTCATGATAGGGTTTGTATTGAATTAATATTCAGGTGGAATCTGGCAATAGAAACAGCACCATTTGGCCATGATCTAGAATAGTGGGCGCGATCTATCAGCCGTGTCCCACCCTAATGGGAGCACAATGCGGCTGGTAGATGTCGGGAGAGACCTCTTCCTGGATTTGCCTGGCTTGCCACACCTCGCAAGATCTAATGGGATCTCGAAAAACGTTGTGAACTGGATCCCGCCCATTGTGGGCAGGTCAGTGTTATTAGGTCTGCATATTAGAGTGAGTAGCTACTCTCACCCTAATATGCAGCTTGCCTGATCTACTCAAGGCTTTGGGATCTAACCCCTTCATCTCAGAGACCTTAGGCGAGTGCCGTTCAATACTGGTCCCACAAATGGGGACCAGGCGCAACGGCACTTGGTAGGATCTCCCAGGTGATGGGAGGCCCTTGGGTGATTGATCTCTGGGCAGGGTAGCACACTGGCCTGGCGGTGCCAACTGTGCACTATGGCACTGACACCCTGGCACCCCGGCACTGCCAGCCCCCTTATAGGTGTGTTGGGACATTGGGGGGTCCAGGGTTCATGTCGGAGGGGTTGAGAGATCGGAGACGCCACTTAAAAATGATGTCCCGATCTCCTGCACTGAGGAGATCTGCAGAGCAGGAAATCGAACTAAGTATGGCCATGGCATTGCCCGCTGAGGCCCTGGACTGCAACAAAGTCTCATTCAATAATGTAGTGTTTCTCAGTGCCAGGAATGTCGGGAAACACCTGGTTCAACGTGCTCAATGCGAGACTCTGTTGCAATTCAGTTAGATTGCTCCCAGTGTTTAGCACAATTTTTTGCACTGACCCACGTTTGCCAACCGGCCAACCTTCACGACCCACACCAGCCGAACTTCATGATCCATGCTGGTCGACCTTTGGACACATGCTAGGATCGCTTACCGTTAATCAGGTTCACAGGAGGAGAGGGCAATGCGCATATCAGGTTCAGTACCTGATATGCTATACCTTCATATGACGTTGGTTCCAAACAAATCTTTGTCACCTCAGCTGGTTGCCACGTACCTTCAGTGGGGTCCTGGATACGAACATGTGGTGCCAACTGTAAACTTAGCAATTCTGTATCTGCATTTTTATTGTGTACATTGTTCAACATCTCTTGCAGTTTTAAAAGTTGCCGTCTAGTTTCTGAGAGACTAGAATGGGTCATGGTAAGTAGATCGGTATGCAATGGTCTGTCAAATATGAACTCTACTGGTGATGGAATAGCTGCTCTTAAAGGTGTCGCTCTCAGATAAAACATCACAATGTGTAGATTTGCTTGGTCTGTCTACATTTTAGATTTCACTGTGTGAATCATTCATTCAGCTAGGCCGTTAGATCTAGGGTAAGAAGAAGAAGTGGTGTAATTGATATTCCACTTCTCACACATACTCTGAAATGACTTAGCAGCACATTGCAGGCTGTTATCCTTGATTATCTATCGAGGCACACCAAATAAACTGAAAATAGCACTTAAAGTATGCATGATAGATGTGCTTGATATATTGTACAATTGTCGAATAATGGGGTATTAGTAAAGTCGTTGACAATGATGATAAAGTCAGTGCCAAGGACATAAAGAGGTCATATGCAATTTTGGACTGAGGATCGGTCGGAGCTTCATGAGGAATCTGTGGTTCTTTATCCTCACTTGGCATTTTCTCTTGACATGCATCGCATTTCATGATGACGACCTCAATGTTATTGTTCATACTCAGCCAGTAGACTGCCTCTCTGGCGAGTCTTCTCATCTAAGCTGTGCCCATCTGTGAATGATAAAGTTGTTGAAGAATATCAAGTTGGAAAGATTCCAGTATAATAAACTACTTGCTTTTAAAACAGACTCCGCAGGAAATGCTTAGCTCATCCCTGTAAGGCCAAAATGGTCTCACATGTTCGTGCACATGCTGAATTGTATCAGGGTGTCTGCTGATGAAGGTTTTCCACTGTTTCTGCAGTGTAGAATCTTTGCATAGACTTGCATTCTCCTATAAGTGAAATGTTGCATCTCTCTTGAAACCGCCAATATTGTCAAAATATTTGAATATTTTGGTATTACACTGTGAACTGGGAAATTAAGAATAATGTTGGTGGTTGATCTGCCGTATGGTGTCTTCGATGCTACACATTTTGGGTTAGTCTAGCAGATCTTTCTGAAATGCTTCTAATGGAGTGGATCTGATCACCAATTCAACAATTCTGTCTAGCTCTGTGTTGAAAATCACAGTATGTACCCTTTGCCCTGAGTCCTCATACAAAGTGGTCTATGGATTTTGTAGGCTGTGGTCAAAATTACATGAATTCTAGTTGACGAATGCAGATGTTTAACTTGATACTGAACCAGTCTTCCAGCATAATCCATATTTTGGGGGTCCTTTCTCTCCTGTTTTTAATCCTGACATGTTCAACCTGTGTAGGCCTTCATTCCCAATTGCTATGCAAATCTTTCTGACTTGTTTATCTGATTCAGATGCATCTGAGGAGCCTTAGCTATGTGTGTTGTTTGAGCATTCTGAATTCGGAACGTACCCCAATATAAACTGGGGAAATTTGTGGACAATTTGACAATATCCCTTTGACCTGTCATCTACTATGGTACCTTCGACGAGTATCGCTGTAACCACTTTTCTGCAACTCCGCCTGTTATAATCACACAATTCTCTGGCTCGATTTTTATGACTTTGTTTTTGTTTGATTCTCCATCACTCATTTGTGATCCAGCCCACACCCTGGTCACTCACCTTTCCTGACTGAGCTAACCCAGTACTGGTCCTCTCGATGCATTGTCCCGCTCACCATGAGGGACCCATCTGCTTACCAGCTCTTTATTTGAGCACTGTCTCAGCACTATGGTTGATGAATTCCACAAGAAATGTGGGCAAAGTGGAAGTGCACAGTTTCTATTCATCTTTGTTTTCTCCTCATGTAAATAATACAATTGCCATGGAGCCAGGTGGTTGTGAGTTTGAGCATCATCAACCAACACCTCCTCGCCCGCCCATGCCTACCCATACCCGACGCTGGGAATGTCTAAACTAACACTTTAATGTGGACTGAGGATGTTGTTCTCTCTTTTAAATGAGACATTAAACCAAAGTCACATTAAACTAAGGTTTAGGATGGCTGCTCAGGTGGATGTGAAAGATTCGGGTGGTTGAATTCTTGCACAAATATTTTGTCACCACTGCACTTCCCTTGTTTTTGTGAGATGTAGCCTTTTGAGAGACGCTCCCTCAATGAATAATACTATTATCGGGTAAGTGTGCTGCAACACGAGCTCTTTGAGCAAGCTATTTGTATGCAAGTTGATATTTAAAATAGGGAGTGGGATTTGCCTTGAAAAATTTGAATTGGCCACTGCACCCATGCACCCAAAACTTTTAATATTGCAATATCTAGGCTGAGGCTGCTGCATTGCCAGGAGATTTAAAAAAATGTAAATCCTATGGAATATTCCTGAGGTGCAGTTCGAGCAGAGCACTCCAACATTCTCCAGGCACCAGCTTAACCTCTGATCAGGCCTAAAATTGGAAGCAGATATCCACCCTCAGCTGCAGGTGCAAAGATGATGACTGCAGGACTTTAGGGTTTCTGGCTGCCATGCCAAAACAACCGGCATAATGCCTGCAGCCCCAATACTTGTTCAGCTGTTCCTGTGGAAGGAAAATTCTGATCTTCTCGCTGGCCTCCCAGTCGCATGCAGACACCACTCAGGTGATGCAATACTAATCACCAGCCTCAACAGTAACAAAGAGCAAGAAAAAGTGATTCTGCCTATCAAAGCCATTGCACCCAGAGATCAGATGCACTCTCCTCCAGCAGCTTTCCACTTTGTAAATTCATTTGAATCAAATGTCTGTTTAAACCTTCAAAAGTTTTCCTTCGCCACACCTCAACTACTTGAAACTGACTTACTGCCCTCCACAAAACACTCTGCCCTCGCTGCATCACTGTGCTAATTTTGTTTTCTTTATGGGATGCGGGCATTGCTGATAAGGCCAAAATTTGATGCCCGAATTGTCCTTGAACTGATTGGCTTGCCACACCAGTTCAGAGGGCAGATGAGAGAGTCAATCACATTGCTGCAGCTCAGGAGTCACATGCAGGCCATGGCAGGGAAGGACAGCAGCTTTGCTTCCCTAAGGGATATGGGTGAACCAGATAGGTATTTTACAACAGTCGATAATAGTTTCACGACCACTAATATTGAGACTAGCTTTCAATTCCATGTATTAAATGTATTTAAATTCCATCAGCTGCCACAGTGGGAATTGAACCTGTGTCCATTGGATTTTATCCTGAGCATCTTACCAGTCTAGCTACCTTACTATGCCACAATCTCCCTGAGACAGCATCGGAATTATTATTTAGGATAAAGCATTCAATTATCTTAGTCTATGCTTATTCATAAACATTCATTTCCAACCATATACTCAGGGATTTAATTTATACCTCCATTGAAATGTAGATGAATGCTGTTGAATGGCAAATATTCATTCGCACACATTTTTTTCCCAATCCCACCACACCTTGAAAACATTCCTCGGCTGCCTAAGAATTTGATGATTTAATCATAAACCAACAGTTTCCCAACAAAGTCCAGATATTTAGGGTGTTCTTTTTGATACTCCACTTCAATTAGTTGCTGGTTAACCACAATAGTCGAATGATTCAGGAATGTGAGACAAGAAACCCATTGTAATTTATTTTTGAACTTTCAACATCAGCAATTATTCTCAAGCGGCTGTAACAACTTCAGATCAAATAGGCCGTATGTGGTCTGGGAAGCATAAATTAACTCTTTAAAAATAGTGAATTGCTGTTCATTGTTTAACAAACTAACACAAGAATGGCAACATTTTGATGTGTTCTTATGGTGTCTAGAATTTTTGACAAGACAGTGCAGAAATGCTCAAGATGTTTAAACCTATGCAGGAATCCTTTAGTTAGCATTTCAAACTTATGTCTTCTGTCAGAAACATAGGCCGGAACTTTCCACTCCCATTGAGTAGGGGTTTGACTTGGGCGTGACCAAGGGGGGATTGACTCGGGTATGGGCGAATGCTGCAACAGTTCTTCGATATCGGAGCCAATTAATCCCATCTTCTGCACTGCTGTTTGGCTGGAGTTGAGGACCTGGCTGATGGAGCTCTGGGCTGCTTCCTAAATGTATCTATGAAAGAAAGGAAAGGTCATTAGTGCATGGCAAGGCCTTCAGCAACAGGAGACATGACTCACAGCATTGCTGTCAAATGGATGTTGTAGTTCTGGATCCTCATTTGATTTATCACCGCTGACCTCACCATCAGCACAGGAGTGTTGACGTCCTCAGTCAGCTAGATGGTTCTGTCCTTGAAGCCCATGAGGACCTTCTGTTCTGGCATCCTTCCACTCATCTGGAATCTCTTCCTCTTATTGTGAGCCAGCTCCTCGTGCATGAAGGAGGAGGTGTAAGCAGGACAGATGATAAAGGTGCCTGGCATGTGTGGATGGTGAGTGGACCAGTAAGGTGATAGGACACGAGTTGCAATGGAGGTGAAGATGTGGGAGAGCGAGCGTGGTGACCCTTGAGCTGGCATTGAGTGAGATCCCTGTGGATGTGTGATGAGCGTGAGAATTCAGAGTGATGAGAGGAGTGAATTACCCTGGCGGAACAGATGAGATCTTCTTCTGGCACTGGATGGCTGTTCTCTCCTGCAAGCCTTTGGCACTCACGACCATTTCCACTCCTCCCATGCTGGGTTGGTGACCTTTCTGGCTGGATTTAGAATCCATCGAATCCCTAAAGTGCAGAGGGCAATTGGCATATCGGGTAAGCACCGACCCTTTGAAAGAGGACCCCACCTGGTCCCAATCCCCGCCATATTCCCGTAACCCACCTTAGATGCATTTCATTGGACACTAAGGGACAATTTTAGCCTGGCCGATATATCTAACCCGCACATCTTTGGACTGTGAGAGGGCAGCACGGTGGCGCAGTGGGTTAGCACTGCGGTCTCACGGTGCTGAGGTCCCAGGTTCGATCCCAGCTCTGGGTCACTGTCCGTGTGGAGTTTGCACGTTCTCCCCAGTGTTTGCGTGGGTTTCGCCCCCACAACCCAAAAATGTGCAAGCTAGGTGGATTGGCCACACTAATTTGCCCCTTAATTGGAAAAAATGAATTGGGTGCTCTAAATTTCAAAAAAAATTATCTTTGACTTTGAGAGGAAACTGGAGCTCCTGGAGGAAACCCACGCAGACACGGGGAGACATGCAATCTCCACATGGACAGTCACACAAGGCTGGAATTGAAGCTGTGTTCCTGGCTCTGTGAGGCAGCAGTGCTAACCAGTGGCAGACTGGCCAGGGTGTCAGCTTGCCCGATGGCAAGTGGGCCCCTGATGAAGTGGGCCCCCTATATCAAATAAAAATGCAATAAAGAAACAAACACAGACAACTGGGGCCCACTTTGGGGCCCACTTTGGGGCCCACTTTGGGGCCTCACGGTAGCATGGTGGTTAGCATCAATGCTTCACAGCTCCAGGGTCCCAGGTTCGATTCCCGGCTGGGTCACTGTCTGTGTGGAGTCTGCACGTCCTCCCCGTGTGTGCGTGGGTTTCCTCCGGGTGCTCCGGTTTCCTCCCACAGTCCAAAGATGTGCGGGTTAGGTGGATTGGCCATGCTAAATTGCCCGTAGTGTAAGATTAATGGGGGGATTGTTGGGTTACGGGTATACGGGTTACGTGGGTTTAGGTAGGGTAATCATGGCTCGGCACAACATCGAGGGCCGAAGGGCCTGTTCTGTGCTGTACTGTTCTATGTTCTATCTATGTAACTGTTTTAGTAATAAAAAGGAATAAGAAAAAAAAGAGAACAGGACACAAATAAGCAGTGCATGAAAAGGAACGAAGCAGGGGAGGTAGTGGAAGGATGTGGAATAGGGGGGCCCGGGTCGGGCACAATTAAGGAAATTCCATGTTTTCAGCAAGAGTGTGTCAATTTAAAGATAAAGTTACAATTCGTGATTTGAGATAGTTGCCAACTTCAAAGGATATCAAGCAGTAGTCTTGGTTCAGCCGGTACATCGGTCTGGGGTCCGGAGAGCCAAGAAGGGGCCCGTGAATCTCTGAAGGACCCTTAAAAATTATAATTAATTAGATAAATAAATCTCCAACTTCTTTCCTGAGATTTGTATTCTAACTTAATAAAATATAATTGTTTTTAAAAAGAGCAGTACCAAATAAAAATGCAATAAAGAAACAAACAAATAATCACTCAGTGTATGAAGGAACGAAGCAGTGTTAAACAGATGTGAAAAGGAATGGGGGGGGGGGGGGGGGGGGCTGGTTCACCCGGGTCGGACATAGTTGGAAATCCACGTTTTCAGCAAGAGTGTGTGAATTTAAAGATAAAGTTACAGTTCGTGATTTGAGATGGTCGGCAACTTGAAATGAAATCAAGCAGTACATAAGGTCTATTACAGAGTTTATAATACCACAAGCACAATCCACATCAATATCCAGTTCTGCAACAAATAATCAAGAAGCAAGAAACAATGCTCATGGTGATGATGCAATGACATGCGAGTTACAAGAACAGAGAAGAGCTACTTTGAATGTAGAGACAATTACAAGTGCATCCATTACTAATCAACCCAGGCCCAATATTTCTTCTGGCTTCCTTGTTCCGGTATCTGTACTGCCTGTAGTTGCAACATCTGAACACATAGCTTCAACTAGTGACAGGGAATCAGATATTCCTTCAAGCATAAATGACTTGGGGTGCGATTCTCCGCTGCCCATGACGGGTCGGAGAATAGAGGGAGGGCCTTCCCGACAATTTTCACAGCCTCCCGCTATTCTCCCCCCCCCCCCCCCCCCGGCCGCCCCCTGACACGAATCGCTGCTCGCCGTTATTTACGGCGAACATCGATTCTCCGCAGGCCGATGGGCTGAGTACTGCGGAGTTTACAGCCGTTTTCACGGCCGCGATCACACCTGCTTTCAGCGTTCATGAGAACGGCCGCAAAGTGCCGTCCCGGACAACCATGGCACCGATTGGCACAGCTGCACCACGGCCATGCCAAGGGTGGCATTGGCCTGAGATCGGTGGGCACCGATCGCGGGCAGCGGGTCCGATACCCGCGCACTATTTGTTCTTCCGCCGCCCCGCAGGATCAGTCCGCGGGGCGGCTGAGGGGCATGACGGCCCACGCATGCGCAGGTTTGACGCATCTGCGTGATGACGTCATCTGCGCATAAGCGGGTTGGAGCCATCTAACCCGCGCAGGCGCGGCTGATGTCATCGTGCGCGTCAGCCGTCGTGACTCTTGGTGGGCGGAGTTAGCGACGTTCACTAACTCCGCGTCGCTGTGATTCCCCCGGCCCCGATACTAGCCCCACCCGGGGGGGGAGAATTGGGTCCCGGGACGGAGCTTCGAGGCTGGCGTGAAACACGGCCAGTTTCACGCCAGCCTTCACAGCACGCCGGATTTGCCGAGAATCGCGCCCTTGGTTTCTGAAGCACATCCTGTAAATGAACCTACACAAGAAAATGAAAGATCAATTACTGGAATCTTCCAATATCCATCACAAGCAAAGCTAAAACAGTTTTTTGCTGAACATCCACTTCAGCCACTTCATGATCTGCCATTTGATGCTCGTTTGTATGAGATGAAAATTATGAATGACTCAGTCCCAAGAAAATGGCTAACATATAACAAAGAAAATAGATGCTTATATTGTTCATACTGCTTAGCCTTTGAGTTTCCCAACACTTGTAATCCATCACCCGTTGTACGTGGCTTTAGTGACTACAGGCGTATTAGCCAGAGCTTGACTTTACATGTATCGACAACAACACATGTCAGAAATGCTCAGCAATATATCAGTGTGGTTAATGATGGCACCTTAGATAAATTTTTTGCAGCATCACTAATTAAAAGAAAAGAAGAAGTATTGAAGCAGAGAAGTATTGTCATGAGGATTATAGACATCATAAAGATGTTAGGCAAGCAAGCACTTCCTTTTCGAGGTCACAGAAATGAATTGGCCTACACTCTAGATAATGAGGTTCTGAATCATGGCAATTTTTTAGCTACAGTGCAGTTGATGGAAAAATATGACCCCATTATGGCAGCTCATGTTTCTGCAGTGCAAAACAAGTCTAAACAAAGAATCAAATGATCAGAGCAACAAGGACAGGCTCAAAGTAAAGGCCGTGGTGGACTTGTTACATACCTGAGTAAAACAACTATAAACATGTTAATCAAAATTATGAAGAATATGATACAAGAAAGAATTAGTCATGAAGTTTCTCAAGCAAAATATTATTCTATTCAGGTTGATTCAACACAAGATAATTCATCCATCGATCAGTTTAGCATTATTATTCGGTATGTGCTTAAAGGTATTATCTGTGAGCGACTACTTTCAGTTGTGCCAAGTAATGATGGTACAGGACAGGGACTTTTTGATCTATTGATTGAAACATTACAGCATCTTAAAATTGACCCCCAAAATGTTTATCTGATAGCACAGATGGCGCTGCAAACTACCA
Organism: Scyliorhinus canicula; assembly: GCF_902713615.1. Lineage (NCBI taxonomy): Eukaryota > Metazoa > Chordata > Chondrichthyes > Carcharhiniformes > Scyliorhinidae > Scyliorhinus > Scyliorhinus canicula. The sequence goes on along the minus strand of NC_052153.1, from coordinate 87,084,507 downwards.
TGGCTAGTATAATGGTTTACAAAGTAAAATTGCTGATGTGGCTGATCAACATGTTCATATATGGTGCTATGCCCATGTCTTGAATTTGGTGATAACTGAAACAACAAAATGTTGTGTGCCTGCAGTTTCTTTTTCAATTTGCCCCAGAATATAGCAACTTTTGTGAAAGCATCATACAAGAGAATGGCTGTATGGATAGAAGTTGTTGGAAAACATCTAGGGCAAGAAAAAATTAAATGATTAAAGATAATTGGTGAGACCAGATGGTCAGGAAAATCCAATGCAGCAACAACTATATTTGGACGTTTTGATGATACCGCTGCCAGTACTTTCGTAAAGCTATTGGCATGCTTATCAATGACACAAGATTCAGAAAAGTTTGATGCAAAAACAAAACATGAAGCAAGTGTTTTACTTCAAAGTCTTCTAAAGTTTGAAACCATATTGACAGCATTTACTTACTTGTATATATTTGAAACTACAACCCCGTTATCAAGTTATCTACAGACAAGTAGTTTAGATATGTTTACTGCATGGAGTTTGGTAGATTCAGCTACAACAAAGTTGAAGGAACAGACAAGAACATTTGATAACGTTCACAGCAAGGCTTTGGAATTTGTAAATAAATGTAATGACAGGATTTCACAGATGAATATGGATGAAAATCAAACATTAGAAATTGATGCGTTGGAAACAGCATTGCCAGTTAAGAGGCAGAGGAAGAAGAAAAGAATGGCAGATGAGCTTATTGATGATGAAGGAAATTCCTCAGATTCTCTAGCTGATTTGCGAGTAAATGTGTTTAACCTAATAATGGATTGCATTATCCAGTCACTAGAATCACGCTTTGTACAACACAAACAGTTGTATAAAGATTTGGCCTGCTTGGACCCAGCAAAGTTTAAAACTATTGCAGAGAAGGGCCTTGAAGATTAGAAGGTATTATTAAGCTGTTTCCACAAATCAGCAAATATCAAGTAATATTGGAATTGTTTTCTTTTGCTTCAAACTTTGTTGTAGTAAAGCTATTGCTTAATGATGGTGAGAATATGGATTCCAGTTGCAACAATTGTAAAATTGGCAGCACTTGCCCATCGTGTGTACTAAAAATTCTGGCATCCAACAGACTTCATGACAAGGCATATGATAACCTTTATGAACTTTATAAAGTCATCTGCACACTATCAGTTACTCAAGTCCAATGTGAGAGGACATTTTCAAAGCTAAAGATCATAAAGACAAGGTTAAGAGATTCGCTGTCTGAGGAGAATTTGGAATCATACATGTTGCTATCCATTGAAAAGGAATTGTTAGATGAATTGGATGCAGAAGCAATTTTTGGCAGATTCGCACAATCATCTAGCGAACACAAACGATTGCTCTTAATATAGTGGACTGCATGCAATGCTCTATTGTGCTTTTGAACTATCTGTTAATGTGCAAATTGTGCAGTAAACTATTTAAAAATATCAACCAATTATTTAAAATTTAAAAAAATAAATAAAAAATTCAATTATAACATTCTGTATTTACATTTGGTATTTACTGCCAGTAATATGTACAGTACATGTACACTGTAATTACTAAGAAATACACATTTTTCCACATAAATTTTAATTGTACCCTTTTTTCCATATGTATTTTTTGAAAATTTTATTTATTCGTTATGAAAATTAAATGATAGCATTGTAGTTGTGGGTGGGCCCACTTTGTCTCCTGGCAACCAATATTTTTAGACCCAGTCCGCCACTGGTGCTAACCACTGTTCCACTGTGCTGCCTCTTCTTGAGTGCAGCTACAGCACACCATATCAGGCTTTGACTGCACCCAGGACTCTCCAGGAAGGCATCTGAAAACTTGGCAGTGCATTTCTTGGCAGCCATCACTTCCCAGTGACCTAGAACGTACCAGTGTGCAATGGGTGGCCTTTAATGTGCCACCCTGATGATTGCAGCACAGGTGTAATGGCGAGCGGGTGAATCAGAGGCCGCCCTGCCAGGGATTGGACATGGAGCCCATGGCTGAAAATGTGTTGCACTAAGTGTCACATGAGACAGCAGGAATAACAGCCATTGCCGTCGTTGGATTCAACGCCACTTTTTCTGCTCACCATCAGACTTTAACAATTTCTGAGAAAATCTCATCCATAGTTCATTAATATAAAGGGTTAGTTGGTGGATAATTCAGATTCTCAATGTGATTATAGCTGTTGTCCAATACTTAGACTGATTAATGTGTCACTAATGGTAAAATGTGAAGCAGTGAATCTAAATATTGAGGAATAATACTGAAAAACACAATAATTGAATGGTACCATTACACACAGGTCCTGATACAGAGCTCAGTCTTTTCTTTAAATAAAAGCTCGATCAAGCAGGGGATTTGAACAGTGAGAGTAAAACCATTACATTTCAGAACTAGAAGTTTCTACACATAAATTTTCAGGATTTATAATTTCAGTGAATTCTAGTCACAGATATTTGTGGGCAGCACGGTAGCATGGTGGTTAGCATAAATGCTTCACAGCTCCAGGGTCCCAGGTTCGGTTCCCGGCTGGGTCACTGTCTGTGTGGAGTCTGCACGTCCTCCCCGTGTGTGCGTGGGTTTCCTCTGGGTGCTCCGGTTTCCTCCCACAGTCCAAAGATGTGCGGGTTAGGTGGATTGGCCATGCTAAATTGCCCGTAGTGTCCTTAAAAGTAAGGTTAAGAGGGGGGGGGGGGGTTGTTGGGTTACGGGTATAGGGTGGATATGTGGGGTTGAGTAGGGTGATCATTGCTCGGCACAACATCGAGGGCCGAAGGGCCTGTTCTGTGCTGTACTGTTCTATGTTCTATGTTCTATATGAATCTCTCATTTACAAAGAAGTACTAAGACCACAAGCAACATGTAGTAATGTGCAGTATCAAACGTGTCGAGCCTCCCCTCTAAATTCTTTCTTTGATGTGACAAAAACAACACTATTATAGTCCCTCCTTGCAGTCACACAGATGAGATCAGCAACCTAATGTTCTAAACCTACATCCATAATAATTATCGCTTATTGTCACAAGTAGGCTTCAAAGAAGTTCTTCAGCACCTGTTCAGGGAGGCCGGTATGGGAATTGAACCCGCGCTGCCTTGTTCTGCATTACAAACCAGCTGTTTAGCCCACTGTGCTGATCCAGTATTAAATTAAATTTTTGACAATGACAATAAATAGATTAGCCTGTTTGTTAATCTGCTTGTCTGTAATTATCACAAAACCTTAATTGATGGTTTTCAATGAAACTTGGTATGCTGATAGGGTATGGCCAAGGAGGAATTGATTCAGATCCTAGAATTTTTTTAACAAATCCATTAATACTGGAAGGTAGGGTGAATTGACTTTTTGGCTCAAGGTGTCGTGGGTTGTTTTATTTAGAATGCTGTTTTTATTCCTTCATGGGATATTGGTGTCATTGACAGCCCAGAATTTGTTCCCTGTAGTGTTTAATTCTTCAATTGTTTTGTGTTTGATTATGTAAGTCCGTTTATTAATGATGCTCACTGTACTTGCTTAGTTAAGCCTGAATATGAACTCAAATAAATGAACTGTAGAAATTGCTAGGAGTTAGAGCAGGAAGCATGGAGAAGACATTTTAAAGCATTGTGAATAAAATATGTTACGCACAGAGAGACGAGTGTCATCTCTGCACAGCCCCCAGAGATAAAATATATAACATTGGCCATACTTAATTGTGCTTGAGAATATGGTACTGAAAAGCCAACTTCATGAACTATTGCAGACCATGTAGCTTAGGTACACCAAAGGTGCTATTATACAGGGATTTCCAGGATTTTGATCCAGTGACGGTGAAGGATTTGCGATAAGTTCCAAGTCTGAATATGCGTGGATCGGAGGGAAACTTGCAAGCAATAGTGTTCCCATGTACCTGTTCCCCTTGTCCTTCAAGGTGGTAGAGGTTATGGGTTTGGAAGGTGCTGTTGAGTGAGCCTTGGTGAGTTGCTGCAGTGCATCTTGTATATAGACGCACTGCTGTCACTGTGCGTCAGTGATGGAGGAATTGAATGTTTAAGTGAGTGGATGGGGTATCAATCAAACTGCTTCTTGAATGTTGCTGAAGCCACACTCATCCAGGCAAGTATTTCATCACACTCTTGACTTGTAGGGTATAGATGGTGGACAGGCTTTGGGGAGTCAGGAGATGAATTAATTGCCACAGAATTCCAAGTCTCTGACCTGCTTTTGTATCCACATTATTAACAGTAAACCTCAGGATGTTGATAGTGGGTGATTCAGCAGTGGTAATGCCATTGAATCCCAAGGGGTGATGGTTAGATTCTCTCTTGTTGGAGATGGTCATTGCCTGGCATTTGTGTGGCATGAGTATTATTTGCCATTTATCAGCCCAAACCTGAATGTTGTCCAGGTCTTACCACATATGGATACAAATTGCTTCGATATCTGAGGAGTTGTGAATGGTGCTGAACATGATGCAATCATCAGCAAAAATCCCCACTTCTGACCTTGTGATAGAAATAAAGTCACTGATGAAGCAGCTGAAGATGGCTGGGCCTAGGACTATCCTGAGGCGCTCCCAACGTTTGTTCTGGTGCTGCAATGATTGACCTCTAATAACCACAACCATCTTCCTTTGTGTTTGGCATAACTCCGACTAGTGGAGGGTTTTCTTGTGATTCCCATGAGCTTCTATTTTGCCAGAGATCTTTGATGCCATAATCAGTCAAATGCTGCCTTGATATCAAGGACAGTCACTCTCACCTCATCTCTTGAGTTCAGTTCTTTTGTCCATGTTTGGACCAAGGTTGTAATGAGATCATGGGGCCAAATGATCCTGGCAGAACCCAAACTGAGCATTAGTGAGCAGATAGTTGCTGTGTAAATATTGCTCCTCGATTAGACCTTCCATCTCTTTATTGAGCATCAAGAGGCAGTTGATGGGAGGGGGGTAATTACCTGGGTTGGATTTGTCCATTCTTTTGTGGATGGGACACACCTGGTTAATTTTCCACATTGCCAGTGTTGGAGTTAAACTGGAAAAACGTGGCTAGGATGTAGATATCCTTGGTGCTGTTCCTCACATGCCCTTCTACACTCTTCATTGAACCAAGGTTGATCTTCCAGCTTGATGGTAATGATAGATTGAGGGATATAACAGGCCATGAGGTGTGGAGGTGGTTAGAGATTGGAGGTGCGGAGGGGATCGGAGTTTAGGGGGAGTAAGGGAGGGTGAGGGATCAGATGTCAGAGGGTCGTGGGTTGTTCACAGCACGGGGAAGGGGATATCTGTGGGAGGGTCTGTCTGGGCGTTTACAATAGCTCCTCAAAAGTTGGACAAGGTTTGAATTCTTCTAACATTCTTGGTGTAACCTTGGAAGAACCATCTGAACCTAGCAATTTAAATCACATTTTCGGATGTTTCCCAGTGCGGAGCAATTGCCCAGAGGAAGCTAGCTCTTCTGTGCAATTGTCGTGCAAGCCCTTACCTGTAACATTCCGAGAGGGATTCCCCAGCACATCTTCATGGTACCAGCCAAATCTGATGATGTTCTGGGGACCTGGGTTAGCAGATGGTGGGATTCCAATTTAATTTTAAAAATCGGGAATTAAAAGTCTAATGATGACCAAGAAGCTACTGTCAATTGTCCTAAAAATCCATCTGGTTCATTAATATCCTTTGGGGAAGAAAACCTGTCATCCTCACCTGGTCTGGCCTTCATGTGACTCCAGACCCACAGCAATGTGGTCGACTCTTAAATGCCCTCAGGCACGGACAATATCCTATGAACAAATAAAAAAGGTTTCTGATTTTATTTCAGATTTTCACCATCCTCAATATTTTGCTTCTTTGCTACAATGATATTGCCCTTTATTACCATCAACTGATGTTTGTTCATCTGATGTGAAGATTGATAAATAGAACTGCAGTACATAATTCTACTGTCAGTATATTACTGCACAGAAAATGAAACTCTTAATAAGCAATGGGAGTAGTACTGTCAGCATAATTGTGCTGAAGGAGATGAACACTCAAGATAAGTTATGGAAGCGGTGGTTATTAGCTATTTTTCATGTATTCAGACAACAAGTAGCGAAAGAACCTTCACAATTCATGTTGTAGCAGTCTCTTCTCATTAAGTGTCTAGTCCTTAAGGGTATACTGTTTCATAGCTACTTCTGACAGATTGTATTTTCCCTTTGCTACATTTCCATTATTCAACATCTAGAGTGCTACCACTGAGTAAGTGCCATATTCTAGAGGGGCATCTTTCCCTTTAGTGGCGCAATAGAAATGTGGGTGCACATTACTTATAAAGTCCCTGCCAACAGTGTGGACTCATTAAATAAACCATTAGCCCATTAATGATGCTCTTCTATGGCAGCCTCCATCTGGAACATTGTTTATACTGCCTTGAACTGATGTTCATGCCAACGGAGTGAAAAGTTTGCACGTGCACACTCACACAGGCATAGGGCCCCTCCCCCTGCAATTAAAATGTTTCGCGAACAAAAGCAGAAGCATCTTTCCTTCTGAAATCCTTAAATTAGCCGCAACAATTTTAAAAGTGCTTTGCTGAAGGGACACACTCGAAGCCTAAACTGTTGCTTTATTGGACATTTCTACAAGGAAGGGTTCCATTCATAATGAAGATAAAAATCTCGACTCCAACCTCAACATGTCAGCTCTAATCAAGGGTCTCAGCTTAAACATTAACTTTTCTTTCCAGCTGCTGACAGTATCCTTTCCCACAGCACCAGGATCTTCTTCTGCACAAGCGGGTTTAAAATCAAAGTGACATTGACACCAGCAGAGGCCTTAGTACAGATTGCCTGTCTATTGATCTTCCTGGAAAATCAGGGGGCAAAGGTTCATTGACCCCCTGTCACAAAAGGGAAGACATTTGCTCATATGGCTCCACTGCAGACTTATTTGATTCTCTGGAGCATTCCATGCTGGCAGTGGCAATGCACTGTCTACCTCCAAGGAATCAATGCAAACCTATGTAAAACTGCTACGTAAATTAATTTCTCCCTCAAGCTCTTTAAAATATGCATCATCATTGAATTTTAAATTCCAAGAACTTGTGTAGAGTTTTCAGCTGTGTGGACCAGGCAACAGTGGACACTGCCAAGCTCCTGCTCACCAATTTGAATGAAGAAAATACATGTTTCGACTTCTGTATCTTGCCTCATTAACATTCAGTAAGTGAGCTCCCAAATAGAGGTGCCTAGAGAGAGTGGAAGGAGGTGGTCAGAGTAATCAGTGTAATCAGTGTAATGCCTCTCCCAAGTTGGACATTCTGCTGAGACAATCAGCCATGGCTGTCACTGATGGAGCAACGCCTTGGACACCTTCACTAATGGTGACGTCGTGCACCAGGCTCTCCACTGCAGTCGCCACCTTAGCAGTGTTGGCTGTTGCTAATATTAATAATGTTGGTGAACCACAAGCCTTCCCTTATATCGATCAAATGACCACACAACCAGTTAGTTAGTTCAAAAGATGGTTTATTTATACACACAAGAGTTATCTCAACATGTAAACACAATATCTACTACGAGTTAAACTGCACCTATCAGCTACAATAACCTATACTTAACTCCAGGGTGACCGGCACTGTTCAAATGGATAAGGCCTTTATCTGGATTTCACTTGGCTGGTTCGAAGAACGTGGCTCTGTCCCTGCTGGGCTCATCCGTCAGGTAGCGATCGTTGGTCTTGAACTTGATTGTCTGTTCCTGTTGCAATTGGGTTGGCATAGGCCAGATCCAAAAGAGACAGAACACATGGCTGTGCTCTCTTTTATCCCTCTGGGATTTTGCACTCTTTGGGGTGGTCCTTAACCTTGGACCCAATAGTTCGACAGGACTCTGATCACTGTCTTTGATTTTGGCCAATAAAGGGGCCTTGGTGGCTGGGCGGGTCCTTAGCGGTGATTGACCTTGGCAGTTGGGCTTTCTGAGTAAAGGGAGTGGCGCCGATCAGTCTGTGGCTGTGCCGGTTGCTTGATTGGAGTTCTATTGTCCTGGGAAAATGGGCCACTAAAATGCAAACGAGCTGGGGGTTTCGGTCAGGTCTGATTACCTGTGTTTTAGATACACATAGGCTCTGCATCTGTCTGAGTCCTGGGTTGGCCATAATTCCCATGGTCCTTTGCAGGTGGCCATCTTAGATGGCTACATGGCTTCATTCCCTCACATTACAGGGCACCATCTCCTGCGCCCATAGCCTCTGGGACCCCTCCAAGTGGCTATGGACCTGCTGGAGTGCCACTGACATCTCCCTCTGAACATTCCGGCCGCAGCCTAACATCGCCATCAGCTCCGGGATGACCTTTTCCACAGGATCAGCATCAGGCTGGGAACCAGCTGGGTCTTGGGATCCAGCATAACTCCGACTGCTGTCTCGCCTGGGCGTTGCTGCCTCCACCTGATGTGCATCCGCAGCAGTGTGGGGCTCACCAGATTGTGCCTCAGACACCTGTCCACTAACATGCCCCACCATGGTGTGTGTATCTGCACTGATGGAGGGTGGGGATGACAGCTGTAAGCGACTATTATGGTGGCATCCTCAAAGCTGTCCTCCAAGGTGTTCTCCTGGGAGGCTTGAGAGTGTGACACCCAGGATGGGCCGCCGCCGCCGGCTGGAGGACCTGTGGGCGAATGGACATGTGGTCAGTGGGAAGGATGAGTCGGTCTGAAAGACAATAACAACTCACGTTTGACAAGTCCTTTGGCTGGAGCCCAGTGGCTCCTCACCTCTGCGGGGTCCACCAGCTTCTGCTTGGTGACCACCCTGTTCTTGGTCACCCCAGTCACCTCCAGGGCCCACTCCTTGAACGTGGTCAGGATTCTTATGTCCGTCACACCAACGCCAGTCTGGACGGTGAATAATGAAGCCACTTTACAGTGTGACGCCAACAAGACAGGTCTTGGAGCAACCATAATGCAGCAAGGCAGCCAGTTACATATTCATCCAGAGCAGTAACCCAGACTGAACAATGCTATGCTCATATCCAGAAAGAGTGCCTGGGTATTGGTTTTATTTGTGAGCATTTTCATCGGTACCTGCTTGGGACAGACAAAGCAATAGTTGAGTCCAACCACAAGGCATTTCAAAACATGTTTCTGTAACCGCTACTGTCTGCTGCAAAGCAGCTGGAAAATATGTTACTTTGTTGACAGAGATATCATCTGGACATGACAAGGGAAACAGATGTACATCACAGGCATGCTGTCGGAAGGTGGGCTCCCCATGAAAAAAGTTGAGATTACTGCAGCAGAATGTGAAATTTTTCAGATTCAATGTGAAGTAGCAGCTTGACATGATCTGGAAGTCATCAACCCAGCAGAGACATGAACCTGATAGACAAGCACGTTGCTCAAATCGAGTGAACTACCAAACAAGATGCAACTCTCCATGCATTGCAAGAGGGAGTCATGAAAATATGGCCTGGGAGCATCAAGGGTACATCTGTGGTAACAAAAGCAAATTGGACATATCAAGATGAATTGACAGCCCAAGATGGTATCTTGCACAAAGGAAATAGAGTCAGCATCTCAAAGGGGATGAGAGGAGAGATGTTGAAACCCATCCATACAAGTCATCAAGGAATTGAATCAACTCCTAGAAAGGCAAGAGAAGTGCTCTACTAGCCAAATATGAGCAATGAATTAACAGATCACATTGGCCAGTGCAGTGCTTGTGACAAGTACTAAACTAAACAAGTTAGGGAGCTGTTAAAGCAGCGGGAGTTCAGAGAGAGAGAGAGAGCCCAGAAAGCAGCGGGAGTTCAGAGAGAGAGAGAGGGCCCATAAAGCAGCAGGAGTTCAGAGAGAGAGAGAGAGCCCAGAAAGCAGCGGGAGTTCAGAGAGAGAGAGAGAGCCCATAAAGCAGCGGGAGTTCAGAGAGAGAGAGAGGGCCCATAAAGCAGCAGGAGTTCAGAGACAGAGGGAGAGCCCATAGAGCAGCGGGAGTTCAGAGACAGAGGGAGAGCCCATAAAGCAGCGGGAGTTCAGAGACAGAGAGCCCATAAAGCAGCGGGAGTTCAGAGAGAGAGAGCCCATAAAGCAGCGGGAGTTCAGAGAGAGAGAGAGAGCCCAGAAAGCAGCGGGAGTTCAGAGACAGAGAGAGCCCATAAAGCAGCGGGAGTTCAGAGAGAGAGAGCCCATAAAGCAGCGGGAGTTCAGAGACAGAGAGCCCAGAAAGCGGCGGGAGTTCAGAGACAGAGAGCCCAGAAAGCGGCGGGAGTTCAGAGAGAGAGAGTGAGCCCAGAAAGCGGCGGGAGTTCAGAGACAGAGAGAGAGCCCATAAAGCAGCGGGAGTTCAGAGAGAGAGAGCCCATAAAGCAGCGGGAGTTCAGAGACAGAGAGCCCATAAAGCGGCGGGAGTTCAGAGACAGAGAGCCCATAAAGCAGCGGGAGTTCAGAGACAGAGAGCCCATAAAGCAGCGGGAGTTCAGAGAGAGAGCCCAGAAAGCGGCGGGAGTTCAGAGACAGAGAGCCCATAAAGCAGCGGGAGTTCAGAGACAGAGAGCCCATAAAGCAGCGGGAGTTCAGAGGGACACAGGATAAAAGAGCGCGAGGAGAGCGGCGGTGAGTCAGTGAAAGAGTGCGAGGGAACACATTGAGAGCGGCGGGGTGCCAGTGGGAGCAAAGATAATATAAGGCGGGAACCGGAAGTACGACCCGCGGACTTCTGGGAAGGATTTTCTCCTAGCCAATAAATTCTGGTGGAGAGGATACCCAAGACACTACACGTATAGTGTCTCCCACCCGCCCTCCTCCTCTAACCTAATAATAAGACCCATTGGTGTGAGCAGGTAAGTGCTATATTATATTATTATTTTTCATTTATTTTATATTTGTTTACCAGAACTTGGTTGAAATTAAGTGGGATGGCAGGGAAGGTAGTGCAATGTTCCTCCTGCAGGATGTTTGAGGTGAGAGATGCCGTTAGTGTCCCTGCTGATTTTACCTGCAGGAAGTACAGCCAGCTCCAGCTCCTACAAGACCGAGTTATGGTACTGGAGCTGGAGTTGGATGAACTTCGGATCATTCGGGAGGCAGAGGTGGTCATAGATAGGAGCTTCAGGGAAGTAGTTACACCAAAGACTGGAGATAGATGGGTAACTGTAAGAGGGACTGGGAAGAAGCAGTCAGTGCAGGGACCCCCTGCGGTCGTTCCCCTGAGTAACAAGTATACCGTTTTAGATACTTGTGGGGGGGACGACTTACCAGGGGTAAGCCATGAGGTACGGGACTCTAGCACGGAGTCTGTCCCTGTTGCTCAGAAGGGAAGGGGGGAGAGGAGCAGAGCATTAGTAATTGGGGACTCAATAGTCAGGGGCACAGATAGGAGATTTTGTGGGAGCGAGAGAGACTCACGTTTGGTATGTTGCCTCCCAGGTGCAAGGGTAAGTGATGTCTCGGATCGTGTTTTTCGGGTCCTTAAGGGGGAAGGGGAGCAGCCCCAAGTCGTAGTCCACATTGGCACTAACGACATAGGTAGGAAAGGGGACAAGGATGTCAGGCAGGCCTTTAGGGAGCTAGGATGGAAGCTCAGAGTGAGAACAAACAGAGTTGTTATCTCTGGGTTGTTGCCCGTGCCACGTGATAGTGGGACGAGGAATAGGGAGAGAGAGCAATTAAACACGTGGCTACAGGGATGGTGCAGGCGGGAGGGATTCAGATTTCTGGATAACTGGGGCTCTTTCTGGGGGGGGTGGGACCTCTATAGACAGGATGGTCTACATCTGAACCTAAGGGGCACCAATATCCTGGGGGGGAGATTTGTTAGTACTCTTTGGGGGGGTTTAAACTAATTCAGCAGGGGCATGGGAACCTGGATTGTAGTTTTGGGGTACGGGAGATTGAGAGTAGAGAGGTCAGGAGCACAGATTTGACTTCGCAGGAGGGCGCCAGTGTTCAGGTCGGTGGTTTGAAGTGTGTCTATTTCAATGTCAGGAGTACACGAAATAAGGTAGGGGAACTGGCAGCATGGGTTGGTACCTGGGACTTCGATGTGGCCATTTCAGAGACATGGATAGAGCAGGGACAGGAATGGTTGTTGCAGGTTCCGGGGTTTAGGTGTTTTAGTAAGGTCAGAGAAGGGGGCAAAAGAGGGGGAGGTGTGGCGCTGCTAGTCAAGGACAGTATTACGGTGGCAGAAAGGATGCAAGATGGGGACTCTTCTTCCGAGGTAGTATGGGCTGAGGTTAGAAACAGGAAAGGAGAGGTCACACTGCTGGGAGTTTTCTATAGGCCACCTAATAGTTCTAGAGATGTAGAGGAAAGGATGGCGAAGATGATTCTGGAAAGGAGTGAAAGTAACAGGGTAGTTGTTATGGGAGACTTTAACTTTCCTAATATTAACTGGAAAAGATATAGTTCGAGTACATTGGATGGGTCGTTCTTTGTACAATGTGTGCAGGAGGGTTTTCTGACACAATATGTTGACAGGCCAACAAGAGGTGAGGCCACATTGGATTTGGTTTTGGGTAATGATCCAGGCCAGGTGTTATATCTGGAGGTAGGTGAGCACTTTGGAAACAGTGACCACAATTCGGTGACCTTTACATTAGTGATGGAAAGGGATAAGTATACCCCGCAGGGCAAGAGTTATAGCTGGGGGAAGGGCAATTATGATACCATTAGACATGACTTAGGATGTGTAGGTTGGAGAAGTAGGCTGCAAGGGTTGGGCACACTGGATATGTGGAGCTTGTTCAAGGAACAGCTATTGCGTGTTCTTGATCAGTACGTACCAGTCAGACAGGGAGGAAAGGGTAGAGCGAGGGAACCGTGGTTTACCAAAGAAGTGGAATCTCTTGTTAAGAGGAAAAAGGAGGCCTATGTGAAGATGAGGCGTGAAGTTTCAGTTGGGGCGCTTGATAGTTACAGGGAAGCGAGGAAGGATCTAAAGAGAGAGCTAAGACGAGCAAGGAGGGGACATGAGAAGTCTTTGGCAGGTAGGATCAAGGAAAACCCAAAAGCTTTCTATAGGTATGTCAGGAATAAAAGAATGACTAGGGTAAGAGTAGGGCCAGTCAAGGACAGTGGTGGGAAGTTGTGTGTGGAGGCTGAGGAGATAAGCGAGATACTAAATGAATACTTTTTGTCAGTATTCACTCAGGAAAAAGATAATATTGTGGAGGAGAATGCTGAGACCCAGGCCATTAGAATAGATGGCATTGAGGTGCGTAGGGAAGAAGTGTTGGCAATTCTGGACAAGGTGAAAATAGATAAGTCCCCGGGGCCTGATGGGATTTATCCTAGGATTCTCTGGGAAGCCAGGGACGAGATTGCTGAGCCTTTGGCTTTGATTTTTAGGTCATCATTGGCTACAGGAATAGTGCCAGAGGACTGGAGGATAGCAAATGTGGTCCCTTTGTTCAAGAAGGGGACTAGAGATAACCCCGGTAACTATAGGCCGGTGAGCCTAACGTCTGTGGTGGGTAAAGTCTTGGAGAGGATTATAAAAGATATGATTTATAATCATCTAGATAGGAATAATATGATTAGGGATAGTCAGCATGGTTTTGTGAAGGGTAGGTCATGCCTCACAAACCTTATCGAGTTCTTTGAGAAGGTGACTGAACAGGTGGACGAGGGTAGAGCAGTTGATGTGGTGTATATGGATTTCAGTAAAGCGTTTGATAAGGTTCCCCACGGTCGGCTATTGCAGAAAATACGGAGGCTGGGGATTGAGGGTGATTTAGAGATGTGGATCAGAAATTGGCTAGTTGAAAGAAGACAGAGAGTGGTGGTTGATGGGAAATGTTCAGAATGGAGTTCAGTTACGAGTGGCGTACCGCAAGGATCTGTTCTGGGGCCGATGCTTTTTGTCATTTTTATAAATGACCTAGAGGAGGGCGCAGAAGGATGGGTGAGTAAATTTGCAGACGACACTAAAGTTGGTGGAGTTGTAGACAGTGCGGAAGGATGTTGCAGGTTACAGAGGGACATAGATAAGCTGCAGAGCTGGGCTGAGAGGTGGCAAATGGAGTTTAATGTGGAGAAGTGTGAGGTGATTCACTTTGGAAAGAATAACAGGAATGAGGAATATTTGGCTAATGATAAAATTCTTGGTAGTGTGGATGAGCAGAGGGATCTCGGTGTCCATGTACATAGATCCCTGAAAGTTGCCACCCAGGTTCATAGGGTTGTGAAGAAGGCCTATGGTGTGATGGCCTTTATTGGTAGAGGGATTGAGTTCCGGAGCCATGAGGTCATGTTGCAGTTGTACAAAACTCTAGTACGGCCGCATTTGGAGTATTGCGTACAGTTCTGGTCGCCTCATTATAGGAAGGACGTGGAAGTTTTGGAACGGGTGCAGAGGAGATTTACCAGGATGTTGCCTGGTATGGAGGGAAAATCTTATGAGGAAAGGCTGATGGACTTGAGGTTGTTTTCGTTAGAGAGAAGAAGGTTAAGAGGTGACTTAATAGAGGCATACAAAATGATCAGAGGGTTAGATAGGGTGGACAGCGAGAGCCTTCTCCCGTGGATGGAGGTGGCTAGCACGAGGGGACATAGCCTTAAATTGAGGGGTAATAGATATAGGACAGAGGTCAGAGGTGGGTTTTTTACGCAAAGAGTGGTGAGGCCGTGGAATGCCCTACCTGCAACAGTAGTGAACTCGCCAACATTGAGGGCATTTAAAAGTTTATTGGATAAGCATATGGATGATAAGGGCATAGTGTAGGTTAGATGGCCTTTAGTTTTTTCCATGTCGGTGCAACATCGAGGGCCGAAGGGCCTGTACTGCGCTGTATCGTTCTATGTTCTATGTTAATGATGCATGATATCCCAGACAGACCATGGGTGAAGTTGGGAACGGACCTCTTCATTATAGCAGGAACTGATTATCTTGTCACTGTCAGCTACTATTTTGATTACTTAGAATCATCGAATCATAGAATCTCTGCAGTGCAGAAGTAGGCCATTCAGCCCATCAAGTGCGTGCCGACCCTTGGAAAGAGTACCCTACCTAGGCCCATGCCTCGACCCTATCCCCGTAACCCAGTAACCCCACCTGACCTTTTGGACGCCAAGGGGCAATTTAGCAAGGCCAATGCACCTAACCTGCACATTTATGGGTGCAAACCGGAGGAGACCCATGCAGACACGGGAAGACCCATGCAGACACGGGAAGAAAGTGCAAACTCTACACAGACAGTGACCCGAGGCCAGAATTGAACCTGGGTATCTGGTGCTGTGAGGCAGCAGTGCTAACCACTGTGCCAGCGTGCCACCCTGAGTTGAAATTAGACCAACTGACTTCAATGGCGACAGGTGAAATAGTAGATTGCATGAAAGCACACTTCATTCAGCACAGCATTCAGGACATTGTGATGAGTGGCAGTGGCCCTCAGTTCACAAGTGAAGGGTTCAGCCACTTCACACAGGATTGGGAAATTCAACACTACACATAATCTCTGCACTATCCCCAGTCAAAATGGAAAGACTGAGGCAGCAGTGAAAATCACCAAAGCAATCACCGGGTAAATATAGCAGAGATGCACACAAAGCAAAGCTTGAGTGGAGAAGCACATCAACTGGAGGCATGGAAAATCATCTAGTCCACAGATTAATGTCACGCTGCACACAAACTCTTCTTTGGAAAGGAAAAAAGCTATTGAAACCAGAAGTAGGAACAGGAATGAGAGAAAAAAATCAAGGTGAATGGCAGAAAGCCAAACTTCATTTTGACAAAAATGCCAAAGCATTGCCAGCTCCAAACACTGGAGGGGCAGTCAGGGTGAAAACAGGAGTCAGGCTATGTGGCAACTTGAGACATATATGAAGAAATTGTCATCTTGATTGTACTTGGTGGAAGTGAACGACCAAAAATGCCTGCTTAACCTCAGTCACATACGAACAACGAGCTAAGCTGTTCCTTCATTGCAGTCGGCTGGTCAGGGAGAAGGGATCTCATCAACTGTACTGAGTGCAGACTATCATCAATCCCAAAGGTTCACAGTTCCCAACAATGGCAATGGAACAGCAACAGTTACCATGGCAACAAGTGCCACAGGAATGATATTCTCCAGAAAAGGAACATTACCCAGATGAACAGCAAATGGCAAAATGCATGCATACAGTTAAGAGATCAGCATGATTTAAAGACTATGGTGTACAGACTGACGAGTAGAACAAGAAAGCGACAGAGTAAGTATGAAAAAATCTGTCCCATTACCAGAAAGCTTTGTGCTGGTAGCAGGATTCAACCAGACAGAAGCGTGGCTAATTGGTGCCAAACATTTACCAGATATCGCACCACATTGAGCCTCCCAGTGAAGCCAAATGGTGAGGATGTCAGTATGCCATAGTATATGAAGGGTGGCTTTGCAGATGATATCCTAGTTAGGCAAGGAGTTGACAAACAAAGAATTACATACAATCAAGTAACAAAGGCATTTGAGACCTACTTCAATCTGCAAAAGAATACTATGGTCAAGCGGACTAAATTCAACAAGTGCACCCAATGACATGCGGTAAGAATTGTACAAACTTGCAGAGAGCGGTGAATATGGCAGTTTAATAGATTAACTAATCAGCAACAGGATTGTTTTCAGAGAGCGCGATTCTCCGCACTCACGCCGGTTCGGAGAATAGCGGGCCGCGCATATTTTCACGGCGACGCCGGTCCGACGCCCTCCCGCTATTCTCCGAACCCCACAAAAACTACACGTCGGGATTCCCGGCAAAGGCCTCGTAAAACCCCCCGACACGACCAGAAGCCCGACTTATTGGCCCCCCGCTATTCTCCGGCCCGGATGGGCCGAAGTCCCGACGTCCTCACGCCATGTTTTAACGCCGGCCAACACACCTGCTTTTGAAGTTCGTCAACCAGTCGTGCTGGCTGACGAGAGCTTCGAGTAGGTGAGCGCACCGCTCAGTGCACCGCTCAGCGCACTGCTGGAGTCTGGCCACAACGGGGAAGGCATCCCCGAGAACAGGAGGGGGTCCAGAGCAGGGGAGAGTGGGGGATACTGAGGGGGGAGTGGGGGAGACGGAGGGGGGAGTGGGGGAGCGGAGGGGGAAGTGGGGGAGATGGAGGGGGGAGTGGGGGAGACGGAGGGGGGAGAGGGGGAGACGGAGGGCGGAGAGGGGGAGACGGAGGGGGGAGTGGGTGAGATGGAGGGGGGAGTGGGGGAGACGGAGGGGGGAGTGGGGGAGACGGAGGGGGGAGTGGGGGAGCCGGAGGGGGGAGTGGGGGAGACGGAGGGGAAGTGGGGGAGACTGAGGGGGAAGTGGGGGAGACGGAGGGGGGAGTGGGGAGACGGAGGGGGGGGAGACGGAGGGGGGAGTGGGGGAGACGGAGGGGGGAGTGGGGGAGACGGAGGGGGGAGTGCGGGAGACGGAGGGGGGAGTGGGGGAGACGGAGGGGGAGGGGGAGGAGGGGGAGTGGGGGAGACGGAGGGGGGAGTGGGGGATACGGAGGGGGGAGTGGGAGTGGGGGAGACAGAGTGGGAGTGGGGGAGACGGAGGGGGGAGTGGGGGAGACGGAGGGGGGAGTGGGGGATACGGAGGGGGGAGTGGGGGAGATGGAGGGGGGTGTGGGGGAGACGGAGGGGGGGAGTGGGGGAGACGGAGGGGGGAGTGGGAGAGATGGAGGGGGAGTGGGGGAGACTGAGGGGGGAGTGGGGAGACGAAGGGGGGGGTGGGGGAGACGGAGGGGGGTGTGGGGGAGACGGAGGGGGGATTGGGGGAGACGGAGGGGGGAGTGGGGGAGGCGGAGTGGGGGAGTGGGAGTGGGGGGGGATAGGGAGAGAGTGAGCGAGTGACTCGTCCAACCCCGGTTACAAAATGTCTGCCACCATGCCATGGCGTTCCGGTCACGAGGGCCCGCTGGTTGCCCTGTGGCTTACGGCCACAGGCCACTGACGCACCGGTGAAGAGGACATAGTTAACTGCCCGTTGGATGCAGAAAGTGACCAGGGGTTAGGCTGCCCGCGTGTCAGCAGCGCGACCAGGCCACCAGGACACACAGGTCTCCCATGGCAGGCGGCTGCCGAGTTGTCGACTAACCTCCGCCTGACATGTCCCATTTCTCTGCCCCCCACCACCCTTTTGTAGGTTAGCACAATGTCTGCGAACAGAACGGCGATGTTCTGCGCAGTGGTTGGCGCCGCTGCACTGCATTTGGAGATGCAGCAGCATCCACAGCCACAACCCACAGTGGATGCAGGGCCAGCTGCAGCAGCAGAGGGAAGGGCCGAGGAGTTGCCAGTCGTCGAGCAGCATGGGAGGGGGGGGGGGGGGGGGGAGGAGGTGGAGGAGGAGAGAGTGAGGGTGCAGCCACGGCACCAGAGGCGACGACCAAGGCCGAGGGTGTACCGTGTCCGGATACCTTTCCTAACAATGACGGATATCACCTGCAGGAGGAGACTCCGGCTGAGTAGGCGGACGGTGATACATATCTGTCACCTCGTGGCGCACCTCGCCCCACGTGGAACGGGGGGAGGACACGCGATCCCGGTTGCCATCAAGGTGACGGTCGATCTTAACTTCTATGCGACCGGCCCCTTCCAGTCTCCGAGCGGGGACCTCTCCAGGATCTCCCAGTCATCGGTCCACAGGTGTATCCGGGATGTGACCGACGCCCTCTATGCCATCGCGGACCGCTACATTACCTTTCCCGAGGACCGAGCAACTCAAGACTCACGAGCTCGTGGATTTGCCAGCGTGGCCGGGATACCGATGGTGGCAGGGGGCAATCGATTGTGTTCACGTCCCCATGCCTGCAGGGTACAGGGAGGTGTTCACAAACAAGAGGGGGACATACTCCATGAATATCCAGGTGGTATGCGACCCCCACATGAGGATCATGAACGTCTGTGCAAGGTTCCCAGGGAGTGTGCATGACTCCTACATACTGGCGCAGTCGTACATCCCTGCGATGTTTGAGGGACGTCCCCCCCCGGCTGAGGGGCTGGTTGCTAGGCGACAAGGGTTATCCGCTGAGGTCTTGGCTGATGACGCCTATACAGTGGCCTCAGACCAATGCGGAAACACGATACAACGAGGCCCATGCAGCAACCAGGGGTGTGGTGGAGCGCTGCCTTGGCCTCCTGAAGATGAGATTCAGGTGCCTGGACCGCTCTGGAGGGGCCCTGCAGTACCAGCCCGACAGGGTCGCTCGCATTGTTGTGGTCTGCTGTGCGCTGCACAACATCGCGATGCAGAGGGGAGATGACCTGCTGCAGGAGGCGGAGGGAGAAGCCAATAGCAGTGGTGCCAGCACAGAGGAGGAGGAGGGAGGAGGAGGCTGGCGGAGTGGCGGGCGCAGCACGCAGACATGACCCAGGTGCTGGTGATGTCCAGGAGGCGGCACGATGGACCCGGCGAGGGCGGCGGGCACACGACGCCTTGGTGGCAGCACGGTTCACGCGTCGCATGCGACGTCCCGCTGAACACCAAACCACCACCTGCATCGCTAGTCGTGCAGAGGGTCAACACACAACTGCCACCACCACAGCCCTCCCCCCCCCACCCCCTCTCAGTGTACACTGCTCCACTTCGACATCACCCTTACCACTGGGTCCAGACAGTATGGCACAACATTGATGGCTGTGTCAGCGGGTGTGATCAGTGCCACGTGGAATGATGACAGCCCGCTCTGCGAAGAGCTGTGAGCTCAGAATCGTTAGAGAGAGTCTGACCCATGGCAATAGCTGAACCATCCACTTTGGTGCCCGCTGAGTTCGCCACGGACACTCCATCACATGCCCGTGTGGGCTAGCTGTGGGAGGGGGTTGGGGGAGGGGCAGGGACTGCACACCCAGCACCAAAGTTTCACCGCTCGTCAACCCCAGCGACACTCGGTCACCATCACGATTCCTGTGGCTGTGGAACAATCACACGGTATTACAAGTAAGGTGGAACAGTGCGTTTAATGTTAACAATAATTTACAGGTGCCCTAGCCCCTACAACTAAACTGTGCCCTTCACCCGTGCCAACTTACTCAGTGTCTCTCTTTGTTGCCTTACCTACCACTACGTCTAACTGATTCCCCAGATGATACAGCAGGAGTGGAGGAGGACTGCTGCGAATCGCCCCCTTCGACTCGTTTCTCCTTCGGCAAGCATTTCCTGTGGCGATCCGGCCTTGATGGGCCAGGCTGCTCTGCGGGCGTCTCGGGTGACGTTGTGCCACCCTGCTCTGCCTGCTGCCCACCCGATGCACCAGGGATGGGACGGGGGGAGGCCAAGAATTCCAGGACGTCCTGTGATGGAGTTAATGGGACGGGCCCCGAAACCTCCTCCTCCCTCAGGGAGCCCGGTGGCCCCCGGGCCTCACTTTGGGACAGAGGTGCGAGCGGGGAGGTGCCCCGTCGTGCCGCCGACACCTGGCGCTGCCAGTCCTGGAGGCCTGCAACGGTATCCACCAGGATCCGAAGGTTTGCAGAGACGGAGTCCAGGGAGTTAGACATTCCCGCCAGGGACTGTGCGATCTCAACCTGTGAGTGCACGACGCCATCCAGCACGTGTGTCAGGCGGTTGATGCTCTCCGCGACTGACTGCTGGGACTGTGCCATCGACTGCTGTGACTGTGCCATGGCGTGCTGTGACTGGGCCATGGCGTGCTGTGACTGGGCCATGACCTGCTGAGACTCGGCCAAGGCCCGCAGCGCGCCGGCAATGTTGTGTTGGCTCTGGCGCATTGCTGCCTGTGAGAGGGCAACCCTGTCCAGGGCCGAGGATGACGCGTGCACATTAAGCCCAATGCCTTGCATAACCTGACCCACTGCCTCCACCGCGGATGCCACCCGTGCGGTGTCGGCCTGGGTTGCTGCCATGAGCGGCACCACTCCCTGCTCCTGGACGCGGTTCGACTCCTCTAACAGCGTCTGCAGAGTCTGGAAGACAGCCCTCATCCCGTCATTGTGTCCCTGGGTTTCTTGATGCATCGGCTGTGCGGGTGGGTTGAGAAAGTCCAGGAACTCGGAAAACGTCTGGGAGCCAGCTGGATGCTGGGCCTGGCCTGCCCTCCGCCAGTCCGGGCCCTCGGCTGCTCCGACCTCCACCTGCTGTACCTGCTCAGCTGTGATGTGCGACACAGACTGTGACCCAGGAACCTCATCACTAAATAGGCCAACCGGGGTGAGTGTCTTTGGGATGGTGGATGGTGTGGGAGATAGCTGTGCCGCAAGCTCGAGGTCGTCTTGGGTGGACGCCTCTTCTATGTCATCGGCCCGCTGAGAGGCCGCAGGGCGTTCGCGGGCCATTTCTCTCTCTTGCTCTCTCGCCGCCCTCTGGGCGTCCTGCTCCACAGATTCGGTTGGGGAGGATGGGACTCCCCGCTGATCGGGCACCCTCTGTCGTGCGGCCCTGGGTGAGGTGGGGGCAGATGCCTGTGTCCACCTGGAGGCAAATGGCCCTGGTCGTTCGGCATCACGCCCTAGGGAAGAGAATGAAATGGGTTATTTAGAGACGCTCGGCCTGCCGCTGGACAGTCCCAGTGGGCAGGGTGTGTGAAGGGACAGAGGATGGGGGAGGTGTCCCAGTGGGCAGGGTGTGTGAAGGGACAGAGGATGGGGGAGGGGGGGGTGTTTGTCATGCAGGGTTGTCTCACTTGTTGCAGCTCCGCCAACCTTGCATTGCGTGATCTCCCAGGTGGCAGATCCCCCAACAAGGTCCAGTGCCCTCTGCTCAAACGTGGTGAGGGGGTGCAGGATGGGCGAACCCCCTCCAAACTTGTTCCGCTCACGAGTGTTGTGAGCGGTCTTGTCCTGTTGGGGGAGGGGGGCATAGGTAGATAATTACAATACGGCAGGTATCAGCAATCCGTTCAGATACTGGCACAGTTTGGGGGTCAAGTTGTAATAAGACCATTGCATCCTCCACGGGGGTCAGAGCGCTGGGTCTGTGACAGCTTTGTGAACCACCCTCAACTCACTCTGCCCCAATCCCCCTCCACCCCCCGTGCCGGGTTGGGGGGGTGGGGGGGGGGGGGGGAGGTGGGTGATTAAGTAAAGGGGGAGGGATGGTTGTGACCCGGGGGCACCCTCTTGACACTTACCCTGGCAGCCCTGGTGAGGTTGTGCATCTTCTTCCGACATTGCTCTGCAGAGCGAGGGGTCTGCCCCACAGCACTGACGGCAGCAGCCACCTCACGCCAGGCCTTGCGCACCGCGCTGGCAGGGTGGCGATGCCCTCTACGCGGGCAGATGATGCCCCTCCTCTGCTCGATTGATTCGAGCAGCGTCTCCACGTCAGCCTCCACGAATCGCGGGGCTGCTCTCCTGAGCTCCGACATCCAGGCCTAGTTTCTGTGCTCGCCCGCGCCTTTTTACGGCGTCGGGCGGCGTCACGTGGGCGTGTTCGTGTCGTCATCGCGTTCCGGCGTCATCGCGCACGTGATTGACGCGGCCCCGTTCCTAGCCCATTTCCCGGATGTGAATATGTCGGGAACTGGACCGTGTCGGGCCGTCGCAAACGGCCGACTTCGCGATTTTCCGCGGGTGCGGAGAATCGCGCCCAGAGTCTTGGATGACCCTTTGTCTGTCCACTTGCACCAAGAGATGATTTAACCTGAACAAAGACAATGCAATGGAGCAGACAAGCTGAGGTCAAGAAGCAAAATCCATCAGTAATTCAGGATCATGGGCAGAATCATATCCCAGAATGACTGACTCAGTGGAGTACGTTAAATATAAAAGCAGAGAGGTGGCTGTACAAAAGCCAGGGAGGCAGGACTTGGAAAGCTGAAGGCAGCATACCATGTCATTCTATTTTCTGAAATAGAACAAGTGTGCTTGATTACATCCAGAAAAGTTCCTCACTCAGTCTTGCCAAAGGTGAAGAAGGAAATTGACTATGTTGAAGCAAGGGGTAATGCCATCTGTGACAGAACCCACAAGCTGGTGCTCAGAGATGGCCCCAATGCCAAAGCCCAACAGATCTATCAGAATTTGCGTAGATCTTACCCAGTTGAACAAAGCAGTTGAACACAAAGTCGTCTGTGGACCAGTGCTTAGCGAAATTGAGAAAGAATTGAGAAAGTTGCTCACAACCTACAATACACTTTTGAGACTTTCTGTTTCAGCAGATTAGCTTTCAGCATCACATCAGCACCAGAAACCTCCCAGAGGTCAATTCCAGATATGCTAGAAGAACTGGATGGAGTTTTATGTCATATGGATAATGTCCTGATCCATGGATCCACTCAGACATAACATGGCATGTAGTAATCCACGGGAGGCAGGAGTTCCATCACCACACCAATATTTATTTACAATATTACAGGAGCAGCTACAAACAGTGCTGCTAGCAGTCCAGTCAACTTAAGACTGGCTCACAAAGCCTACACAGGTGCTTATATGGGGCCCCTCAATGAGCTATCATTGAGGGAGCTCAGACTCCAATTGGCCTACCAATAAAGCCAATTGGAGTTCACTACATGGCATTAGAATACAAGCTGTGTTACAATGTAGGAAGCAGAACTTACACTCATCAACAAATGTGAATTCTCATAGCTGACTGTCAAGTACCTTTGCCATATTGTGGATGCGTTGGTGTCAGAGCTGACCCACAGAAGACAAGAGCGATCGAGGACTTTCCAGTTCCTTGGAACATGGCTGAGCTATGGAGATTCATAGTTATGGTAAACCAAGTAGGAAAGCACCCCCCGTCTAACCTATCTGTTGTTAGTGAGCCACTATATCAACAATGATACACAGTGCTAGGAGGAAGCACAACAGAAGTCTTTTTTTAATAAAAATCAAAGAGATGCTGATAGCACTTGATATTTTAACTCACTATGACTCAGTTACTCATTATCATTGCTACAGATGCATCTTCTAAAGGATTGGTAACTGTACCCTTTCAGACACAGACAGATGGAAAGTGTAAACCAGTTTACTATGCATCCTGTGCACTGACTGAGGTTGAATGGAGATATGCAGTAACTCATAGATAATAGAATTTACAGTGCAGAAGGAGGCCATTCCGCCCATCAAGTCTGCACCAGCCCCCAGAAAGAACCCCACCGAAGCCCACACCCCTACCCTATCCCTGTAACCCCACTTAACCGTTTTTAGACACTAAGGGCAATTTAGCACAGCCAATCCACCTAACCTGCACATCTTTGGACTGTGGGAGGAAACCGGAGCACCCGGAGGAAACCCACGCAGACATGGGAAGAATGTGCAAACTCCGCACAGACAGTGACTCAAGGCGGGAATCGAACCTGGGACCCTGGAGCTGTGAAGCAACCGTGCTAATCACTGTGCCAGCATGCTACCCATAAAAACCTTAAGTAACAGTAATAAAAACTCATAAGTGATGTCCATAAGTAATAGAGAAAGAAGCTTCAGCAGCTACATGGACTTGTGAAAAATTCACAAATTATTTTCTTGGTCTCCATTTCAAGATAGAGACAAACCACAAACCCTTCGTGACAATCTTAAGTTTGAAGGAGTAGGCAAAATTGCCTCCAAAAGTACAATGATTCAGGATGATGAGGTTGACACTAAGAGAGAGTACATTGCAGGAAATCAGCAGGCTACATCAGATACATTATCCTGTGTACCAGTGGCAAGGCCTGAACAAGGTGATGTTGCCCTTGTCAAAAATTCTAGATAATAGAATTTACAGTGCAGAAGGAGGCCATTCCGCCCATCAAGTCTGCACCAGCCCCCAGAAACTTGTTACTTTGCACCAACAGCAACCACAGCTCCACCAGCAACAATTTAACGACTGATTAAAATCAACGATGCACAGAAATCTGATTAATAATATGCTCAGGCTAGAGAATAATGCATCAAAAGATGGCCAATATACATGCCGCACAGGCATGAAGAGTATGGTTTACTCATCCTTTATGAAAGATTGGTCATTCTGCATGTTCTGAGACCCAACATACTGCACAAAGAACACCAAAGACACATGGACAGCACAAAATATCAAGCCAGAGCAAGATATCCTGCTTGGTGACCAGGCCTCCCAAAGTTATTGTAAGGGATGATATCAAACACTACTACTTGCGCTATTCATCATCAGGGGACAAGAGCACCATTAATATAATTTTCCTTTCCATCCGGACCATGGGTACATCTTGAGATGGAACTCTTTAACGCAGAGGTAAGGTGTTCTTGATTATTGTGGACTACTACTCAACATGAATAGAAGTCAGGCAACTGCTGGGTCACACATCTGAAGCAGCGATTACATAATTGAAGGAAATATTTGCAACACATGGAATCCCAAATCTTGTAATCTGAGTCAATGGACACAATTTCAATGAGGATTTTAAAAAGGTTGTGATGTCATATAGATTTGTCCATACCACCAGTTCACCAAGATACCCTTAAGCCAATGGTAAAGCTGACAGAGGAGAGTGTATATAAAAGCATTGCTGAAGAAGAACGATAATATCCAACTTGCACTTCTTTTTTTTTCCAACTTGCTCTTCTAAGCTATTGTTCAACTTCTCTTCAAAATGATCTATTACCATGCCAACTTCTACTTTCCTACACACATTATGTTGCCTGCACAAGTTGATAACTTGGGTAGGGTGAGGAAGAAAGAGGATAAATATCATTCCCGTCCATCATAAGGTCAGAAGTGGGGATGTTTGCGGATGACTGTACAGTGTTCAGCACCATTCACGACTCCTTAGATAATGAAGCAGTCCCATGTCCAAATGCAGCAAGACCTGGACAATATCCAGGCTTGGGCTGACAAATGGCAAGTTACATTCATGCCACATAAGTGCTAGGCAAAGACCATCTCCTACAAGAGTGGATCACATTCAATGGCATCACGATAGCTCAATCTCTCACAATCAACATCCTGGGGGTTACCATTAATCAGAAACTGAACAGGACTAGCCACATTAATACTGTGGCTACCAGGGCAGGGAAAATAACTCACCTCCTGACCCCACCAAGCCTGTCCACCATATACGAGGCATAAGTCAGGTGTGCAATGGAATACTCTTCACTTGCCTGGATGAGAAACTTGACACCATCCAGGTCAAAACGGTCTTCTTGATTGCTCCTCCTTCCACAAACATTCAAATTCTCCACCACCGATGAACAGTGGCAGCTGTGTGTACCATCTACACGATGCACTGCAGTAGCTCACCAAGGTTCCTTAGGCAGCACCTTCCAAACCCAAGACCACTACCATCTAGAAGGAGAAGAGCAGCAGATACCTGGGAACCCCACCACCTAGAGGTTCCCCTCCAAATCACTCACCACCCTGACTTGGAAATCTAACGCCCTTCCTTCACTGTTGCTGGAGCAAAATCCTGGAACTCTCCCTAACAGCACAGTGGGTGTACCTACAATTGAAGGACTGCAGCAGTTCAAGAAGGCGGCACACCATCACCTTCTAAAGGTCAACTAGGGATGGGCAATAAATGCTGGCCTAACCAATGGCGCCCACATCCTGCAAATGAATTTTAAAAAAGAATTCCAGCCAGATGTGGAACTATGACAAACATCGCAAAGCATGCAACCTGCCAGATCTTCAAACATGAGAGTCAGTTTTGATCTGAGACCAAGGTGGCTATTGACAATTGTTTGAATAGGCAGCATATCTGCAGCCCTACCGCATCCTAAAAGATAACAGCACAATGAGCTGGAACAGGCGTGCACTTGTTTCCACACAAAGCAACCTTCTACACAGTTGAAGCAGTCATCTACCCAACTGAACAGACTAGAAAAGCCTTGATCATCCAGAAATCAGGATGACAATCAGACTTCTGAACCCGAGTCAGGTACAAATTCATCTTTTGCCCAGCAGGCCTGGCGGATCACCTCCAGCACTCAAATCTCCTCGAAAGGAGTCGAGGACCTGTTTGGATAGACTAGTGGCAATGCCAGTCTATTCACAAGATTCAACAGCCTCGTCCCGACACCAAGTCGGGCGAAACAATGCCATTGCATCGCACCCTTGGGTGCGGTTATATAATGGAGAGAAGCAGAGATTTAGGGCGCAATTCAACCAAAATATTCAGAAGTTTAATTTGGGCGGATTTGCCGGAATCTTTCGCATCGGCTGAAATGGTGAAAGCGTGGCATCATGAATCTCTCCAGCCTGGCCCCCTCGCCGTCTGATTCACCCAACTCTCGCCTCAGCTGCTCACTGCTAACCAGGGAGAGCTGCTTTTAAAAGCTCCTCAGTACTCACTCCCAGTCAACTCCCAATCATAGAATCATAGAAGTTACAGTGCAGGAGGAGGCCCTGCTGCCCTGTCCCAGGTGCTGACCCCGAGACGCAGCCACATCAGAGAGGTGGAACTCGGGGGAGCTGGTGGCCACCGTCACCACTCCATGGGATGGGTCCGGGTTCGCACTCAGTGCCCCCTCCTCCCGGTCAGTGTCCATAGAGTCTGGAGTTTACCTTGGGATGGATGGGCAGCTGGTTCGAGCCAGGCTGCCCCTGCATCATCTGGTTCTGCCAGCCCTGGCAGTTCCCTCTCGGCAATACTCCTCAGTGACTGGGACGTGCTTTGCAGCATCTGGGCAGTGTCCACCTGTCCAACTGAGAGCGGGACAAGTCGCGCAGAACCTCATCAATGTCAGCCTAGTACAGGGTGGCATCCCCTAGTTAGTACAACATTCTGCCAAGAAATGAATGAAATGAAAATCGCTTATTGTCACAACTAGGCTTTTGATGAAGTTACTGTGAAAAGCCCCTAGTCGCCACATTCCGGCACCTGTTCGGGGAGGCTGGTATGGGAATTGAACCATGCTACTGGCCTGCCTTGGTCTGCTTTCAAAGCCAGCGATTTAGTCCTGTGCTAAACAGCCCCAGTAAAGCCTGCTCCAGGTGAGACCCTCAGCCATGCCTGTCACCGACTGCATGATGCCTTGGACACCTTCAGTAATGGCACCGACATCATGCACCAGGCCCTCCACTGTGGTTGCCCCCGCCCGCAGTGTTGGCCTCAGTGCCACACATTGCCACCACCATCCTCTGCACCCGTATCCTCTGGGACACTTCCAAGCGGCTATGATCTGCTGGAATGATGCTGGCATCTCCATCTAAATGTCCCTGCCACTCCCTAATGTCTCCATCAGCTCCAGGTACCTCTGTACCACAGGCTCAGCATCATCCCAGCTGGGTCCTGGGATCCAGCAGCACTCCGACTACTGTCTCGCCAGCAGGGTTCCTGCCTCCACCTGACGTGCATCATAACATTTCCCACTGAGGCGTGTGTATCTGCGCTGGTGGAGAGTGAGGATGACAGCTGTGCCGTGGCGGTAATGGTTGCAACCTCGGAGTCAGGAGAAGGGGCCACCCGGGATCGGCCGGCGCCATTGGCTGGAGGACCTGCAGGAGAATGGATATGTGATCAGTGAGAGGGATGGGTCAGTCAGTAAGGCAATAACAACTCACAGTTGCAGGTCCTCCGGATAGAGCCCGGTGGTTCCTCACCTCTACAATGTCTGCCAGCCACCGCGTGGGTGCCCGCCCTGTCCTCAGCCATCCCAGTCACCTCCAGGGCATGTTCCTCGAAAAAGGTAAGGATTCTAAAGTCCAGCACCCCTCCGCCAGTCTGGGACCTCTCCCAACCACTATGAAAGAGCTTTTCCTTAGGAGACACAGTGAGGGCGTCATTAGCCACACACTGTGGTTCACAATGGTAGCAGAAGGGTGTGCAGTGAGGGTTGGGGTGGTGGGGTTGAAGGGGGAGGTGGGTGGAGGGAGGGATGGGAGTTCCCTGGGGAGTTGGAAGGTGGATGCTCCCTTGGGGGGGGGGGGGGGGGGGCATTGGTGTCTAATCACCCATGCTGCCCGAGGTCGTTGACCTTCTGTCGGCGCTGGAGGCCAGTCCTGGTCACACTCCCCGAGCTCACAGACGCTTCCATCCCAGCAGCAGTGGCTGCTCTCTGGATGACTCTCCTAGACCCTCGGGGGAAGAGGGACATCCCTCCTGGCCTCCACCGCGTCCTGGAGCCTCCCCAGCTCAGCATCCTCGAATCTTGGAGACGGCCTCCTCGGTGCAATTGTTGCGAGCTAGCTGGTATTGGCTGAACAAATGCTGCCTAAGTGCTGTTCGACCTTGTTAGCAGGGGGCTGGCGAACGCAATGCCGGCGAATCAGCTGGCAAGCCTTCTTTTGTGACGAGACACCCATGAAGCCTCTTTATGTGGACCAATTAACATTGTATTGCGATGGCAGTCTCTCTGGTCCGAGTGCCGGGAAGCTTGCAGCAGTTCCCCCTCACTACCATACTTCAAAATCTTTCCGGACAATCGCGTCCCAAGAATCTTCTAAATGCAGGCCAGTTAGCCTAACGTTTCTGGTGAGAACATATTTAAACACAAAAGGCATGATCCTCCGGCCACACTACACTGGAAAAGCAGCTCACCACAGCGCAGCGTGGCCATTGAAAGCAGGGAGACCCCACTCCCGGGATCTACCCAGCTCGCAATGCCTCACGGGAGGTGGGAAGGGGGGGGGGGGGGGGGGGGGTCTCCAAGAGGATCGGAAACTCCCAGTTGAATGCCCTTGGGCATGGGCAGAGTGGTACCCAGGCACTGCCGGTGCCACTTGGGTACCCTGACAGCCAACCCTCTACCTTCTTCTACCTTCCTATCCTTCCTAACTGTCACTTACCCATCAATATTCAGGTCACAATCTATGTCATCCTGTAGTCATGTCATCCTGTAGTCATGTCTCCAGTGACTATTAGATCGCATTTTTAAATTTCTATTTGAAATATCAGTGGCCCACTCAGCAGCTATGGGCATGCCAATAATGGAGATGGCTGCTGCTATTTGTGCTTCCGATATTGCAAGTAGAAATTTTAAAATATGACCTGATAGCCATTACAGGGAGGAGGAGGGGGCAGCTCTATACTGATGCATCCGCAAAGGATGAGGAAACAATTTTTTTAATGCCACGTAGACAGGTTCTGGAGATTGGAAAGGTGAACCCTTGATCAGCAGTATGGAGCCACAAGGTGGACATTGACACCAGGAGGCTTCATGGGGCATGGAGTCTCCAGGAAAGAAGGACCACCTACCCACCCTTCATCAGGAAGCTACTTCAATGTACCTGACAGACTGCCCACACAGGAGGGATCCCTCATGATCCAGGTTAAATGCTGGTGGGCTTGTAAAATGCAGTCAATCAGTCCATTAATTGGATTAATTGCTACTTTTCACAGTAATCTCATTGAAGCCTGCTTGTGACAATAAGCGATTATTATTATTATTATTATTACTTGCCTCAATAGGTGTGTGGCTGAACCACTGCCTTTCTTGTCTTTAAGAATATCCTGTGGCAGCAGGAGGAAGTTGGGCTTCCCTCCTGAACTCTTCCGCCT
Organism: Scyliorhinus canicula; assembly: GCF_902713615.1. NCBI lineage: Eukaryota > Metazoa > Chordata > Chondrichthyes > Carcharhiniformes > Scyliorhinidae > Scyliorhinus > Scyliorhinus canicula. The sequence goes on along the minus strand of NC_052153.1, from coordinate 87,054,211 downwards.
CCATTTTGCCAACCATCCAACCCTACCAGCCCACCTCCAGAGGGCAGGCAAAATCCCAGCCAATGCTTTAGGTCGATGGCAGATAAGTTATAGATTCCCTACAGTGCAGAAGGAGGCTATTTGGTCCATCGAGTCTGCACTGACCCTCTGAAAAACAAGAGCTTAACACCAAAACCTGCAAAGGACTGAGAAACAAAGAGTGCGATTCAACAGAACAAAAACAGAGTCCCTTTTCAGGTGTGTTTGGCAGAGTGTTCCCCAGATCCTGCAGCACCGAGAAATAACCCGCTATTCAACCGCACTTTGCCTTTTCTTTGGCCTCGGTGGGGAACATATTTAAATGGCTCACTTAGATATGCTAATCTGGATCTCACCCTGCGAGGGCGAGATCCAGATCGCGATGTCTCACGAGATTCCATTGAATTTCGCGAAAGGTTTCTCGCATTGTGAGTTTCACGAAAGCCCTTTCGTGAGATTCAACAGCCATGTCACGTCACCAAGTCGGGTGCGACAAGGCCACTAAATCGCGCCTGAAGTCAGGGCAGAGGTTTTGGTCTGAAATTGCCAAACTCACAGTACTGAACACAGGAAGCTGTAACGTGCCTCGTTGGAAGGTGAGGTGCTGTACCTCGATCTTGTGTTGAACTTGATTAGAACACATCAGGATGCCAAGGACTGACATTAACAAGTTGAAGAATTAAAATGATGGCTAGCCAGAAGCTCACATAAGGGGCGCAATTCACCGAAATCCATCGTGACGCCCTTGACCGGCGGGCAAAAACGGCGCTGGTGACTCAGGCGTCGGGGCCCGCTTATCAGCCCGAAATCTCCCGTCCCGAAAGGGCCAGCAGCGGAGTGACGCTGTCCGCGTCAGTTTCACCCGCTGCGGAAGTGGCGCGTCGGTTGACGTCGGGCAACATCATCAACGCCGCCCGGCGTTGGGGGGGAGGGGGGGGGGGGCGGTGGTGGGGGGGGGGGGGTGTGGGGGGTGGGGGGTAGGGATGGTGGGGGGGTAGGGGTGGTGGGGGGGGTAGGGGTAGGGGTTGGGGGAGGTGGGGGGTAGGGGGGGGGTGTGGGGGGTAGGGGTGGCAGAGTCCGCAACCAACACGGCTGGAATAGATGTGAATGCCTTGTTTTTTTTTTAAATGGCGAGTATATTGTGCTGCATGCCTATCTGAGAGAGAGAGAGAAAAAAATTTGCTGCACTCTTGGTGATCCTCATTATTTATTACTCCAAATGTTTGAACTTAATTATGCCATCTTGCAGAACCTTGAGTTCCCCACCCCCCCCACCACCCCCACCCTACCCCTACCCTCCACCCCTACCCCTACCCCCCACCCCTACCCCCCACCCCCGCCCCCCACCCCTACCCCACCCCCGCCCCCCACCCGTACCCCCACCCCTACCCCCCAACCCTACCCCTACCCCCCACCCCTACCCCCCACCCCTACCCCTACCCCGACCACCCACCCCCCCTACCCCCGGCACGTGATGGAAGTGATTTCACTCTCTCCCCCCCCCCCTCCCCTCCCCCCGGCACGCGATATAAGTGATTTCACTCTCCCCCCCCCCCCCCCCCCCCTCCCCCCCGGCACGCGATATAAGTGATTTCACTCTCTCCCCCCCTCCCCTCCCCCCGGCACGCGATGTAAGTGATTTCACTCTCTCTCTTCACAAACCCCCCCCTCAACCCACCGGCACTCGAGGTAAGTGATTTATCTCTCTCTCTTCCCAACACCCCCCACCCCCAACAACCCCCCCCCCCCCACCCCAACCCCTAGCCCCCCTACCTCTACCCCCTACCACCCCTACCCCCCACCACCCCTACCCCCCCCCCCCCCACCCCCACCCCCCCCACCACCCCCGGCACGCGATGTAAGTGATTTCACTCTCCCCCCCCCCCCCCCCCCCCCCCCCCCCCCCCCCCCCCCGGCACTCGATGTAGGTAACTGAACGGCGTCAACCATAAACCAACTTTGATTTTCCCATCCGGGCCGGAGAATAATTAAGCCTAAAAAAACAATGGCATCCCGCCGGCGCCAGCCGTTCTCCGAGGCGGGCGGCGGGATTTGAAGAACGCCGTTTATGGCGGGTGGGATAATTTTGAACATGGCGGGAGCGGGAATATCGGCGCCCCCGGGCGATTCTCCGACCCTGCGTGGGGTTGGAGAATTTCGCCCAAGGTTTGTAGGCTGAACGGATGTTTCCCCAAAATGGTCAACCAATTTGCATTTTGATTATGTAGTATAGAAATGCTGGATATTGTGCCAGCCTGGGGCTGACAAGTTCCAGTTGGTTGCCTCTGTGGCGCATCTCACCGTTGGCATTGTCAATGGGCCACAACTCCCGGAGGCAGAAGCAAGCATCTCAGCTACTCATCACTTGTTCCATGCCTGGAATTAAAATCTCCCCCATAGTTTCCAAAATTAGTATAATTCCATGTTGTGGAATAATGCAGCCAGGGTATAGCAACAAAATGACCTGGGTTCAACCTATCTGTGTGGGCTTGTTCAGAATTGAGTTTTATGGCTCCATCTGGCAGGCCTATGACTCATGAGTTTTATCATTTTTCAGCTAAGAAACTAGAAATCCATCTCTCTGACCCTGAAGAAAAGCAAGTATAATACTTGTCTGCATATTCAAAGAAAAGTTCAGAGCTGATATCGCTTTCACTGTTATGAGTCGTCGAAGATATTGTCAGCACATTTCTTTCCAGAGAGTGAGGTGATTATCCTGAAGCATGCTTAGTTGAAATGGCAGTAGAATGCCCAAGGGCAATAGGATTGTCTAGAGGCTGCTAAGAATAAATTGTAATGCAATTGCATCTTGCAGCATTGTTTTTAGCTAGATTATATGCCATGATTACCTGCTGATTTACAAGAGGCATTTCCTCTGGCATAGATTTAAACATGATGTGGAGATGCCGGAGATTTAAACTGTTTGTGTTACTTGAAAATGACTATCATAAAACTGGGTGGATTCTCCATTGTCCACCGGCAGTGGATTTCCTGATCTGGCAGAGAATGCGGCGTCGGTTGAGAAACGGGATCAGCGCTGTACTGATGTTGCCATCCCCCTGTCAGCGGCGGCAGTGAGCTGAACACCCCACACCAGCGGGAGGATGCAAATCAGGGATTTGCAACCATTTGCACGTGATTAACTGGCTGGAAGCTTGATTCTCTATCTCCAGGTGATGCTCCAGCCCTCTCAGCCCAGAGTCATGCAAGCGTGAACTGATTGGCGGCACAGTGGCACAGTGGATAGCTCTGTTACTTCACAGCGCCAGGGTCCCAGGCTCGATTCCCGGCTTGGGTCACTGTCTGTGCAGAGTCTGGACGTTCTCCCCGTGTCGGCGTGGGTTTCCTGCGGGTGCTCCGGCTTCTTCCCACGGTCCAAAGATGTGCAGGTTAGGTGAATTGGACATTCTGAATTCTCCCTCTGTGTACCCGAACAGGCCCCAGAGAGTGGCGACTAGGGGCTTTTTGCAGTAACTTTGTTGCAGTGTTAATGTAAGCCTACTTGTGATAATAATAAAGATTATTATTATTATTTACAAGTGGAGCCCGGGCGCCAATGCTGTTGAGGGGCATCAAGGAGGTAAGCAAACTTTTTAACTTTTCAGGCTTGCTGGGGATGTATGCCTGGACCTCAGCGAGTAGAGGGGAACAACTTGTTGGCAAGTGCGTGTATTTGGGGTGTCCCCATCGGGCTCGAGATGCATTGGGTGAGTCCCCTCAGGGTGACCATGTAACCTGGCAGCATTAGATGGTCAAGGGAATCCTCATCTTGCTGACATTCTCTGTCTCTCCCCCTGAGGAGACATGGGGCGCGACCTAACCGAATTGGAACGAGGTCCCGTGACGAGCACATTCAGCTGGGTGGTTCCTGGTGCTAGCAGCGCCAAGAAACACCACGTTATCTAATGGGACACTGTTTCAATTCAGGGCCTCGGTGGGGAACACCCAGCCAAGCTCAAACTGAATCCCCTTTCCTGCACTGAGGAGCTCCACTCACCAGAACCCCTCAGCGCAGGAACAGATCAGGATGCCATTTCTAAATGACGTCCCGACATCTCAATCCCCTGATTCAACCCCTCCCTTCCCAAAAGCCCCAACTCACCGAAAAGGGGTCTTCTGCCCCACCCCCCACCCCCAACACAGGGCACCCCCAGATCCAATCCCTGCCTGACAGTTCTCCTTCCAGCTGGCAGTGCCACCTGGGAAGTGCCAGGTTGACACCTAGGTGGCATGGCCAGGGTGCCACCCTGCCCAGGGGGCAAGCACCTGGAGGCCTCCTATCCCCTGGGAGAACCCCACAATTCCATTTGGTCCCTGCCCAAAGTCTCTGAGGCAAAGGAATTAGATCCCAGGGCCTCGATAGATCCGGTGAGTGCATGTAAGAGTGAGACCATCTATCTTGTTCTAATATGCAGATTTGCCATGGGCAGCATGTTAGATATCGCCAGGTGTGGTGAGCTGGGTAGATCCCAGAAGAGGGATCTTCCTGTATCTACCGGCCATGTCTCGCCGCCTTTCTGGTTCATCGTGGCTGGTAAATCACGCCCATGGATTTCAGACTACAGCCAACTATGTTCGCTATCTGTCAGGAGAGAAAAGAGCTAACGTTTCGAATCCAGATGACCCTTTGTCAAACCCCTTGTCTGGACTCGAAACAATAGCTCTTTTCTCTCCCTATAGATGCTGCTAGACCTGGTGGGATTTTCCAGCATTTTCTCTTTGATTTCAGATTCCAGCATCCACAGTAATTTGCTTTTATTATGTTCGCTATCTATCTGGCCACTGCTGCCATTGCAGATATACAGCGACGAGAGTGCCAGGTTCAGCCCAGGGGTGACCCTGTACAAGAGGAGCCTGCCCCAGAAGAGTAGGGGCAAGCCAGTGAAGCTTAAGTGCCAGCTGGCCAACAGGCCGAGGAGATGGTGTAAAAGAGGTGCCACTGGCTGTACAGAGAACCCCAATGGCTGGAGAATTCCAGACATAGATAACCCAATCTTTCCATCCACTGACCTCCCTTTCCTCCATTTAATATACAGGTAAGTTCAGCAAGGATAAATTCCTCTTGAAGCAGACAATCATAATCATACTGTTCCAAGTGCTGCAATATTAATTAAACAAAATTATATGAAGATCAGTTATTTTGCCAGTCCTACAATAATTTGCAGAAATCAAACTTCAAACAAGATTTGATAATGATAGCAACCTCTGATTGACAACCTGCTGTTCAAGTTCAGTTCAGAGAAGTCACTGAAGATCAATCCACAGTGTGTGCTGCTGGAGGAAGTCTCAAAAAGTGCCTCGATAAATGACGAAGACTTGTAAAAATGACTCACTTTGTCATCAGCTTATTTTTTGTTTTGGATATTCATTTTTATCAGGACAAAGTTAAACTAAAGAATTATTTTTTGATTCCGATTTCACTGAAATGAATAGAATGTGGTTTTCCTTCAGGATTGGTAAGTCGTGGAGATAAAAGTAAGAATTTCTTTGAAATATATGAGAAACACAAAAATTGTATCCATGAGTAACATGTGATCTCTCTGAATAGCTTTTCACCAAATTATGCATTTTCTCCTAGTTTACATCATTGAGCTATGTGCTTGTAAAAAATAAATAAACCCTGCCAGTCGCCTATTCATGAAGGTGGTGCATCTTTAATTCACTATATCATAGAATTGAATTTCTACAGTGCAGAAGGAGGCCATTTGGTCCATTGAGTCTGCACCAACCCTCCTAAAGAGCACCCCACCCAGGTCCACTCCCCCACCTCATCCCTGTAACCCCACCTAACCTGCACATCTTTGGACTGTGGGAGGAACCCAGAGCACCTGGAGGAAACCCACACAGACACAGGGAGAAAGTGCAAACTCCACACAGTTACCCAAGGCCAGAATTGAACCAGGGTCCCTGGCGCTGTGAGGCAGCAGTGCTAACTTCTGTACCACCGTGCTACCCCATATCCTGTTGACAAACACAGCTTTAGTATTTTGCTCTATGGATAGCTGCATGACTACAGTCTATAATTATGTTCTTTGTGCCTTTGGATACAGTGTAGTGGGATTTGAGGCATGTGGGTAACATTTCAACAAGGGCACCCCAGTCTCCTGACATATCTTTGGTAGTAATGTAGTGGAAATCCCTCGAGAAGGAGCACCAAGTCAATGTGCCATTTCTCCAAGCTTCTGATGATCTTCCATCAAGAATGTGAGATTGGAAAAATCTCTCCAAAGGACATCCGGGTACTGGTCATTTGGCCCATGAAGCCTCCTCCTCAATATATCTGTGGATCATCACCCTGCACCCAAATGACATTACATTTCAGCATGCAAAAAGATATGCAGTGTCTGATTGGTGACATGAAATTTTCTCACTCAATGCTGAAATATCCTTGCTGTCTACATGGCACTGCTGGATAAATGTCATTTCTGACAATCTTACTGATTAAATGGTTTGTTAATTGCCTGAAAAGAGTTAAAGAATCATTATTACAGTTGTATTATGATAGTTTTTTATGGTTACCACAAACATTCTCAAGTGCAATCCTATAATTTAATTTGTGCTCCATTAATTTCAATAAAATCAAATTATTTATCCTACTTTGCGGGAAATGTGATTTTCAGCACCTAGAGTTTGAGCATATTGCAAAGTTCTGCATTTGTAATGTCCCGAGTTATGATGAAAAATCAATAGCAAGTGTGTACAAAGGTCAAATAATTTTTTGAATATGGCTTATTTGGCAAATGCCCCATTGAAGGATCTGCTATGATATGGGGAATTAATAGATTTTTAAAAACAACAAAAGCATTTAATTCCCATGCATAAAGGGCTTCTAGAAAAATGGCAACAGTTAAATATCCTTTATCAGTGTTGTAACAAATAACACTCCTGTGCTTTAAATATTTGCTGTGGAAGACCTGGAATAATGTAGCTTAGGAAATGCCACAAGCTGATTATCTGCCTGTTGGCATGATGGGAATATTCATATCACACACTTCCAGAAACAAAACAGCGTAAATTCCTCCAGGTGCTATGGTAAGATAATTCACACTTAGCAGTAGAAATTCACTAATTAGACATCCCATGAGTAAGAAGCTTAAGCTTGATTTATTTTTGTCCACCATAAATAAAATAGACTACTCGCACTGATTTTAAAAAGTAATCTGCAAAATGCAACGTGGTTATAGATCAACAGAGATCCCTGCTGGTGTGAACCTGAACTATATTTGACTTTAAATCCAAAATAAAAAGAGGGAGAGGGTTCACAACCTCATTGTACCAGGTAGCCACTCTAGTTGCTTAGCAACCCACGTATGCTACCTCAGGAAGTCAAAGACTGCAGGTTCAAAAAGGTTCCTCTTTTACTCTATGTCTGGGCGGGAGGCAGGGATGAAAATGAAATATGTAAGCAGTGGGGAGAAAAAGGAGTAGAGAGTCAGTTTATAACCTTACCTGATTGCTGAAGGACTGTATACTCTTTGACCGTACAATTGTCCAGATATCTCACACCATGAAAACTGATCTAAGATCTACAGAGTAGCATGAAGAAATGCAAAGGCTGCAAAACCCAAGGCTGGAATTCTCTGTCCATTGAGATTCTCTTTTCCCATCAGCAGCGCACACGGCCCACAGGTTTCCCGGCGGCATGGGATGGCTTCAATGGGAAGTCCCATTGACAGCAGCGGGAGTAGAGAAATTTCTCTGGCAGCAAATGGCGCACAGCCAAGAAACAGGGACTGGAGGACTGGAGAATCCAGCCCCAGATAACTCTCTTCGCAAACATAAATTAGGACGTAGGTTATAAATATGTATGCACAATATTATTCCCCAGAATTGACCACTACCACAATTTCGATGGGCATGCAAAAATAACATCACAAATTGTAATCTATGTTTTGGGATGTTTGCATCACACCTGTGTTTCACTTTGTTTGCATATAAAAACTTTAGTGGCATACTTTTAAGGACAGTAAGAAGTCTTACAACACCAGGTTAAAGTCCAACAGGTTGTTTGAATCACTAACTTTCGGAGCGCAGCTCCTTCCTCAGGTGAAGGAGCAGTGCTCCGAAAGCTAGTGATTCGAAACAAACCTGTTGGACTTTAACCTGGTGTTGTAAGACTTCTTACTGTGCTCACCCCAGTCCAACGCTGGCATCTCCACATCATAATTTTAAGGACTATTTAAAAAGAAATATATGAATTTCCTGCTACTTTCTTTTGACTTGGAGCCAAGAATTTACAAGCAGCTGCCTAAATATAAGCTCACCTCACAAAATCAAGGAAACCGCAACTGACCTCGGGATATACTTATTGGACAAAATAGCTGTTCGAATTTCATTTTAAATGGACAAGCCAGCCCTGTACAATTTGTTATGATATTGTACTAAGCTCCTTTCCTTATAAAAGAGAATGGGCTGAATTTGCAGGATGGGGAGCACTCGGCATGCGTCATCCGGAGAGACGACGGGGAATGATTCCCTACAGACTCTGCTTGAGCCCTTCTCCACATCCCACCCAAGATTGAGGATGAGATTTTTTTCTGTTTCCCACCCTCATCCACCAGCCTATAAATTGAAGGTTGGGCAGGAAAAGGCCCAATACGTGGCCATTAAGTGGCCACTTAAATAACTTAATAGGGGCAAGGGCAGGTTTTAGATCTCGTAGGTCATTAGGCCCCTGAGTGGTCAGGGTCAGGGCAGGAAGTATCCTGACACTGATACTGGGGCCCAGGTATCTTGGCACAGCCAGCCTGGCCCCTGACAGTGCCATCCAGACCCCCTGGCAGTACCATGATGGCACTGTCCAGGGTGCCATTGGTAGTGTGATGATATGCATAATGTAAGTTTGTACATGTTATGAACGACCTCCGACCACTAGGTGTCATTGTATACCCATCGCATCATCACCATATGATCTGGGAGTTGGGAGTTGGTCGTGTTGGGAGATAGACGTATTAGCAGTAGTTCCACGAGAGTTGTTTAGTGTTAGTTGTTTGTTAGGTAATTTATCCTAGTTATCTTACCACGCAGTTTGTTCTATAATAAATTATTTTAAACTACATGTTCTGTAGTTTATCATTCACGTCGGTCAGTCTGCAGAACTTGACAGGTAGCACTGTCAGGTTTCCAGGCCGGGAGTGCCAAGGTGCCCGGGTTTCTGGTTGGCACAGCTAGGCGTCGGGCTCGTGTGACCTTGCCCATCAGAGGGTGAGGTTCTAGTGGCCACGAGAGGTTGCGGGGGTGTGGGGGTTGTAACAGAAGTGGTCCAAAAAGCAAGGGGGGGGGGTAGTGGAGCCTGAAAAGGGGATTGTCGAGATCAGGGCTAAGAGGAGCCAGGCCTGTTGACAAACTCAGCTTGCCAGTGCAGGAAATAAAATAAACTGTGGCCTTGGCAAGGATAAATTCTCAAAAACCAGCAAGTGCTGGTGAATAGTGGGGTAAAACTCAGTGCTGCAGCCGCCGAGAAACACCACATCAAACACCACATCAAATGCCCGACCCGAACTTAGTTTGAAGTCCGCTGAATTACGTCCTTTATTTGTTCTGTGCATCCCTGTGCCCGAATTGCATATTTAAATCATATTCACGACTTAACGAATCAGCGTTCCAATTTAACCATTAAATAAGCTGTACTATAATTTCTGTTGGGTAACGTAGGATGAGTGTATTCATTACTTTAAGAATTAATGTGGGTCTGGGGAAACAGTACTGCCCATATTGCCCATATTAAGATGTAGCGAGTCACATGGAAGTAGTTGAATGTAGCGGGGAGTCTGGTAGAAACTGATGTGAAGATAGCACCAAGCCCACAATGTATCTTGTGTGTATGATCCTGTGTATATGTATATGGATAATTGTTATTAATAAACAATTATTGTTCAGCCATATAAGCTTCTAGCCCTCTTCATGAATCAGCAAGCAACCATACAACAGGTAACATACAGGGAAATGAGCACAGCCTTCTCAGGATGTGGATTATCCTGAAAAAGTGAACAACTTAACAATATTTACAATTTGCTATATTTCTTCCAATCTCTCATGTTTGACGGCATATTTTTGTAAAATTTCAGCTGTGGCAAGCTTAGACTTGTTTGACTCAGGTTTTGCTTCATAATGCTCCTGTGAAGTCTCTTGGAATGTTTAGTTATGCTAAAGACATCATAAACACATTGTTGTCACTTGGTACATCGTTTCATTCACACCTGTAGGCCAATGTTACAAGAGCGAGTTGGCAGCCCCAATGGTACATAAGAGCCCAGAATATGAGATAGCCCTCATCTTATTACAGCTGAACTTTGTGAAGGGTGTGTTATAGGCTGAATTGCCTATGCATTCACCTGACTATTCCTGACTCTGTATCCCACATGGTCTTCGAACATACATGATGTGTTAGGCCAGATGCCTTGCCTGTGTTGCTTCCAGCAGCATCACAATACACCACTCCACTGTGCCACGAGCAGTTTTCCCAGGATCAAGGGTTCCCACCGGCATTGAGACAGCAAATTAATTGATATCCACCAGATCCTTAAAGCTCTGAGAGTGTGTTTCCTGTAATCTGCCCTGTGAGTCTGAAGGCTGCATTGCAGGATTGGATAATTCTCTCAATCCTGTCACTGAGGGGCTTCAGAGCAGCAGTCTGTGCTTCACAGGATCATGGAACAACATCCAAGTTTCGCCCAGGCAGGTTTAAAAGCGAGTTTTTGAAACTGTCAAGAAGATAATTAGATTGTGCAAACAAGCAATTAAGTTTTGTTTAAACAAAGGGGCCGGGATTCTCTCAGCCCAGGGCCGGGCCGGCGAATTCCCACGACTGGCGCGGATCACGGCACGCTGCCCCGACGCCAGCACATGATTCTCCATGGAGCGGAGAATCGGTGCCAGTAGCACCGGCGTGGTTGGCACAGCGCTGGTCGGGGGCCACTCTACGTGGCCGGCCCGCCGATTCTCGGCCTTGGATGGGCTGAGCGGCCATCGTAGTGGAAGGGTCGGGGAGCAGCCTGTGGGGGGGAGGGGGGAGGGGGGTCCGTCATTGAGGGGGGGGCTTCCGATGTGGCCTGGCCCGCGATCAGGGCCCACCGATCGGCAGGCCGGCCTTTCTAACTGAGGGCCTCGTTTTTTCCACGCCGGCCCCTGTAATCCTGTGCCATGTTGTGTCGGGGTCGGCACGTTGAAGGAAGGCACTGAGCATGCGCGCATTGACGCCGGTGCCACTGCGCATGCGCGGATCCCGCGGTGCCCAGTTGGTGCCGGGATCAGCAGCTGGGGCAGTGTTAACCGCTCCAGTTCTGTCCTGGCCCCTTTTGCGGGCCAGAATTAGTCAGCATGTCGGCCCGTTCACGCCGGCGTAAAACGCAATGGCATTTACGACGGCGTGGAAACTCTGCCGCGGGATTAGAGAATCCCGCCCAGGATTCAGGCTTCAGCATCCGGTGGATCTACTTTTCAAGCTGTCAACAACTCACAACAATCAATGAGGCAAGGACACTGTGGGGAGTGCTTCTTCACTGAAACCAACAGGCTGGGAAGCCTTTGATCAGTGAAAATGAAGAGTTTCCGCCATGAGACTATCGATCACAGTGTTACGGTATCCAGCCCAGACCCCAAATGTAGTTTAGGAAACCGGAAGAGACCCAAACAATTTTTTAGTTTGCAAACTGTGAGACAGGTCCCACAGGCATTGACAGGCACCTCCTGGCAAAGCATGCCCCAGTCACTGGGGGACTTGTCCCAGATGCAGATGAACATTGCCAGGGCACTCCAGAGCATGTCCCAGTCACTGAGGCACATGCCCCAGATGCGGATGGATATTGCCGAGGCACTGCAGAGCATGGCCCAGTCACTGAGGCACATGCCCCAGATGCGGATGGATATTGCCGGGGCACTGCAGAGTGTGGCCCAGTCACTGAGGGACTTGTCCCAGTTGCGGATGGATATTGCCAGGGCACTGCAGGGTGTGTCTCAGTCACTGAGGGACTTGTCCCAGATGCGGATGGATATTGCCGGGGCACTGCAGAGCATGGCCCAGTCACTGAGGCACATGCCCCAGATGCGGATGGATATTGCCGGGGCACTGCAGAGTGTGGCCCAGTCACTGAGGGACTTGTCCCAGTTGCGGATGGATATTGCCAGGGCACTGCAGGGTGTGTCTCAGTCACTGAGGGACTTGTCCCAGATGCGGATGGATATTGCCGGGGCACTGCAGAGCATGGCCCAGTCACTGAGGCACATGCCCCAGATGCGGATGGATATTGCCGGGGCACTGCAGAGCGTGACCCAGTCACTGAGGCACATGCCCCAGATGCGGATGGATATTGCCGGGGCACTGCAGAGCATGGCCCAGTCACTGAGGCACATGCCCCAGATGCGGATGGATATTGCCAGGGCACTGCAGGGTGTGTCTCAGTCACTGAGGGACTTGTCCCAGATGCGGATGGATATTGCCGGGGCACTGCAGAGCATGGCCCAGTCACTGAGGCACATGCCCCAGATGCGGATGGATATTGCCGAGGCACTGCAGAGTGTGGCCCAGTCACTGAGGGACTTGTCCCAGTTGCGGATGGATATTGTCAGGGCACTGCAGGGTGTGTCTCAGTCACTGAGGGACTTGTCCCAGATGCGGATGGATATTGCCGAGGCACTGCAGAGCGTGGCCCAGTCACTGAGGGACTTGTCCCAGTTGCGGATGGATATTGCCAAGGCACTGCAGGGTGTGTCTCAGTCACTGAGGGACTTGTCCCAGATGCGGATGGATATTGCCGGGGCACCCCAGAGCGTGGCCCAGTCACTGAGGGACTTGTCCCAGATGCGGATGGATATTGCCGAGGCACTGCAGAGCGTGGCCCAGTCACTGAGGGACTTGTCCCATATAGAGGTGGACATTGCCGGGGCACTGCAGAGCGTGGCCCAGTCACTGAGGGACTTGTCCCAGATGCGGACGGACATTGCCGAGGCACTGCAGAGCATGTCCCAGTCACTGAGGAGCATCACCGAGGGCATGGACATCATGGTGTGGGAAACAGGGAGGCGCCTGGGCTGGCAGAGTCAGTGATGCAGAGGCCTCTGGATCTCACTCTAACTGCCCCTTCATCCCATGGAGACCCCAGTGCCCTATGGACAATGTCAGGGAGGAGGAAGTGCTGGCGGCCAACCTAGGGCCTGCCACCAAGGAGACAACAGCAGTCTCCATTCTTCCGAAACTCCCCTCCTGACACCAGCATATCTGAAGGGCAGTGGGCAGAACAGGTGGCACAGTGATGCCTGTTGCAACACTAAGTTGTCTGGGGCCCTCCGGCTCCAGGCCCTCCAGAGGATGCCCGCCAAGAGCATCAAAAGGGCATGCAAAGCAACAGGCTGCCTCCACCACTCATGTGCAGCTTGGGGACACACCTAGACATAGCAGTAGACCACGTCAGATCAAGATGATTGAGGAGAACTGAGTGGGAACTGAGCGTGGGGCAGGGGGAGGCAGTGGTCACAATCTGTAGCTAGGGCAATGGATATGTCCAATGTTCACCATTAAAATATATTACACTTGATATGCGTGAAGCCTCTGTCATGTTAATAATCACAGCGGGCCTGATAGCACCAGAACTCCTGTTATCCTCCACTCCATCAACTCCCCCCCCCCCCCCCCCCCCCCCACCAGAGCGGTCCAGACATCAGAACTCCATTTTGAGCAGTCCGATGAACCACTCAATGACAGCACAGCTGCCAACAGGGGCCTTGTTAAATTGGATCTCTGCCTTGATCTCCAGCATCCGAACTGGTGTCATCGGGCAGGTCCTCAGCGGGTACTCCTTATCCCCCAAGAGCCAACCCGTCATCCTGGAGTGGTTCTCAATGATGCTGGGGATCTCTGCGTGTCCCAGGATGTAGCTGTTGTGCACATTCCTTGGGAAGTGTGCCCGCATGCATGATCTGGAGGTGGTGGTCGCACATAAATTGAACATTCAGGGAGTGGAACCCTTCCTGTTAATGGAGATGCGCGCAAGGCGACATGAGTGCCATGAATTGCCTCCTGAACCTGGCGCATCCCGGCAATTGTGGGTAAGCCTGCAGCCAGGCATCTTGGTGGGCTGGGTCTCGCTCAAAGTTAATAGTCAGATGCCCGGGCATAAAGGGCATCCATGACCTCATGGATGCACTTGTGGGCTTCAGATTGTGAAATGCAGCACAAGTCCCCGCTCAAATCCTGAAATTAACCGATTGCATAAAAGTTCAGGGCTGTGGTGACCGAAACAGGTGTCCTCCTACTCCACAGGGTGCCAAGTTCATGAGGACATGGCGCAGGCGCTGCACCGTCTTTTTGTTAAGACGGAGTCTCTTGTGGCACATGCTGTCCATCATCTCCTCGAAAGACCAATGACGCCTGTACACCTTGTGCTGTCGCTCCCGTCCCCCTCTGGGTTCCTCCATGGCCTGATGTGCGGGGGGCTGTCCCGCACGTGGGGTGCCCCCTCCAGCCTGTGTCGACACTGCTGCCTTCTCCAGTGTCTGGTGCCTGGGCTGCCACCAGCACCGCGAGGGCATCCTCTGCGGGACCAACACCACCAAGGAATCAGTTAGGGCTTCCACCCGGGGACACTCAAATCCCCTGAGCCTCCCCCACCCTTAAGTGTCCTGCCTTCTCTAAGAGTGCCATCCAGCAAGCCAGTTGCGCTGGAAATCCTCGCTCTGCATACTCACCCCCAGCCATATCATGAGCCCCAAGACCCCAGACTCCTGCATGGAACATTAGGAGGGCTGTGCTCAGCTACCCTCCCCCGATTTACACACTAATCCTTTGGCTGCGAGGATACCCCTCGTGCTGAAGCCCAGCTCTCGAGTGTTTGATTGTTAGCTGCTGCCTCTATGGTGCTGACGCTTCAAGAGTTCAGGCAAAGAGCTCAGGCTTGAAAGTTTGATTGAAATGCGATGCAATAATCATCGTCTGAGACATGGCACCTGCACTCATGAGAAACCACTTGAGAATATTTGTTTATTAAACAGTCCACAGGAACAAAGATTTGAAAATCAACTATGTAACATTTCACATCTCACATTAATCATTAAACATAGAACATCGAATTTACAGTGCAGAAGGAGGCCAATCAGCCAATTGAGTCTGCACCGGCCGTTGGAAAGAGCACCCCACTTAAGCCGCACAGCTCCACCCTATCCGCAGAACCCCGTAACCCCAGCTAATCTTTTTGGGACATTTGGGGCAAATTAGCATGGCCAATCCATCTAACCCTGCACATCTTTGGACTGTGGGAGATAACCAGAGCACCTTGAGGAAACCCACGCGTACACGGGGAGAATGTGCACACTCCGCACAGACAGTGACCCAAGCCGGGAATCAAACCTGGAACCCTGGCAATGTGAAGCAACCTTGCTAACCACTGTGCTACCGTGCCGCCCGAACATCAAGGAAATGTCACTGTTCCATATTGATACCAATACAAAGCTATATCAGATCCTTTTCACAAAATAAAATCCTCACCGCCCCCCTAATCCCCCCCAAGAATAGGGGGCAACCCTTGACCTGGAACATTTCAGCCCCCCATTTCCCCTGAAGGGTCCCTCCACCTTACCCCGAGCACTGGATCAGCAGCTCCGGGGCCGTTGAGCTGCATTTCGGAGAATGGAAATGGCTACTCACCTCCTCAGTTCCCTTCAGTGGCCAGCTTCACATTTTTAACCTGAGCAGCTAGTTAATTCCCGGGAAGCCATTACAATTTCACTAGAGTCATAGAATCATAGCATCATAGAATTCACATCATAGCGCAGAAGGAGGCTATTCGGCCCATCGTGTCTGCACCAGCCCTTGGAAATAGCACTCCATTAAAGCCCACACCTCCACCCTATCCCCGTAACCCAGAAACCCGGCCTAACGTTTTGGACACAAAGAGGCAATTGAGCATGGCCAATCCACCTAACCTGCACATCTTTGGACTGTGGGAGGAAACCGGAGCACCTGGAGGAAACCCATGCAGACACAGAGAAAAAGTGCAACTCCACACTGACAGTCATCCGGGGCCAGAATTGAACCCGGGACCCTGGAGCTGTGAGGCAGCAGTGCTAGCCACTGTGCCACCCCCCCATTGATCGCCCTGTTACAGCATGGAAACAGGCCCTTCAGCCAGATTGTCCATGCTACCCAGTTTCTATCACTAAGCTAGTCCTACTTGCCCGCATTTGGCCCATACTCCTCTGTACCCCCTGCCCATGTAACTGTCTAACCGTTTTTTAAAAGACAAAATCATACCCGCCTCTACCACTCTTCCAGATGCTCACCATCCTCCATGTGAAGAAATTTCCCATCTGGTCTCTTTCGTATCTCTCCCCTCTCACGTTAAACCTATGCCATCTAGTTCTAGACTCCTCTACCTTTACTCTACCTTTACTCTACTTCCTATACCTTTGGGAAAAGATGTTGACTATCTACCTTACCCATGTTCCTCATTATTTTATAGACCTTTGTAAGATCACCCCGAAGCCTCTAATGAGATGGAAATTAACACAAATTGGGGTTAATGATATGCTCGCCGTATTTGGGCGTGATTTGGAACTCACCATTGGGAGTGAGCTGGTTAGGTAGCAAACTCATTCGTGCCTGGAGCGAATCTTGATTTTGGCCTTTCCTACTATTTAACGAATGCACCCAGATCTGAGCTGGGTGCAACGCGGTGGTTAAATCGCATCGATATAATCTATGTACCTTAACCTAAGTTCTTTTAAAAACATTACTGCAACAAACACAGAACACAATTGGCGCATTCTAATTTTAAAAAACGATGATTCTGGGACGGATTTGTGGAGTTATTCCTGGTGCTTGTAGCGCCGGGAACGACCCCGCTTTTTAATGGCACTTTTTAATGGCACTCTGTTTTCATATAGTGCCCCAGCGAGAAACGACCCCTGAGGCTACACTCGATATGAACACTTTTAAATGGCGTCCCGACTCCTCAATCCACACGCCAATGCAATGCCCGGACCCCCTCTACTCTCCCACCCACCTATAAGGGGTCCTCAGCAACCCCCCCCCCCTGCTGACCCCACCCCACACAGACAGGGTACTCCAGACCCAATCCTGGTGTGTGCAAAATGCCAGTCTGGCACCTTGGCAGTGCACCCCGCACCCTGTCAGTGCCAGGCTGGCAGTGCTGAGGTGCACAGGAGGCACAGCTGTGTCAGGGTGCCACCCTGCCCAGAGGCTGACCACCCATGGGCCACCGGTTGCCTGGAAGGACGCAAGCCCCCACTAAGTACCATTCTGTCTGGTTGCCGTTTGTGGAGACCAGTACTGAATGGCGCCCAGCTGGAGTCTCCTCAGCGAGGACGATAGACGCTGGGTGATCATTAGACCCAGTGCGAGCACGGCTAAGTAGGTTCTTAAATTCACTTTGCTGTGCTCCTGGGTCCTACCCATAAATTGGTTAGCTCTCGCAAGACGTAATGACCATCGGGAATCTCAGGGAGGCTTCTCCCGGGTTCTACCGACCAAGTCACGCCACAGTTCCAGCTGGATGCGGCCGGAGATTGTGCCCTCCATATATAAATATAAATTTCCTACATTCATCACAACACCATTCCTTTTTTGGAGAGTGTAATTGCTGCTAAATAGGTGTTGCTAACTCCTTGGAAGTCAGTTCCTCAGTCTTGCTCATTACTCACCTTGTGCTGCATTTTCCTGATGCCAGCCTTCAGCATGGCATGGGGGCAATTCATGCAGTTCAACATTGCACCTCTGACAAAAACAAGAGGAACAGCAACGCCATCACCAACAGCAGCAGCTATCCCAGTGTTTAAAGTTCACGGTCGTATTGTGAGGTCCAAGAAATGTAAAAATGAAATAAAGATAATCTACCAGTGGCGCAGACGTTTGAGAACATTTAGTCAGTAAATGCAGTGACAGAAAAATTGCTGCAAATGTTGAGCAGCAAAATTGCAAAACTTAGACCACAAAACCACAGCATTAGGCTACTGTGTAACTGAGTAGTCTTAATGTTGCTATAAACATAGCTGTTCAACTGTCTGTTATAACACTACACTGAAAATGCAAATAAAACTACACACAGGCAAAGCAACAAGTCAATCAAATCCAGGGAGATTTTCAAAGGAAAATTCGAATAAGTCCTCCATTTTCTTCACTAACAACTGTCTGTTTCATCAGAAGCAAAAACATTCTAAATGCTACCACCTATGACAATAGAAAGCTAGCTATTAGCTACTAAAGCACAGAATACTGGAGCAGCCCAATTTTTAAAGAATTTTGAAGTAGTAACTAAG
This sequence comes from Scyliorhinus canicula, assembly GCF_902713615.1. Taxonomy (NCBI): domain Eukaryota; kingdom Metazoa; phylum Chordata; class Chondrichthyes; order Carcharhiniformes; family Scyliorhinidae; genus Scyliorhinus; species Scyliorhinus canicula. The sequence continues at coordinate 87,035,926 of NC_052153.1, read as the reverse complement.
GGCGCTTTTCTCCGGAAAGATTTCTAAGTGTGGTAGCGAGTGGGAACTGCTGGCGCTCGGCCAGCGAGGCCAGCAATGCTATTCAACATTAATTGGTCCACTTAACGAGACCTCATGGGCTTCTCGCCGCAAAAGAAGTCTCGTCAGCCAATTCGCCGGCAGGGTGCGCGCCAGTCCCCGGCTAACAAGGTCGGTCTAGCAGCAGTCTCGGGCCTGTTCCTCTGTGTCCAACATCCCAGCCATAGCGTTCAATATCTGTAAGGCATAGGGGGAGGGTATTAGACTGACAAACAGCGGTGGATCCCACCCCGGGACCCTCTATTCCCAATTGAGTGGTCGGTGGGGCAGACAGGCAGGGACATAGGTTGCCACCAGAATGGATACACATGATGCAGGGGTTGGCATGGTGGTGCCTTGTGTGGTTGCCCCCCCCCCAGCGCCTCCCCCCACCCACCCATGGTGGCCCACCCTGTGGAGGGTCCCGCAGCCTCAGGCGGTGTCTGCCCCCCTACCCCCCGCCAAGCACTTGGGTGGCAAGCACAGCATCCCCGGGTCCTTTCCTGTGAGCAATTCACCTCCTTGGCTCCCCACAGAAACCCTTCTTCCGGGTTCAGGTTTTCAAAAGGAGTACGAATTGGCGCCAGTTCAACCATTTGTTGGGGAGGCAGGCGAATCAAGAGAGATCATCAGAAAAGGGGTGGCTCCCGTTAATTGTATGGAAATAGGGCTTAAGTGATGAAGATTGGTTTCTCGCCACGATACGGCGAGAAGCCAATTTTGTTTATGGGAGCGGGCAGTTGCATCGCCAACTGTTTGCCACCTGGCACGTTTCTCGTTTTCGACATCTCCTGCTATTCACCGGCCTTGTTTCGCTCAAGCGAGAGCGCAGTGAGGCCAGGGAATCGTACCTTAAGGGTGGCGTTTTCCAGGCCTGCCAACTGCCAGGCTCATTTTGTCCTGCCGAAATTCAATTGGTTTATCCGCCGAATCCCCACAAAGGGGCTGGAGGATGGCAGCCTAAATTGGGCAAATATCGCTCATTTTCTCTTAGTTCCATTCTAGCCCTGAAACTCTCAGGCTGACTGCAGCTCTAGATTCTCCTTTGGCTCTAGATCCTGCTAAACTAAGCCCTTCATTCTTCATCACCAGACTCTAAGCTCCCAAAACCAGTCCCAAGCCAAGGAAATTGTCAGGCGCTGGCCCCCACTCAGCCTAACAGCTTGTTCCAAAGCTACACTTAGGCATGACCAGGCCCTGACACTCCTAACAATAATTTATCAAAGAATGTCTGATTAGGACTCTGTCTGAATGGAAAGAGTATCAACAGAAACAATCCCAAACCAACTGAATTAACAAATAGTAATATAGTTTTATGGGAAAACAAAAAAAATATATAAGTGATGGGCAACCTAGATTAATAAGTGGCCCTCTATCATCTCAGCGGGCGGTAAGATTGAAATTGAGTTTGTTCACTAATTTTGACTCTTTAATGAGATTAAATACATTTAATACATGCTGAATATTTCATAACAAGTTATAGAGAATGCTTAATGATTCCTATATTAATAAAACTGCCATCAACTTCAAGTGGTTAAAAACAAAAGGTCTATTTATGCTTTGATTAGATTCAGATGGAGTGCGCGGCTCTTGGTCAATGTTGTGAGCAATCAGCACGCACCTCACTTTACTTGCTCTTGCTTTACGTGTGGATCAGTTCAGTCATACCGGAAGGAAAAAATCAATGCGGATGGAAGCTAGCGGAATGTGATAAATCTGCCTGGGCAACGGTCGACAAAAGGTCTTGTGGCCCGCACTCAGAACCCTGATAGGCTGCATGTAGCCCTCAAACAGAGGTTGCCCACCACTGCTACAGAGTGTAAAGTTAAAGTTGTTTATAATCATCTAGTTTTCAGAGATGGAACTGATGGGAAAATGTCTGTACTCAGAAGAGACAGACAGTTTGAAAACATCCTGAGATATGTTGCAGACAGTGTTCTGAAAGCTGCTTTTAACTGGGATACAAACATTTATACCAGCTATTTCTAAACTTTTGCATATAATTCTGATAGTCAAATCTGCTCATCACTTTGACCATGGAATCAATAAACAAAGAGATAAATTTGGAGAGATTTCACATTGCCCTGCCCCTGCATGTACTAAATTGCTTCATGCAAAGAAGTTTGAAAAATCATGTGATTTTATTAACAGCTTTGCACTCTGTCCTGCTCAATTTTCTGGTTATTCCAGTGCATCAGGGCATGGAACCAGGGAAATCTCTGTTATTATATTACAAAGCAGAGCAGAGAGCCGAGCAAGAAATTGTTCCATACCTCACAGACCCTGGAAAATACACCCAGCACTTCAAACTGAACTGGAAGTGTTTGAGTTCACGGTGCAATTTTCTGACTTCACGCTTTCTTGACTATTTAAATGAATAATCAGCAAATTGTGCATGGTGCGCATTCAAGTATCCAATATACTAGTCGGCTAGTCTCTCTGGCCAGAACACAAAATCTGAAAATCATCCATATTTCTACCATGGTGGACAAAAGCTAACAGGTCACTGTGCTTAGAACAAAGGATCAAAGCAATGAACAAACACTTCAATAATGGCAAATGGATCATATCAACAAATCTGCCAGAAACCAACACTTCATGCTCAAGATAGTGTCAGAAGTGAATGCCAAGACTGAGCAAGTCATTCTGCTGGAGAGCTCAGGCTCAAAGGTGTAATTTAAACTGAGCTCTTCAATTTAGTTCCATTCAGAATGAAGGCTCAAATCAAATTGAACCATACAGTATAACTAGTGTGTAGTTTGTTTTGGCTGAATATAAATGAAACATGGTAGAACCTCTTCCTTCCTGATTACATTGTTTAAATGTTTTTTTAAAATCCTATTTATACAAAATCCCCTTTGGTGTATGTACATTGCAGGGTATACAAACCTTAAAGCGTTTGAAAATTATTGGAAGTTCATTTCAGGTGATCAAGTGTTACAGTTGCATTTGGCAGCATGGTGGCGAAGTGGTTAGCACTGCTGCCTACAGCGCTGAGGACCCAGGTTCGATCCCGGCCCTGGGTCACTGTCTATGTGGAATTTGTGCATTCTCCCCACAACCAAAAGATGTGCTGGTTAGGTGGATTGGCCACTCTAAATTGCCCCTTAATTGGAAAAAAAGATAATTGGGTACTCGAAATTTATAAAAATAAATGTTTTTCAAGTGCTATAGTTGCATTATAAAGTAACTGTTTTAATATTCTTCTTCATAGCATAAAAGCCATACAGTGGGATTCTCCGTTCCTGAGGCTAAAGGCGGAATTCTCCATTGCCCGACGCCGATCTCGTAATTGCCGATCGGGCGGAGAATCCCTTCTGACACCCAAATCGGGGGTGGCAAGGTTTGACGGCGTTTTTTGAACCTCTGCCCCTTCTGAAATGGTGTCAATACGTTGCATGCCGTGTGCCGTTGGAAAGGCATTGGCGTGTCTTCGCAAGCCCCTGCCCCGATGCTGAACCCTCGATGGGCCAAGTTCCTGACGGCGCAGAACAGTTGTGCTATTTTTTTCCGTCGATCCCACCTGGTGGTTGCAGACTGTCCAGCGCCGCCACAATCTGGGGAAGCCGAGCAGCTGGCTGGGGGGGGGGGCTTCAACGGGGGCTGGGGGGGCTGGTGGGGGGTGGTCTGGAAGCCCCCCCCCCCCAGGCCAATGGCATGACTGTCAGCAAACTATGGCGATGTTGAACACTTTCCGTACTCCCTCTCTCTCATTCAGCAGCCATGGCAACTGTTTCACAATTTTTAAAAGCACAAGTGAACCTTACCGTCAATAATTCTCCCCAGTGGAGGTGGAGAATCATGGGGGCCCAGGGAATACTGAATCAGGCCCGCTAATGATATGCCAAGGGTGTTTACTGTACGTGCGTTCTGGTTGCACAGACGCCGCTGTCAAAATGACGGAGAATTGCGATTTGGTGTGAAACCGGTGCCAGACACAATTTCGGTGTCGGAAACGATTCTCCCAATCGGGCAGCACGGTAGCACAAGTGGCTAGCACTGTGGCATTACAGCGCCAGGGTCCTAGGTTTGATTCCCCGCTGGGTCACTGTCTGTACGGACTCTGCATGTTCTCCCCGTGTCTTCGTGGGTTTCTTCCGGATGCTCCGGTTTCCTCCCACAGTCCAAAGACATGATGGTTAGGTGGATTGGCCATGCTAAATTGCGCTTAGTGGCCAAAAAGGTTAGATGGGGTTGTTGGGTTGCGGGGAGAGGGTGGAGGTGAGGGCTTAAGTGGGTCGGTGCAGACTCGATGGGCCAGGTGGCCTCCTTCAGCACCATATGTTCTATGTTCTTATCCCGTTTCCCAATTCCGGGATCAGCCGACAGAGAATCCTGCCTCATATATGGGTAAAGATTAGAGGGTAGCATAAAAGAGAACTTAAAAGTACTTTATAAACATATGAAAACTAAATGCATCATCAATGGAAGGGTGGGGCTGATTAGAAATAAAAAGGATCTCTTGAGGAGACAGATGTATTAAATTCGTACTTTGTATCTGCCTTCACTAAAGAAGAGGATAATGCCAATAAAACCATAATGGGGGCGTGGTTAGACCTGATAAAAATATAAATGCTTGGCAGTGTCAAAACAGAAATCTCATTCAATCCAGATAGGTGATACCATAAGTTTCTGATGGAAGTAGTGGAGAAAGCAATGAAGGCTTTGATCACAATGGCCACAGATTCTATGGTCAGCAGTAAAGAGGTGTATACTAATGAATGTGTTTAAGACAATGTTCTTGCCTTTTTCATAGACTGCAGCAGGAACTTACACTCCCAGCTGCAGAGTGGATCCATTGGTGAGATAACAGGAAGGTCTCTTGGCGTGGCACAATTCCAGTAAAGTCACACCCCTTTTGTTGTCACAAGCTGAAGACATGTCCCTTGAGGTCTCTCTTCAGTTGAATGGCAGGTAAGTGTTTTTAATCATATTAAATATTTTCTTTAATGGACTTTTAATTGCATCTGTTGCCCTGGCTGAGCCCCTCCGCAGCACTACCCCATCCCTGGCACCTCTAACCTTGTAAGTAAAGAACAATCAGTCCAAGCTTTTCATAGAATTTACAGTGCAGAAGGAGGCCATTCGGCCCATCAAGTCTGCACCGGCTCTTGGAAAGAGCACCCTACCAAAGTCCACACCTCCACCGTATCCCCATAACCCAGTAACCCCACCCAACACTAAGGGAAATTTTGGACAGTAAGGGCAATTTAGCTTGGCCAATCCACCTAACATTTTGAACCGTGGGAGGAAACCGGAGCACCCGTGGAAACCCATGCACATACGAGTAGAACGTGCAGACTCCGCACAGACAGTGACCCAAGCCGGGAATCGAACCTGGGACCCTGGAGCTGTGAAACAATTGTGCTAACCACTGTGATACTGTGCTGCCCTTTTCTGCTGACCAGTTCCAGTGGGGGCATCACAATTGGTTCCCCCAGAATCTATTCAGGAGAACAACAACATCTGAATTCAAGCCTAAATGTGATCCCCAGAAGTTTCAGTTCTATTACTGCCTGTTACATTCTTCGCTGCAAATATACCAATCATACACAATAGATTGTGAAACAATAATGTGGCTTCTTTATTCAAAGATAAGGCTCTGAATAGATAATGTTCACTGGGAAACTGTGAGGCACATGGCTGATTTCATCCAGTAGTGCTGAAAGACTGCCAAAAAATCATGGGACTGATATATCACATCCTGTCTAAGTTTGTAATGACTGACAGTACTTTGAGATATGCATCCTTAAAGCTATATACACATCACATCACAACACTTGTTTTTTATTAAGCTAAAGGAATGCCCTGAAAGATTCAAACTATTCACTTGACAACAAAACAAGTTAATATTGTGTCTGAATGTACTTTATCACAGAGCAATAGATTTACAAGTCTCTAAAAAATATCGGTAATTGGTTTATCCGTCCAGATTTAGTTATGGTGATATTGGGTGGAGGTTGCTGTATGTTTTCAGAATACTTGCGAGCGATGTTTTGTTTGTGTTGCACCTTAGACTCTGTTCTCATCCCAATAGGATAGTTCAGTTTTTCTGGTTGTGTTATTGTTCTGATTTGGCATCTGTTTTGTCGCATCATTTGGTGTTAGTACTTGATACGATCTTGATTCTGGAGTTGGGTGTTGGACTCAAACTTTCAGTCCAAAGTTCAGGTTTCAATAGTCCATTGACCACATGTCCGTCACAGGCAGCTTTCACCTTGACCTATTTTTTGAATAGTGCATCACGTACTCCTGGGAGTATCAATCAGTGCGGACTGGGGAGATTTGTCTGCATTTAGCTGCCAAATAGCAATTCTGTATTGGTTCTGCAGTACAATGAGGTTTACATGTTCGGAATGGATATGCACATTTTGTTTAAATTGTGCTGCTCATCTTGTTGGCTGATGATCTCCATTACAGGGTTAGGTGATCTGCTCCCAGTGTAAGCATGGAGTTTCTGATGATGCTCCTTCTGGTCTACATTGTTTTCTTGATGATACCATGGACAGTGACCAAGGACAGATTCCTGCACACCAGAAAGCCTGCAATAACTGGACTTGTGGTGTCCATGACTTAAATTGTCTGGGGTGACCAGGGTGAATTTTGGTAGTTTACTGTAATGGATCCCAGAGATGGAATCTCCGAGTCTTTGTACGCAGTGAGCTTGGTGTGGGTTGGTCAAATCATCACTTTGCACTTCAGTGGGTACTTACATTTGAGTGTTTAACTGATATTTTTGTGGACTCAGCTCCACTTACCCGCCCGCTCACCATAACCCTTAAATCCTTTACTGTTCACAAATCTATCTATCTTTGCCTTAAAAACATTCAACGAGGTAGCCTCAACTGCTTCACTGGGCAGAGAATTCCACAGATTCACAACCCTTTGGGCAAAGAAGCTCATCCTCAACTCAGTCCTAAATCTGCTTCCCCGCTTCCCCTTTACTTTGAGGCTATGCCCCCTAGTTCTAGTTTCACCCGCCAGTGGAAACAACCTCCCTGTTTCTATCTTATCTATTCCCTTTATAATTTTATGTGTTTCCATGTGATCCTCCATCATTCTTCTAAATTCCGATGAATACAGTCCCAGTCTACTCAGTCTCTCCTCATAAGCTAATCCTCTCAATTCCGGAATCAACCTAGTGAATCTCCTCTGCACACCCTCCAGTGCCAGCCCATCCTTTCTCAAGTAAAGAGACCAAAACTGTACACAGTACTCCAGGTGTGGCCTCACCAGCACCCGATACAGCTGCAACAGAACCTCCTGCTTTTAAACTCCATTCTCTAGCAATGAAGGACAACATTCCATTTGCCTTCTTAATTACCTGCTGCACCTGCAAACGAACATTTTGCAATTCATGCAAAAGGACATCCAGGTCCCTCTGTACAGCAGCAGTCTGCAATTTTTTACCATTTAAATAATAGTCCATTTTGCTGCTATTCCTATAAAACTGAAAGTCCTCACATTTACCAACATTGTACTCGATCTGGGAGACCCCTGCCCACTCATTTAAACTCACTATATCCCTATGCAGACTTTCAGTGTCCTCTGCACACTTGACTCTACCACTCATCTTAGTGTCATCTGCGAACTTTGACACATTACATTTGGTCCCCAACTCCAAACCATCAATGTACATTGCAAAGAATTGCGGTCCCAACACTGATATCGAATGCACTCCACTAGCCACTGATCGCCAACCAGAAAAACACCCATTTAGCCCACTCTTTGCTTTCTGTTAATTAACAAATCCTCTATCCATGCTAATACATTACCCGTAATGCCGTGGACTTTTACATTATGCAGCAGCCTCTTGTGCGATATTTTATAGAACAGTACAGCACAGAACAGGCCCTTCGGCCCTCAATGTTGTGCCGAGCCATGATCATCCTACTCAAACCCACATATCCACCCTATACCCGTAACCCAACAACCCCCCCTTAACCTTACTTTTATTAGGACACTACGGGCAATTTAGCATGGCCAATCCACCTAACCCGCACATCTTTGGACTGTGGGAGGAAACCGGAGCACCCGGAGGAAACCCACGTACACAGGGGGAGAACGTGCAGACTCCACACAGATAGCGACCCAGCCGGGAATCGAACCTGGGACCCTGGAGCTGTGAAGCATTTATGCTAACCACCATGCTACCCTGCTGCCCTTGTTGAATACCTTCTGGAAATCCAGATAGACCACATCCACCAGTTTCCCATTGTCCACCATACTCATAGTAATTATAGAATTTACAGTGCAGAAGGAGGCCATTCGGCCCATCGAGTCTGCACCAGCTCTTGGAAAGAGCACCCTACCCAAGGTCAACACCTCCACCTTATCCCCATAACCCAGTAACCCCACCCAACACTAAGGGCAATTTTGGATACTAAGGGCAATTTATCATGGCCAATCCACCTACCCTGCACATCTTTGGGCTGTGGGAGGAAACTGGAGCACCCAGAGGAAACCCACGCACACACGGGGAGGATGTGCAGACTCCACACAGACAGTGACCCAAGCCGGAATCGAACCTGGGATCTTGGAGCTGTGAAGCAATTGTGCTATCCACAATGCTACTGTGCTGCCCAGTCCTCAAAGAATTCCAATCAATTAGTAAATATGAGCTGCCTTTCATGAACCCACGCTGCGACTGCCTAATGGGACAATTTCTATCCAGGTGTCTCACTATTTATCATAGAACTTACAGTACAGAAGGAGGCCACTCGGCCCATCGAGTCTGCACCGGCTCTGGGAAAGAGCACCCTACCCGATGTCAACACCTCCACCCTATCTCTGTAACCCAGTAACCCCACCCAACACTAGGGGCAATTTTGGACACTAAGGGCAATTTATCATGGCCAATCCACCTAACCTGCACATCTTTGGAATGTGGGAGGAAACCGGAGCACCCGGAGAAAACCCACGCACACACGGGGAGGATGTGCAGACTCCGCTCAGACAGTGCCCCAAGCCGGGAATCGAACCTGGGACCCTGGATCTGTGAAGCAATTGTGCTATCCACAATGCTACCGTGCTGCCCTTGGTGATAGATTCAAGCATTTTCCCCACTGCAGAAGTTAAGCTTACTGGCCTATAGTTACCCGCCTTTTGTCTACCTCCTTTTTTAAACAGTGGCGCCACTCATGTATTTGCTTTGTTTGGCCCCTTCTTCCACACTGTAACCAATCACTGTTTGTTAATGTGCCATTTGTCAATGTACTCTGTCAAATATTCTTCTCTGTCTACTATGTACGTACTGTGTACGTTCCCTTGGCTGCAGAAAAATACTTTTCACTGCACTTCGGTACATGTGATAATGAAGCAAATCAATCAATCAATCAATCAGTTGCTGTTTTCCAATATGCCGGAACTGCCCCAGAGTCCAGCGAATTTTAGTAAATTACCACGAGCACATTTTCTATTTCCCGCGTTATCTCTCGTAGTTACCCGGCATGCATTCCATCAGGGCCAAGAGGCTTGTCTACCTTTAGCCCCATTAGCTTGCCCAACACTACCTCCTTAGTGATAATAATCATTTCTAGGTCCTCACCTGCCATAGCCTCTTTGCCATCAATTATTGGCATGTTATTTGTGTCTTCCACTGTGAAGGCCAACACAAAATACCTGTTCAATGCCTCGGCCATTTCTTCATTTCCCATTATTAAATCCCACTTCTCATTCTCTAAAGGACCAATGTTTACCTTAGCCACTCATTTTCGTTTTATATATTTATAGAAAATGTTGCTATCTGTTTTTATATTCTGAGCTAGTTTACTCTCATAATCTGTCTAACCTTTCTTTATAGCTTTTTTGGTGGCTTTCTGTTGACCTTTAAAGATTTCCCAGTCCTCTAGTTTCCCACTAATCTTTGCCACTTTGTATGTATTTTCTTTCAATTTGATCCCTTCCGTTATCTCCTGAGATATCCATGGCTGAGTATCTCTTTTCCTACAATCCTTCCTTTTCACTGGTATTTACTTTTGCTGAGCACTGAGAAAAATCTCTTTGAAACGCCTGCACTATTTCAATTGTTCCACCACAAAGTCTTTGCTCCCAGTCTACCTTAGGGAACTCCTCCCTCATTCCATTGTTGCCTCCTTTGTTTAAGCACAAGACACTGGCATTGGATTTTACCTTCTCCTCCTCCATCTGTATTTTAAATTCAACCACACTGTGTTCATTCCTTCTGAGAGGATCCATAACTATGAAATCATTAATTATTTCTGTCTCATTAGACAGGACCGGATCTAGGGTAGCTTGCTCCTGTTATATTACTGCATTCTGTCTTTTCTTCCAGAATGATTCAAATCTTTGTTGTTGACAAAGAATCCACCAATCAAAAGATTGAAACAAAATTACTTTATTATAAAACTATTAAATAAATGAAGTTCGCACACTCTGCTGAGCACACCCTGGGACCTTCCATCACAATGCACACATGCCCAGGAGTGGTGCCCACACATGTCACCTGCCATAGATCCCCCGCACCCTCCCCTATGCATCAAATGTGCGGCTCACGATGCCCTCTCTTTGAACCCGTAGAAAACGTTCGCACATAATAGGCTGGAAAGGATTCAGATGGACTGCGGTGTGCCAGACATCCCGAGTCCTCACCCCCCTAAGAGGAAGCAGTTCTGGAGATCGTGAGGTTGACCGAGGAGAGAGCAGTCACTGACAGCAAGGTTGGCCTGCGCCGCAGATCTGAGGATCCACTCTCCCTTCACCCAAATGATCTGTCCTAAGTGAGTTGCTCATGTCAGACGAAATGGTCCCTCCCTCTCACTGACCACATATCCACTCTCATAGATCATAAAATCCCTACAGTGCAGAAGGAGACCATTCGACCCATCAAATCTGCATTGGCCCTTGCTCCAATACAACACCCAACCTAGGCCCAATCACCACCCCTATCCCCATAACCCCAGCTAACCTTTTGGGTAATATTAGCATGGCCTATCTACAGTATCTGCACATTTTTGGACTTCCATGAAGTGGTGATGCTGGAGTTGGACTAGGGTGAGCACATGTAAGATGCCTTACAATACCAGGTTAAAGTCAAACAGGTTTATTTGGAATCACTAGCTTTCTGAGCTACGCTGTTGTAAGACTTCTTACTGTGCCCATCTTTGGAAGGAAGGAGCGGGAAGGAGTGGCGTGAACCACTCTGGCGTCGGGCCACCCCAAAGGTGCGGAATTCTCCACACCTTCAGGGGCTAGGCCGGCCCCTGAGTGGTATGAGCTGCTCCGGCCGGCGGAGAAGGGGCTTGGCGCCACGCCAACTGGCGCCAAAGGGCCTCCGCTGGCCGGCGCGAGTTGCCGCATGCGTGGGAGTGCCAGCGTGTGCTGGCGTCATCCCCGTGCATGCGCAGAGGGCTTCATTTCCACACCCGCCATGGCGGACTGCTATAGCCGCCGGTGCGGAAGAATAAAGTGTCCCCACGGCACAGGCCTGCCTGCGGATCAGTGGGCCCCTATTGCGGGCTAGGCCACCGTGGGGGCACCTCCTGGGGCCAGATCGCCCCGCCCCCGAGAACCCCGGAGGCCGCCCGCGCCGCCAGGTCCTGCCGGTATGGACCTACTCTAATTTACGCCAGCGGGACTGGCAAAAAAACGGGTGGCCACTCAGCCCATTGCGGTCTGGAGAATCGCCAGAGGGGGCCGCTGCCAGCGGCCGCTGACCGGCGCGACGCGATTCCCACCCCCGCCAAATCTCCGGTGCCGGAGAATTCTGCAGCCAGCGGGGGCGGGATTCACGCCGACCCCCGGCAATTCTCCGGCCCGGCGGGGGGTCGGAGAATCCCGCCCCAGTTCAAATCCCATCACAGCAGATGGTGGAAATTGAATCTGACCATAAAAGCCATTGTTGATTGTTGTTTAAAAAACCCCAGCTGTTTCACTAATGTCCTTTAGCGAAGGATATCTGCCGTCCTGGTCTGATGTACATGTTACTCCAGATTCTAGATCCACAGCACCAGTGTGCTTGATGTTTAAATGCCCTCTAACCTAGCAAGCCACTTCTGGTGCCATGAGGCTAAGAAACAGGAAGGGAAGGACAGACAACCTGGCATCAACCTAGGCACTGGAAACAATGACGGCAAACTTCCTTACTAACATTTGGGAACTTGTGCCAAAATTAGGAAAGCTGTCTCACAGACTAGCCAGAACCATACTTCACAGATAACATCCCAGACACCACTATCACCATCCCTGGGTCTGCCCTGCTGGTGGGACAGCAAAGGTGGTGCACCGTGGTATAAAGTTGGAGGGAATTGCTTGGGACTCTTCAACATTGACTCTGGACCTCATGAAGTCTTGTTGGTTCAGGTCAAATATGGGCAAGGAAACCTCTTGCTCTCTACCTTAAACCATTCACCCTCAGTTGGCCATAGAATTTATAGTGCAGAATTAGGCCATTTGGCTGATTGAGTCTGCACCAGCCCTTGGAAAGAGCACTCTACTTAAGCCCACGTCCCATCTTATTGCCGTAACCCAGTAACCCCACCTAACCATTTGGACACTAAGGGCAATTTAGTATGGCCAACCCACCTAAGCTGCACCTCTTTGGACTGTGGGACAAAATCGGAGCACCCGGAAGAAACCCACGCAGACATGGGGTGAACGTGCAAACTCCACACAGCCAGTCACACAAAGCTGGAATTGAACCTGAGTTCCTGAGGCTGTGAGGCAGCAGTGCTAATGACTGTGTCACTGTGCCACCATGAATCAGTACTCTATGTTGAACACCATTTGGAGGAAGCACTGAGGGTGGCAAGGGCACAGAATGCACCGTTGGTGGGGGACTTCAATGTCCATCACCAAGAATGGCTCGGTATCACCACTATTGATGGAGCTGGCCGAGTCCAAAAGGACATAACTGCTGGACTAGGTCTGCAACAGGTGGTGAGGGAACCAACAAGAGGGAACTAACAATGTGCCTGCCACAGATGCATCTGTCCTTGACAGTATTGGCAGGAGTGACCACCGCACCGTGTGATCACGCAAAACCGCTTCCCATCCATTGACTCTGTTTACACCACCCGTTACCTTGGGAAAGCGGACAGCATAATCAAAGACCCTTCCCTCCTGCCTGGGTTATTCTTCCTTCGAATTCTTCCGTCCGGCAGAAGATACAAAAGTCTGAGAACACACACTAACAGGTTCAAAAACAGCTTCTTCCCCACTGTTACCAAACTCCTGAATGAACCCTCTTATGGACAGAACTGATCTCTCCACACATCTCCTTTACCGAGTAGTACTGCACTCCGTATGCTTCACCTGATGTCTATTACATTGTGTATCTATAGTATGGCCTATGTTTTTTCATGTATGGAATGATCTGTCTGGACTGTACGCAGAACAATACTTTTCACTGCACCTCGGTACATGTGAGAATGTGAGAGTGTGGCACTACCATCATGGTAAATGGGATAGGTTCAGAACAGATCTAGCAACTCAAGGCTGGGCATCCATGAGGTGCTGTGGGTCATCATCAGCAGCAGAATTGTATTCAGTCACAATTTGTAACCTCATGGCCCCACATCCTCTACTCTACCATTACCACTAAGCCTGGAGATCAACCCTGGTTCAATGAAGAGCGCAGGAGCAGCACATGGCATACCGAAAAATGAGATGTCAACCTGCTGAAGCTACTTGCATGCCAAACAACATAAGCAGCAAGTGGTAGACAGAACTAGGTGATCCCTCACCAACGGATCAGATCGAAGCTCTGCAATTCTGCCCCCTCCAGTTGGAATGGTGGTGGACAATTAAACAACTCACTGGAGGAGGAGGCTCCACAAATATCCCCATACTCAATGATGGTGGAGCCCAGCACATCTGTACAAAAGACAAGGCTGACGCATTCACAATAATCTTCTGCCAGGAGTGCCGAGTGGATGATCCATCTCGGTCTCCTTTAGAGATCACCAGCATCACAGATGTCAGTCTTCAGCCAATCCAATTCACCTCATGTGATATCAGGAAATGGCTGAAGGCACTAGATACTGCAAAGGCTATGGGCCCTAAAAACATTCCAGCAATCGTACTGAAGACTTATGCTCCAGAACTTGCCGCACCCTTGGCAAAGCAGTTCCAGTACAGCTAAAACACTGGCATTTACCTGGCAATGTGGAAAATTGCCCAGATATATCCTGTACACAAAAAGGATACATTCAACCCAGCCAATTACCACCCTAACAGTCTACGCTCAATCATCAGTAAAGTGATGGAAAGAGTCATCAACAGTGCTATCAAGTAGCACTAACTCAGCATTAACCTGCTCACGGACGCTCAGTTTGGGTTCCGCCAGGGTCACTCAGCTCCTGGTCTTACTATAGCCTTGGTTCAAACAAGGATAAAAGAGCTGAACTCCAGAGATGAGGTGAGAGTGACTATCACTGAATATCCCACTATCAACATCCTGGGGGTTACCGTTGACCACAAACTGAACTGGGCTAGCCATATAAGTACTGCAGCTACAAGAGTAGGTTAGAGGCTTGGAATCTTGCAGTGAGTAACTCATCTCCTGCCTCCCCAAAACCTGTCCACCATGAAAAAGGCACAAGTGATGCAGTGGTTAGCACCTACAAAGCTGCGGAATCCTTATACAAAAGGTGAGTCTTGATAAAATTGTTTCACTTTCACACCAGCTTTTTTCTTCTGCTGTGTGAAAATGTTTGAGGCTCTTACATTTGCAATCACACCTTCAACAACATGCTTCTACCGCTGCCACCATTCCATTTTTCTTTCCTTCGATGTAAATGCACCAATTATATGGAAGGGTTGGTGAAACAATAATGTTGGTACTTTATTTGAATATTATTCTACATACAGATAATGTTCACTGGGCGACTGTAAGGCAATATCTAACCTTGTCCACTGCCATTTACAGACTGCCTACAAGTCATGGCACGAACACATCACTTTCTGTCAAGGTACATAATGGTTGACAATAGTTGAAGATATTTTCCTTGAAGGCTGCACATCTTATCACAAGTACCGCGATCAATAATGATGACTTTCTCAATGTTCGCTACTATTACCACAGCAAGATCTGATGGAATATTTCAGTTTTCTTTGAAAATGGAAGCGGAGCCAGAGGACTAGAGGTTGCAAATGTTACCTGAACCATTCAAAAAAGGTGAAGGTGTTAAGCTCGGCATCCATAAGTCACTCAATCAATTGTGGGGAAACCTTTTTAGAGTCTATAATCAGGGATAAAAGTCATTCCCACTTGGAGGAACATGTGTTAATAAATGAAAGCCAACGTAGATTTGTTATGAGACAAATGATGGCTGAAAAGCTTTATTATGTATTTCAGCAAAATAACAGACAGAGCTGATGAAGGTGGTGTGGTTGATGTGTGTATAAAAACGTCCTGAACACATTTTATAACGTGCCACATTATTGACTTTTTGGAAAAATTGACGCCCCTGAGACTAAAGGAGTAGAGACAGTATGGATACAAAGCTGTCTATGAATCAGAAAGCAGAGTGCAGTGGGGGAATATTTGCTTTTACAACTGGATGCAAGTATATTGTGAAGTCCCAGTGATTAGTATTAGGACCACTGTTCTTTTTGGCAGGTATTCATGATGTAAACTTGGATGTAGAGGTTGTTATTTTGAAGTTTATAGATGACCCAAAGCTCAGAAATGCAGTAAATAGTGAGGCACCCAATGGAGCTGCAGGGCTGTTGACACCTGCAATTGTCCAGCAGCTCTCAGAATTGGACATTCCTTTTGATGATGGCTGGAGATCCCCACTTAAAGGGCAATCGGCCGTTAAATGGCAGTGGGCCGCACCAGCTCAAGGCTGCGCCAGCCCAAGGGGAGGTGCACTCGCCCCTGAATGTGGCTTAATTTTACAGCAGGGGTGCAGAAACAAAGAGCTGGAATTGTACCCAGACCTGGAATTTGAAGGCAGCAAGACAAGTTGATAAGAAAAATTAGAAATTTGGCTTTATGAATAGATGCATGTATGAATAATAGATATTATAGTAAACCTTTACAAAGCACAGGTTAGGTCCCAGCTGGAGTATTGTGCCAATTCCTGGGCACCACATTTTAGGAAGAATGTCCAGGCCTTGGAGATACTCCAAAGGAAATTTGAAAGAAACCGTTTCCAATGAGGAGGATAGTGAACGAGAGTACGCATGCTTAATATAATCAGCAAAGGAACCAGAGGTGAGATGGGGAGTTTTAGTTTGCGGAGAGTTGCTCTGATCTGGAATACACTCTGAATTTCTGGTGAAAGCAGGTTCAATGGTAACTTACAAAAGGAAATTGGACATATATTTAAATATATGAATTAGAAGCAGATGTAGGCCACTCGACTCCTCAGGCCTGCTCCGCTGTTCAAGAAGATTATGATCAGATTGGAACCTCAGCTCCACATTCCCATCTACTCCCATTAACCTTTCACCCCCTTGTTGATCAAGAATCCATCTACGTCTGCTTAAAAACATTGAAAGATCCTGCTTTCACTGCCTTTCGAGAAAGAATTTCAAAGTCTCGTGGCTCTCTGGGAGGAAAATAATTCTCCTCATCTCTGTCTTAAATGTGCGATCCTCTAATTTTTAAACAGTGGCCACTAGTTCGAGAGGCTCCCGCAAGAGGAAGCGTCCCCTCCAAATCCACCCTGAAAGGCAAAATATTGACAGGTTTACAAGGAAAGAACTGATACGGACATGATGTGCTGAAGAGCCCCCTTTTGTGCAGTTTGATTGAAAATCCAAAGGCACTATTACACAGATACAGCAGGCACACTCTATTCCCTTCACAGATGACACATTACAATAGAAAGCAGTTAATTTCTGACAGCATCCAACAGCCAACTTCTCTTGGGTCCCACAGTAAGCATTAGAAACATTGAAGTTCTTACTTTTGGTTTTCCAGTGCGCTGATAGTCATCAGCCACATGCTGGTAAATATAAAAATGGTAAACAAGTGTTGGGCAAGTTAAGGCTTTGCTTCAATCTTGCTTTTTTGGTATTGCAGCATGGAGATAAAATCACTTTGAAAATCGTAGTTTGAAATGTTAGACGTTTAGCTGCTGTTGTATAAAGAGTCAAAGGTACTGCTCCTTTTCCACAAACACCTTTAATTTACTACAACAGACTCTACAAAAATCTCTAACATCATATCACCTGCCACAAAGGCCACCTGAAGTGCCTTTACATATCAGTGTCAATTATTGGATACTTAACATAAATGAGACAACTAATTGGAATGTCTCTTCACCCATTACTTAACAGTTTCCCCTTCCTTGGAGAAAGAAAATAATTGGGTGAAAACAAAATTACAAGAAACTCAAAAACACTCATGCAATTTCCCCCCTTCTTTTTTTTTTCATTTTTGGAGGAAAAAAAACAGTCACAGAAACAGGCGCCCTTCATTAACAATATCTAAAAGTTTCTGTGAGCTAGCCCCTCTTTTTGTAAAACATTCTAAATTGATAGCTACTGTCAACCCCTCTGTCCAACATTTGCTTCAAATTAGCGATGTCGATCCTTAATTTTTTCATTGACACTTTTTGTGGAGTGCACATTTTCCCACAGGGATTTATTGTCAATGTGACATTCAATAGGTATATTACCCAAATCCCCTAATCCCCAAATTTCTGTCAATATCTGAGATATATAAAAGGCCATATCCACCGCCTCTCCAAGGCTTAACGTCTCAGCAGCTAAAGTGCTTTTGACCACTCTCCTTATTTTCTTTGTTTCCCCACACAAGAGGGCAACATTTGCCATTGTTCCCCAAAAGGAAAATTATAAAACCTCCGGCGCTTGAAGCCCCATCATAAATTTGCATAGGACGCATCACTATAAACTGAGTTTCAAGTACCTCAGTTCACCTAAAAGCGGGAACCTCAAAACACACTCCTGCATTTTTAGTTTGACCAATGCTTTTTTTGCTCTTATTATGTCTTCCACTTTGGGATCATTCATTTTTGTACTCAATTCTAAGACATCAAACTCACGTCCGGTCTAGTCTGTCTACCTAACCAATTCAGTTGCCCAATTAAACTTCGCAGTTGCTCTTTTTCCATCTTTGAAACCATTGCGTCTTTTTGTGAAACCCAGCCACCGCTAATTGCTGTTGGGCTAATTCTTTCCAAATAAGATCGCTGATGTAAAGTTGTCCCTAACTTAGTCTGTCCGATTTCCAGTCCAATATATTTAAATACACTGGAAGCCTGACTTCCAACCCTGAATTCTTTCCTCAAACCAGTGATTACAATAGCTTTGAAATCACTAGTTCCACCCCACAAAAAATCATTGACGTGCATTATAAAGATGCCAGAAAGATTTCCTTTATAATGCCAGCAAAACATTGCCAGATCTGCTTTCAACTGGCAACAGCCTAACTTTAACAAAGCTGACCTTACCGAAAAATACCAGACTCTAGACGCATCATTTAATCCATCTACACATTTGTTTAACTTCCAGAGTACCCCTTCAGTGTTAGCTGCCTCTTTAGGAGGTTGGAGAAAAATGTCTCTCTGGAGCCCCTGCAAGAAGGCAGCTTTTATATCTATAGATTTGCATTCTCATGCCTTTGTGGCTAATAGAGCCAAGAAGATCTTTAAATTAATCTTTCCTGCCGTAGGTGAATTTACCCTTAAATCCTGATCTTCTAAGTTTTCTTCAAGTCCCCTCACCACAAGCCTGGCTTTTGCCTTATAAGTTCCATCCTGAAGAAACTTTTCCATGCAAATCCATCTGTGGGATAGAGCTCTTTGTCCCCTATCCGGCACTTCCGTGTATACCCCAAATTCACTCCAACTATGCAGTTCTTGCTGTTTGGCATCTTTGATAACTTTTTCATCTAACTTATTGGAAGTCACCAAAATCTCACATGCATGTGGGCTTCTACTCCTATTTGTATTTGTAGTCTTACTCATGTTCCGAGACCTTGATAAAGTATGTCCCCTCTCCCGCCTGGTATCTCATTCTGTACTGCTACTGCTACTGTGGGATGTCCTTTCAATAGTTCTCGACCATTTCCTGCGGACCTGCTCACTATCCGATGTACTATCTGAACTGGCACTGCGTTTCTGTGCCCTCCATTTTTGAACTTTGTGTTCCTAATCCATTGTCTTGACTCCCTCCCCTGAATGCTGTACATTCAACTAATGTTTATACTTTCCAGTGGCCTTCCCTGCTCTACTAATAACAGTTGAATCCTGCCATTGATTAGACCCTACAGGCAAGTATGTCACTTTTGTACCAACTTTTGGCAGTTGTCCTTTCCGAAAAATGGCCTGTTCTAATTTATCAGAAGTGTTGTGTTCCTCTACAGAAACCCTGTCTATATCAGTTAACTGATCCTCTTGTACTGTAACATGTGTGTACCAGATGACCCTGGTTCCTCGTCATGTCTGTCTGCTCTGTCTAAATTTGAAAATTTGTGATCTGTACCCATTATCCTTGATGAATGTACCCAAACAGTTTGATTGCCATGTTGCAAAATAATTGTTTTCGCATCTATGCCTTCCCTGGGCCTTTCCATTCATTAAAATTGTCTCTCTTATAGTATACTATGTCTCCTTGCTGAAAAACGGTATTTGATGGCCGTACATTATGCCTCAAAGCTCTGCGAATTCTTTCAGAGACTTCTGCTTCCAAAAAAGCTTTTCTACTGCTATGTAATGCATTTAAATGCTCAGAAAAGGCAGAGCTAATTGTAGTCCCTTCCCAAGCTGGAGGCTGGTCATCCAAAATGGATGGCATTTTAGGATTTCTACCAAACACGAGTTGATAGGGACTATAGTCCCCAACCATCTGCAATGAATTATTTGCATGTACCGCCCATGCTAAAGCTGAATTTAGCTTGCAGTTTGGTCTATATGCCAAAATTTTCCAGAGCATGTCATCTATTACCGCATGGTTTCTTTCACACACACACCATTACTAAATGGGCTTTCTGCAGCCGTATTCAGAACTGTGATATTCACATTTTCACACATATCCCTAAACTCACCATTAGCAAATTCTCCCCCATTGTCCGTAAGGTATTTTGCCGGTGGGCCCATTCCTGTCCCTATACATTTTTCCACGATTTGATCCAGAATTACTCTCTTTTATTTACTTCATACAGTCGTTGATTGTCTAAATCTGGTGGCTAAATCAACAAATGCAAAATAAATATATTATTGGCTTTATCCCAGATCTTCAGGTCCATGGCCACAATGTTGTTAAAATCCCTGGCCAAAGGCAGGGTTACTATTGGTCGTGCTGGTGCCCTGTGCTTCCTACAAACTTTACAGTGATCATTAACCTGTTCTATTAGCTTAGTATAGTTTTCATCCCTTACCCCTACAACCTTTAATAAATTTTTCAGCCTCTGAGGAGACGGATGCGCAAATTGCTTATGCAGTTTTAATACAACAAGCTTTTTATCAGCTAAAGTCCCATTTTCAACTTCCATTAACACATCTTTTGTGAGGGCCACGAAGAATCCAGCACGAGTTTTCAGGATACAAAGAAATAACATTTATTTACAAATTAACATATATATATATATACAACAGCAGCAACAACTTCTCTTGCTGCCAAACTCTCTCTCTGGTTCCAAACGGGCCAGCTCTATTTATGCAGGGAGTCTGCTAATGATTTCTCCGCCCCCCTCATTGGGGAAGCTCATACTCCCACAGGATTGTGGGATTGTCATTAGTCCCCAGCCAATGGTAAGCAGGCAGGTTATAACAACATCCTTTAGAACTGTACTTGAAATATTATTTGTCAGTAATGGAATACAGTAATGTCCCAACTGTGTAAATTGTAAGTCCACAGTCTTTCCAAAAATGGTTGCCATATCCTGTTCCATATCCAGTTTCATGTGTGCTTTCTTCATCGACGGTCTGCTCAGAAGCAAAGGTATCTCACTTGATACAACATCCGTGCTAATGAACTGATTCATTCCAGCAATATTGCAAGGATCACCACTCTTTTCAGCGACTTCAGAATATTATCATCCCCAAACCTGAAACTTGTGGAACTTTCAAACTCCTTAACCTTGTTACAATTTTCAGCATTCAAGGAGTCCAGGTAACATTTTAACCTCTCAATTCCACACACAGTAGATGTGCAGCCACTGTTCAATACAGCACAATTGAAGGATTCTGCAACCAGCACCCTCATTACCAGCGTAAAACTGCTTGTTAATAGGACAATGCCTTCTTTCTGGTCACTATACTTTTCCTCTTCCGATTCTTCCATGTCATGTGTCGCTTCAAACAATCTATTATAACGTGTTGGACAGTTGAAAGCATGATAGTATTGAGAGTCACATCGAAAACATTGATTTATCATACCCCGGGCATTTCTGGGGTTCACTTTCCTAGTGTAGGTTCTAACTGGATTTCTGTCTTCAAAATTTCCGGGCCCCAATCTCCTTCTATAGTCTTGGAACCTGTTTGTAGCCACACGATTTTGCCATCCTGTTAGTAGTGTATCTTCCATATTCTGCTGTATTGCAGGCTGATCTATTTGTGTCATCAGAGCCATTGGAATCAAATCTTTCCCCAGAAACATACCTGAAGCCCCTTTACATATCAGTGCCAATTATTGGATACTTAACATAAATGAGACAACTAATTAGAATGTCTCTTAACCCATTACTTAACAATAAGACCCTTGCAGCTTGCTGTTTGGTATATGAGTCCAGTATTAACTCGGGGAGCACTGAACATACATATGCACAAAACACAAGGCCAGGCTCCTGTGACACAAGGGACAAATTAAATTGGCAAACACATTAAAAACACTAGTCATTGATAAATTAGTTCGCTTTTTATATCTTGCAATTTCTCTTTGATTCCGATTAAAAGTAAACTTACGTAACATGCAGGTGCCTGCAAAAAGATAAACAGGTAAAACAAACAGCAGCTCAGCAATTGTAAACATGCCCAGTCAGACGCTATTTCCGAACTTCTTGAAACAAATGGGCGATCTCATACATCTGTCCTCCCGCCTGAAGTAGCTGGCTGGCAGCTGGTGACAGATGCACACCATTGTTCTTCTGCTCTTTCACACATTGCAGCTGCTGCACAGTGAGGCCTCTATCCAGAGTAATACTGAGCGACATGAAACTGCTTATAATGGGTCATTTTATAAAGAATGCCCACCCCCAACCACACCCCCCTCCCAACTTGTCCAAGCATGGTTTAGTCTTCTAAATTAAATTTAAAGCTGGCCCTGGTTTTCCTGTATACTTTGGTATATGAGGCCTCTGTTTAACCATTAAAATTGTGCAATGGTGTCATCCATTATTTCTCTGTCTTGACCAATATCCAAGGAGCCTGACATTCATCTTTTTCTTTGTGGTCAAGAACTGTCTCGTGTTTGATTGCATCAACATAAAAGCATTGGCTGAGGTTTCTCGGCCCTGTCTTGGTGGGACTCGCCACAGGAGATTTGGTGGCACAGCTAAAAGTCCACTGACTTTCAGCAAGACTGAATGCTTCAGCGGCAAGTGGGGCTGTAAAATGCCTTCCATCATGTATCTCCCCACCAGTCGCTGTGCATGGGATACATTTATTTTCTGGAGAGTTGCACATCATTCGTACTGGAGTCCAAACTGGAGTCAGATGTGTTATTTTCAATGATTCCATTATGTTTCCATACAATTCAATTCAGAGCTCCTGTGATTGACCTCTAACAATTCTTTAATATGCCTAACAGGCATGGTGCAGCCCTGTTTTGCCCGCTGTCCACCAGATGTGCCAGGGACAGGACGGAGGGGAGTCCGAGGTGCTGCAGTGTTCCGGACCTCCCTGCGGGAATCACGGCATGGGCCACATCATCTCTCCTCCCTCGGGGTGCCCAATGGCCCCTGGGCTACTTCACAGTGTGGGGGTGGGAGGGGAGCTACCCCCCTGACCGTCTCCCGCCACCTGGCGCTGACAGTCCTGGAGGCCCACTCTGGTCTCGACCAGGGTCTGCATGCTCACAGCCATGGTACACAAGTTGTGGACCATCACCACATCTGGGACTGCGCCACATCACCTATTCATTGTGCCGCCACCTTCTGGGTCTGGGCCATGTCCCTCTGTGTCTGCAGCAGCTTGGCCAGTGTCTGGGCAATGTTCTCAGCCATGGCCTGCAGCGACTGGGCCACGCTCAGGAGTGCCGCTGCGATTTCTAGGTGGCTCTGGGACATGGTTGCCTGTGAGGCGGCAACCCTCTACTGGGCCTTGGCCAGTGCCTGTACAGAATGCCCCAGGCCTTGGACTTGCTGATCCATAGCCAAAACCCTCGCGCCCGCCCCCCCCCCCCCCCCCCCAATGCTTCCAGCACGGACACCACCCATGCTGTTTTGGCCTGGGTGGCACGCATGGTCGGCATCACCTCCTGCTCTTGCACACGGTTGGACTCCTCCAACTGCACCTGCAGGTACTGGGTGCTCACTGACAACCCAAGATGCTACCAGGACTTGATGGCCTGAGCTATAAGGAGAGGCTTGATAGGCTGGAACTTTGTTCCCTGGAGCGTAGGAGCTGAGGGGTGATCTTATAGAGGTCTACAAAATAATGAGATGCATAGATAGATAGATAGTCAACATATTTTCCCAAAGTTAGAGGAATCTAGAACTAGAGGGCATAGGTTTAAGGTGAGAGGGGAGAGATAGAAAAGAGACTAGAGGGGAAATTTCTTCACACAGAGGATGGTGAGCATCTGGAATGGGCTACCAGAGGCAGTGGTAGAGGCAGGTATAATTTTGTCCTTTAAAAAACAGTTGGACAGTTACATGGTCAGGGTAGGTATAGAGGGATATGGGCCAAGCTTAGTGATTGAAACTGGGCGGCATGGACAAGCTGAGCCGTAGGGCCTGTTTCCAGGCTGTAAACATCTATGACTCTAAGTCACTTTTCACTCAACCTTTTTGTGAGAATGTTCATTAATTGTATTTGAGATAATAAGAACGTTGTAAGTGTGATATGCCTGTTTGAGTAGTCTGTGAACATTGTCCATTGGCCCAACATTAATGTTTACACAAAACCTAATTAACAAGTGAAAATGTGTGCCACTAAGTCACACTCATAGATACTGAAGTCATGACTAAAACCTTGGACAAAGTGGTCAATTTTAAATAGTGTCTTAAAGAATGAGAGATATTTAGAGAGGTTCAGAAGTTTAGGGAAGGAAGTCCAGTGGCGGGATTCTCCATTGGCCGATGGCAAAATCGCAAAACGCGATTGGGCCGCGAATCGGTTCCGATGCCGAAATTGCGACAGGTGCCAATTTGGCAGCAAATCACGATTCTCCGTCACTTCGATATCGGTGCCAATGCATTCCGGAACGTATGTACAGCAAACACCGTTTGCATCTCATTAGCGGGCCTGACCTGGTTTTCTCCGGGGCCTCCGCGATTTTCCTCCTCCGATGGGCCGAATTCCCGATGGCGCGGTTCACGTGTGCTTTTAAAAATAGTGAAACTAGCGTTGTGGCTGCTGAGGGAGAGAGAGGGTGTACATAAAGTGTTCAGCATCGCCATAGTTTGCTGACAGTTGTGCCGCTCGGCTAGGAGCTTCTGCCAGGGCTGGGTGAGTAGCAGGGTGTGGCCAGGCAGTGGGCTGTGGGTCGGGGTGGATGGACATGGAACATCATTGCCGCAGCCGGCAAGGTAGCCATGCAGCTGCGCACACCGCTGACTGCCCGCTGTGAACTTAGTGTCATGGGTCGTATAGGTAACCCCTCCAGACCACCCTCCTTGGTGACCTCTGACCCCAGCCGACCCATCAGCTTTATGGACGCGCTCCAGCACAACCAGTGCCATCTTGTTGGCTGGGATGATTGTGTGTGGGGATTGTAATGTGTATGTGTGGCTGCAGCTTCCCGGCTTCCCGGGTGTCAATCACGAACATGGTGAATCCCGTACCATTTTTCATTGGAATGGATTGTGTTCCACGCAGCGCCGGTCCTCGGCCCTTAACAGTAACGGAATTGGTGCAGGTACGGCGCCAGATTTTCTGTCGTAAAAGTTCACAAATTCTGCATTGGCATCAACACATAGAACGGGATTTTCCGTTGCGATCAGGCGGAGAATCACTTCCGACGCCCAAATCGGGGGCAGTACCGGTTTGCTAGTCTCCGCTCCCTCCGAAATGGCATCATCACACCACGCGCACACGCCGTTGGAACGGCGATGGCACGTCATCGGAAGGCCCTCCCATGAAGCTCCCCCATAATGGGCCGAGTTCCCAACTGCGTGGTTGACGTGTGGTCTGAGCGATCGGGAACCCGGCGTGGCAGCCAAGGACTGTGACCAGCGCCACCAGAGTCGGCCGGGTGCAGTGCTGCTGGCCAGAAGCGCTTCCATGAGGGCTGGGGGCCTAGTGGGGTGGCCATGGGGTGGCCAGGGTTGTCCTGTGGGGCAGTATTTGGCAGGTTGGGTCTGCACATGGCCGATGCCATGTTGTACAGCGTGACCGCTGCAGGTCGTTGGCGTGCACATGCGCAGCCACGGACTCAGCAATTCTCCACCCATTTTTGGCGCGGGAGCCTGAAGTTTTACCCGGTGTCGCTGCTAGGTCCTCACCGTTCCAGAATCGGTGAGGGTTCGGTGCCGATTTTGGCATCGTTAAATGCGAGTTCCCACACCGACGTCAGCTCTTAGCCGCAAAATCGGAGAATCCAGCCCTTATTCTCAGAAATGGAGAATCCGAACATTGACAGCTAAAGACATGGCTAATAGTAAAACTGAGGCTGTTGAACACCTGTTGAAAATCGCTTATTGTCACAAGTAGGCTTTAAATGAAGTTCCTATGATAAGCCCCTAGTCGCCACATTCCGGCACCTGTTCGGGGAGGCTGGTACGGGAATTGAACCATGCTGCTGGCCTGCCTTGGTCTGCTTTCAAAGCCAGCGATTTAGCCCTATGCAAAACCAGCCCCTGGTTGAGAATGGGAATGAAGAATGTTGGAGATGGTTATTGCCTGACACTGGTGTAGCTCAGATGTTGTTAGTCACCGCCTATTAGCCCAAGGTTGAATGCTATCCAGATCTTGCTGTCTATGGGCAGCGAATGCTTCATTATCCGAGGAATTTCAAATTGGATAGCCCCATGTCTGACCTTATGATGGAAGGTAGGTCACGGATGGAGCAGCCTAGGCCACTGCCCTGAGGAACTCCTGCAACTGAGATGATTGGCCTCCAATAGCCAGATATATCTTCCTTCGTGCTTGTCCAACTTCAGCTAGTAGACAAATCTCCCCCTGAGTTCCATTGACTTCAATGCTATGATGCTCTCGTGATGCTGCCTAGTTGTCAAAGGCAGTCACTCTTGTCTCATCTTTGGGATTCAGCTTTTTTGACTATGTTTAGACCAAGGCTCAAATGAGGTCTGGAGCCAAATGATTCAATATCACCCAAAATGAGCATCGGTAAGCAGGTTATTGGTGAGTGTTAATTCACAATCACTGTCAATGGCCTCTTCTATCATTTTACTGATGATAGAATAGACTGATGGGCCACAATTGGCCAGATTGGATTCATCCTATTTTCTTGTTCACAAGGACATTCTTGGGTAGTTTTCCACATTGTCGGGTAGATGCCAGTACTGGAGCTATGCTGGAACACCTCAGCTAGTGGAGAGGCCAGTTCTGGAGCAAAGGTCTTCAGCACTATAACCAGAATGTTGAACTCAGTAAGCAGCGAACCTGCATGGAACAGTTCCATGCAAGTCTACATTTGGAATTGTACAGTTTGAATACACAAAGCACAACACGGAGATCCCTTTTCCAGGATCTTTGATTTGATTTGATTTGATTTATTGTCACATGTACTGAAGTAAAGTGAAAAGTACTTTTCATGGGAACGTACACAGTACGTACATAGTAGACAAAAAGAATAAACAACAGAGTACATTGACAAATGGTACATCGACAAACAGTGATTGGTTACAGTGCAGAATAAGGGCCCAAACATAGCAAAGACATGTGCAAGAGCAGAATAGGGCTTCCAGTCCAACGGAGAGTTGTTGAGGAGTTTAGTAGCTGTGGGGAAGAAGCTGTTCCTATGTCTTGATGTGCGAGCCTTCAGACTTCTGTACCTTCTGCCTGATGGAAGGGTCTGGATGAGGGAAAACCCTGTGTGTGAGGAGTCTCTGACAATGCTGTCTGCCTTCCTGAGGCAGCGGGAGGTGTATACAGAATCAATGTCAGGGTGGCAACCTTGTGTGATGCGTTGGGCTGAGTTCACCACACTCTGCAGTTTCTGGTGATCTTGGGGCGAGCAGTTAACATACCAGGCTGTGTTGCAGCCGGATAGGATGCTCTCTATGGCACATCTGTAGAAGATTGTGAGTCGATGCAGACAAGCCGAATTTCTTTAGCTTCTGTAGGAAGTAGAGATGTTGTTGGACTTTCCTGACTGTTGCATTAACGTGAGTGGACCAGGATGGACTGTTGGTGATGGTGACCCCCAGGAACTTAAAGCTGCCCACCATTGTGGTAGTCACCACTGATGTATTATACTGTATCTTGTGAATTTTATGGTAAGGCCCCTGTACTACAGGTACGGAGGTAGATCCCTGCCTGCTGGCTCCGCCCAGTAGGTGGAGTATAAATGTGTGTGCTCTCCGTACAGCAGCCATTTCGTCAGCTGCTGTAGGAGGCCACACATCTCAGTGTAATAAAGCCTCGATTATATTCTACTCTTAACATAGAACATAGAACAGTACAGCACAGAACAGGCCCTTCGGCCCTCAATGTTGTGCCGAGCCATGATCACCCTACTCAAACCCACGTATCCACTCTATACCCGTAACCCAACAACCCCCCCTTAACCTTACTTTTATTAGGACACTACGGGCAATTTAGCATGGCCAATCCACCTAAACCGCACATCTTTGGACTGTGGGAGGAAACCGGAGCACCCGGAGGAAACCCACGCACACAGGGGGAGGACGTGCAGACTCCACACAGACAGTGACCCAGCCGGGAATCGAACCTGGGACCCTGGAGCTGTGAAGCATTTATGCTAACCACCATGCTACCCTGCTGCCCCAGTCGTAATTGATAGTGCATCAATTTATTATACAGAGATTTTTCAGAGATGGACCTCCGATCAAGCCGGATCGCCTGCAGCTTCATCCTCAAGCAGACAACACCAAAAAAGACTTCAAACATTGGCTAGCCTGTTTTGAAGCTTATATCGGGTCTGTGCCAAACCCAATCCCAGAAAAACAGAAGCTCCAGATTCTGTACACGCGGCTGAGCTCCAATGTTTTTCCCCTCGGACAGGACGCGCCGAACTACGCAGAAGCCATGGCATTACTGAAGGAGAATTACGCTCAGCGGACCAACAAAATCTACGCCAGGCATCTCCTATCCACGTGGCACCAACTTCTGTGGAAGATTTCTGCTGGCGTGCCCTGCTCGCCCCAGTGAGAGACTGTGACTGCCAGGCCATTTCGGCCACTGAACATGCAAACATGCTGATGAGAGATGTGTTCGTTAGGGGCATAGGGTCTGACTACTTGCGCCACCGCCTATTAGAAGTGGCCACGCTTGACCTCACGGCGACCAAAAAACTAGCGCTCTCGCTTAGTCGCCTCACGTAACGTACAGGCCTATGCCCCCGACTGCGCGGCTCACACCCACTGTGCATTGTGGACCCCGCCGACGGCCACCCCATCATGGACCCCATCAGCGACCACCCCCAGCCAACTCCACGCCTGCACCACGCAGCAGCCAACCAACCCCAGGAGACCCAATTGCTACTTCTGCGGACAGTCAAAACACCCCCGGCAGTGCTGCCGGTGCGGAGCGCGCTCTGCAAGGCCTGTGGCAAGAAGGGACATTTCGCTGCAGTGTGCCAAGCCCGCTCAATCGCCGCTATTGTCCCGGCACCCCCCACGTGCGGCCAGTGGGCGCCGCCACCTTGCCTGCCTCAGAACCAATGGCCGCTGCCCTCTTGCTGGCCCCAGGACACGTGTGGCCAGTGGGCGCCGCCATCTTCCCCTCCTCGGACCACATGCGGCCCATGGGTGCCGCCATCTTGTTCTACTTACAACACGTGCGGCCCGTGGGCGCCACCATCTTGCCTGCCTCAGAACCAATTGGCGCTACCCTCTTGCTGGCCCCAGGACACGTGCGGCCCGAAGAAGCCGCCCTCTTGCTTGCCCCAGGACACGTGCGGCCCGTGGGCGCCTCCATCTTACACGCCTCAGGACCCCTGCCCGTCGGGCACCTCATCAGGAAGCTCATCACCTGCAACCGCCAACGACCAGCCGCATCTCGCCTCGGTCACGATTGACCAGTCTCGACCGCACAACCTCATGACCGCTTCGACAAAGGTGAAGGTCGACGGGCAGGAGATTTCCTGCCTTCTGGACTCCGAGAGCACTGAGAGCTTCATCCACCCCGATACATTAGGGTGCTGCTCCCTCGCGGTACACCCCGCTAACCAGAGAATCTCCCTGGCCTCCGGATCCCACTCCGTGGAGATCCGGGGGTACTGCATCGCCACCCTCACCGTCTAGGGCGTGGAGTTCAGCAGCTTCCGCCTCTACGTCCTCCCCAACCTCTACGCTGCCTTGCTATTCGGCCTGGACTTCCAATGCAACCTCCAGAGCCTAACCCTGAAATTTGGCGGGCCCCTACCACCCCTTACTGTTTGCGGCCTCGCGACTCTTAAGGTCGACCTGCCTTCCCGTTTTGCAAACCTAACCCCGGCTTGCAAACCCGCCGCCACCAGGAGCAGACGGTACAGCGCCCAGGACAGGACCTTCATCAGGTCTGAGGTCCAGCGGCTGCTGCGGGAAGGGATCATCGAGGGGATCATCGAGGCCTGCAACAGCTCCTGGAGAGCCCAAGTGATAGTGGTGAAAACCAGGGAGAAAAACAGGATGGTCGTTGACTCCAGTCAGACCATCAACCCGTACAAGCAGCTCGATGCATACCCCCTCCCATGCATATCTGATATAGTCAATCAGATTGCACAATACCTGGTCTTCTCGACAGTGGACCTAAAATCTGCCGACCACCAGCTCCCCATCCATAAGGCGGACCACCCATACACTGCGTTCGAAGCAGACGGCCGCCTTTACCATTTCCTTCGGGTTCCCTTCGGCATCACCAACGAGGTCTCGGTCTTCCAACAGGAGATGGACCGAATGGTTGACCGGTACGGACTGCGGGCCACTTTCCCGTACTTGGACAACGTCACCATCTGCAGCCACGACCAGCAGGACCACGACGCTAACCTTTCCAAATTTCTCCACATCGCCACTCTCCTCAACCTCACTACAACAAGCAGAAGTGTGTGTTCAGCACGAACTGGTTAGCCATCCTCGGCTATGTGGTTCAGAACGGAGTTCTAGGGCCTGACCCCAATCGCATGCGCCCCCTCAAGGAGCTCCCCCTCCCCCACTGCCCCAAGGCCCTCAAACGATCCCTGGGTTCTTTTCGTATTACGCCCAGTGGTCCCAAACTATGCGGACAAGACCTGCCCATTCATTCAATCCACCGTTTTCCCACTGACGGCCGAAGCTCATCAGGCCTTCGACGTATCAAAGCCGACATCGCCAAGGCCGCAATGCACGCGGTCGATGAGATGTTCCCCTTCCAAGTCGAGAGCGATGCATCAGACGTTGCTCTGGCCGCCATCCTCAACAAGGCAGGCAGGCCCGTGGCTTTCTTTTCCCACACCCTCCATGCATCGGAAATTCAGCACTCCTCCGTCGAAAAGGAGGCCCAAGCCATCGTTGAAGCTGTGCGACATTGGAGGCATTACCTGACTGGCAGGAGATTCACTCTCCTCACAGACCAACGGTCGGTTGCCTTCATGTTCAACAACACACAGCGGGGCAAGATCAAAAATGCTAAAATCTTGAGATGGAGGATCGAGCTCTCCACCTACAATTACGAGATTTTGTATCGCCCCGGTAACGAGCCCCCCCGATGCCCTATCCTGAGGTACATGTGCCAGCGCACAAGCGGACCGACTCCAGACCCTGCATGACAATCTCTGTCACCCAGGAGTCACCCATTTTTACCACTTCATAATGGCCCGCAACCTGCCCTACTCCATCGAGGAAGTCAGGGCTATCACCAGAGACTGACAGGTCTTCATGGAGTGTAAACCGCACTTCTACCGGCCAGACCGTGCACGCCTGGTAAAGGCCTCCCGCCCCTTTGAACGCCTCAGCATGGACTTCAAAGGGCCCCTCCCTCCACCAAGCGAAACACGTACTTCCTCAATGTGGTCAACAAATATTCCCGATTCCCCTTTGCCGTCCCTTTGACGTCTGCCACCATTATCAAAGCCCTCAACACCATCTTCGCTCTGTTCGGTTTCCCTGCCTACGTCCACAGCGACCGGGGATCCTCATTTATGAGCGATGAGATGCGTCAGTTCCTGGGGCCCCTGCTCAACAGGGGCATTGCCTCGAGCTGGACGACCAGCTACAACCCCAGGGGCAATGGGCAGGTGGAGCAGGAGAATGGGACGGTCTGGAGGGCCGTCCAGCTGGCCCTACGATCCAGAAATCTCCCGGCCTTCCGCTGGCAGGAGGTCCTCCCCGACGCATTTCACTCCATTCAGTCTCTCCTGTGCACCGCGACTAAGGAAACCCCCCATGAACGTCTCTTTGCCTTCCCCAGGAAGTCCACCTCCAGGGTTTCGCTGCCAATGTGGCTGGCAGCTTCAGGACCCGTTCTCCTCCGTAGACACGTGTGACTCCACATGGACCCATTGGTTGAGAGGGTACAGTTACTCCACGCCAACCCGCAGTACGCTTACGTAGTGTACTCCGATGGCTGCCAAGACACAGTCTCCCTCAGGGACCTGGCACCAGCTGGTTCCCCACACACACCCCCCTCTGCCCCGGCGCCACCCTCCCTTCCCCAGGCACACCCCACCGCAGCCCCCGCTCCAGGACAATCCGTCCTCCCCTGGCTCCCACCCGGGGACAAAGAGGATTTCGAGACGCTCCCGGAGTCACCGAAGACCAAGCCGACGCCGGATTCGCCACCAGCACTGCGGCGCTCTCGACGACAGATCAAGGCACCAGACCGCCTAAATTTGTAATATTCTTTGCGATTTTTAAAAGCAATTTGGATGTATATAGTTCTCCACCACTCCTGCTCGACTCATTTTTAACAGGGGGTGAATGTGGTCGTCACCACTGATGTATTATACTGTATATTATGGGTTTTACGGTAAGGCCCTGTACTACAGGTACGGGGGTAGATCCCTGCTTGCTGGGTCCGCCCAGTTGGCAGAGTATAAATAGTTGCGCTCTCCGTACAGCAGCCATTTCATCAGCTGCTGGAGGAGGCTACACATCTCTGTGTAATAAAGCCTCGATTACATTCTGCTCTTGTCTCATCGTAATTGACAGTGCATCAACAATCTCCACTTCAGAGCCATTGATGCAGACGGCGGGGGGGGGGGGGGGGGGGGGGGGGGGGGGGGGGGGGGGTGTCGTGCTACCTGAAGTCAATGATCAGTTCTTTGGTCTTTCCAACATTTAGAGAGAGGTTGTTTTTAGTAGACCATCCAACCAAGTTATCTACCTCCCTTCTGTGGTCTGATTCATTATTGTTTGAGTTACGGCCCACCACAGTCGTATCATCTGCAAACTTATAGATTGAGCTGGAGTTAAATCTTGCCACACAGTCATATGTGTTTAAGGAGTACAGTAGAGGACTGAGCACACATCTTTGTGGGGCCCCGGTGTTGAGGAGGACCTTGTGAAGGAGGACCTATCCTGGCAGATTATGGTCTGTTGGTGAGGAAATCAAGGATCCAGTTGCACAGGGGGGGCCAAGTCCAAGATTGCAGAGTTTGGTTATCAGTCTCGTCGGGATCATGGTGTTGAAGGCGGAGCTGTAGTCTATGAACAGCGGTCTCACGTAGGTGTCCTTGTTGTCGAGGTGTTCGAGTGTTGATTGTAGAGCCAGGGAGATAGCATATGCTGTGGACCGGTTGCAGTGATAGGCGAACTGCAATGGATTCCCGGCTCGCATCGCAAGATCACTTTTTATAAATATTTTATTGAACATTTTAAAATTTACATACAAATTCAAAAACATAACACAAAAACAAGACCAGCCCCCCATTTTGGAGGTGGGTCAAGTTAGATGCCGGGAATTGTTGTCTCTAAGACCAGACCCCTGTTGTACCAAGTGGATATGAAGGGATGAATTGTTCATAAACATGGTTATGACTTGAAGAGTAGAGAGACGCTCCAGCAGTCAGTGTTTCCATCAAGAAATGTTTTAAAATCCATAAGCACGCAAGTACCTGATTGACCTGTTATAGCCATAACTGATGTCTCCGTGGAAGCAGGTAGCAATGAACTGCCTGTGCCTGTTATTGAAGTTCTTGCTAATGTTACTCCGGTAAAAGCATCTCAGACTGTAGAATTACACTGCTGTACAAGAAACCGACACCCCACAAATATTAAATTTATAATTGTCCAACTCATGTATATAATATTTATTTACAATTTAGGACTGAGTAACTTAGTTATTGAAGGTTGTATGAAGGAGTTAAAGGGAGAGGGATGTGGTGATTGTCCCTTTAAGGGCAACAAAGCAGAATAAGGGTCACATGACCTATGCAGGCAATTGGGTCTCAGAGTGAGTAATCACCCCAGGGGCATCTCTTTGGCACAACACATATAGGGAGCTAGGTGCACTCATGTGGCTGTTGGCTGCTGTATACTTCTTATTAATAACTCCTTTTGTGTTTTAAATGAAGTCTGTTAAAGTACATATATACACCAACCCATCCTAACAATCTTATGTGTAAAATTTTCAAATATGCATTTTGTTGGTTAAAGTTTTCAATGAGGCAAATAAGATTGAATAGACTTGTGTATTTTTTGGTTGGTGGATGGTGATTGAGAATGGGGGGGGCGGGATTCTCCATGATCGACGCGATGGCTCGACACCGGCGTCGAAAACGGCGCAAACCACTCTTGCGTCGGGCCAACCGGAACGTCAGAAAACCTCCGACCTAGAAAGGGCTAGCAGCGGTGTGACGCCATTCGTGACGCAGTACTAAAAACGTTCCCGCCGGAGACCCGGCAAAATGGCCTCCTGCCACGCAGCGCGAGGTTCCAGGAGCGGGACATCGAGGTGCTCCTGGACGCAGTGCAGCAGAGGAGGGAGGCCCTGTACACCGGACATGGCCGTAGGGTCACTGCACACCTCAGCTGGAACCTGTGGAGGGAGGTAGCAGAGGCCGTCAGCGCCGTGGCTGTAACAGCCAGGACAGGCATCCAGCACCACAAGAAGATCAATGGCCTAGTCAGGGCAGCCAGGGTGAGTACCCCCCCCCCCACACACACACACACACTGCGATAGGCAGGACAGCCCGAACTGAAACCGACATGGCTGCGCCCACCCATGCAGTCTGCGTTGGCAGGATGGGGTGTTAACCTATGCCACCATACACACAACTGCTGGTCCTCATGTATATGTCTGCCTAACACTGTTGCCCATTATCCCTGCCAACCTACCCCTTCCCCTCAGGAGAAGCGCGCTCATAACAACCGGGAGCGTGAGAGGACCGGAGGGGTTCCACCTGAATTCCGCTCCCTCACCGTTCATGAAGAGAGGACCCTGGACTTTGCAGGCGGACCCGAGGACCGGGAGGTTGCGGATGCAGAGGTCGGGGGCACATTACCAAGTGAGAACCCCCCCCACTGCCTGCCCCCCTTTCCGCCTTCCCCCATCCCCCCTTCCTCATCCCCCCCTTCCCCCATCCCCGCTTCCCCCATCCCCCATCCTCGTCTACGTGTCCAACCTTGCATGCTGTATTGTGTATTGCAGGACCAAACATCGACCCACTCGTGGATGCCGACCCTTCCCGGGGACGTGCCAGGGTGCCCACGCGACAGGGATAGACCCGGACCGTCAGGCATACAATGCCCCCTCCCAGTACCAGGGCACCCACGAGACAGGGATAGACCCAGCCCGTCAGGCATACGATGTCCCCACCCAGTGCCAGGGCACCCGTGAGCCAGGGATAGATCCGGAGCGTCAGGCATAATCCGCCCCCATCCAGTGCCAGTACGGCGACGCCAGAGGGCCACATTCAGCGACGAGGAGTGCAGCCATAGCAACAGGCCCCCGTCCCAGTCGACCCGGGACACTGACACACATGACACAAGCACCCAGGAGACCCACATATAGGACACACCCACCCAGGACACACCCACCCAGGACACTGACACGCAGGACACTGACGCACAGGACACTGACGCACAGGACACTGACACACAGGACACTGACACACAGGACAATGACGCACAGGACACTGACGCACAGGACACCCACACACAGGACACTGACACACAGGACACTGACACACAGGACAATGACGCACAGGACACTGACACACAGGACACTGACGCACAGGACACTGACACACAGGACACTGACACACAGGACACTGACACACAGGACAATGACGCACAGGACACTGACACACAGGACACTGACGCACAGGACACTGACACACAGGACAATGACGCACAGGACACTGACACACAGGACACCCACCCAGGACACACCCACCCAGGACACTGACACACAGGACAATGACGCACAGGACACTGACACACAGGACACTGACGCACAGGACACTGACACACAGGACAATGACGCACAGGACACTGACACACAGGACACCCACCCAGGACACACCCACCCAGGACACTGACGCACAGGACACTGACGCACAGGACACCCACCCAGGACACACCCACCCAGGACACTGACACGCAGGACACTGACGCACAGGACAGTGACACACAGGACACTGACACACAGGACACTGACACACAGGACACTGACACACAGGACACTGACACACAGGACACTGACGCACAGGACACTGACACACAGGACAATGACGCACAGGACACTGACACACAGGACAATGACGCACAGGACACTGACACACAGGACACCCACCCAGGACACACCCACCCAGGACACTGACACGCAGGACACTGACGCACAGGACACTGACACACAGGACACCCACCCAGGACACACCCACCCAGGACACTGACGCACAGGACACTGACGCACAGGACACCCACCCAGGACACACCCACCCAGGACACTGACACGCAGGACACTGACGCACAGGACACTGACACACAGGACACAACCCCTCAGGAGACCCACACACAGGGGACGGACAGACAGCGACTCCAAGGGACCCCGGACTTCGGACCTCAACATTATGCCACTGCTATCTCCTACACCCTCCACCATCGCAGAGACACTCAGCTCAGTTAGGCAGTTTAGCGATGAGGCCTCTGGTGCGCACAACACAGCCGTCCCGGTACAGCAGGTGGAGGTAGGAGCAGCTGAGGGGCCGGACGGTCGGAGGGCAGCCCGGCGCAAGCAACCATCTGCCGCCCAGATGGGTCCCGGGTTCCTAGAGTTACTTCACCCACCCATAAGCCCAATGCAGTCACAGACCCAGGCACAATCAAAGGGGGTAACGGTCGGCTTGGGGCAGCTGCAGACGCAGGTGGAGGAGCCCACCCGCGTCCAGGAGCCGGGCGTGTTGGAGGAGGAGGTGCTGGGGCCCATTATGGGTTCCCCTGCAGGGGACGTCCCAGAACACCGCGACACCTCGGCCTCCCCCTCTTCCGTCCCGGGTGCATCTGGTGGGCAACGGGCTGGAAAGGCTGGCAGTTCGCCATCCCAGTCGGCAGAAGCTGCCTCTGTGCTCTGTCCGATGCGTATGGGGGGGTGGTGTGAGGTGAGTGCCAGTGTGTGTGTGAGGGGTGATAGGGCGTGGCCTCAGATGAGTGTGCCCGCCCCAGGGAAGACGACGGGTCCATGCGCTGCAGTGTCAAGGCCGCATGCAGGGACGGTCCACGTGGAGGGTGTTACTGTGGCCATGGGTCAGACATTGTCTAACGATGTAGAGCCCGGAGCTCATCACAGAGCGGGTTGTCATCATCCTCCATGGCATGCAATAGACATGCTTCCGACCATGTGAGCTCTGCCCAGTGTGCCGCAGGTGGATGTGCAATGGAGGGGTGGTGTGCATGCAGGTGATGTGAGGGTAGTTGGTGGTGGGTGGGTGGAGGGGGGGTGGTTGGTGGTGGGTGGGTGGGGTGAGGGTGGTAGGCTGATGCCATACTGTGCTGTCTGTGCCCATACCCGGCGACTCCCACACATCCCTAGTATGTGAACCGGGCGGCTATCAACCCGTCCCGTGCCCGCTGGCCCAGCCGGTAACAGTGGGCAGCCTCCCATCCATGTCCAGCCCACCTGTCCTGTGCATTGCCCCCATCCTCCTCATCTGGGGTTGGCCTGCCCTTCGTCGTGTTGCTCCTCCCCCTCCCCCCCCCCCTCCTCTGCCTGCAGCACATTACCCCTCTGCTGGGCTATGTTGTGGAGGACGCAGCAGTCCACAACGATGCGGCTGACCCTATCTGCCGGGTACTGGAGGGCCCCTCCAGAGCGGTCCAGGCACCTGAAGCGCATCTTCAGCAGGCGAAAGCACCTCTCTATCACATCTCTGGTCGCTGCATGGGCATCGTTGTAGCGGTACTCTGCGCCAGTCTGTGGCCTCTGTAGAGGCGTCATCAGCCACGGCCGCAGCGGGTAAGCCTTATCGCCCAGCACCAGCCCATCAGCCGGGGGTGGCATCCCTCGAACATTGTGGGGATGAACGATTGCGCTAATACGAACAAGTCATGTACACTGCCCAGGTACCGGGCGCAGATGTGCAGGATCCTCATGCGGTGGCCGCAGACCACCTGAATGTTCATTGAGTAGGCCCCCTTCCTATTCGTGAACACAGCCCTGTTATCAGCTGGGGGCCGCACGGCCACATGCTTCCCATCGATCGCTCCCTGGACC
The DNA here is from genome assembly GCF_902713615.1 of Scyliorhinus canicula. Lineage (NCBI taxonomy): Eukaryota > Metazoa > Chordata > Chondrichthyes > Carcharhiniformes > Scyliorhinidae > Scyliorhinus > Scyliorhinus canicula. Next base: position 86,998,019 of record NC_052153.1, on the reverse strand, counting down.
ATGGGCATCCTGGCCAGGGCAGCGAATCCCGCTGTCCGGGCATCTTGGCTGGCCCGGTCCACATGGAACTGGATGTCGCGGCCCGCGATGGCATACAGGGCGTCCGTCACTGCACGAATGCACCGGTGCACCGATGCCTGCGAGATGCTGGACAGGTCCCCTCTCGGTGACTGGAATGACCCCGTCACGTAGAAGTTCAGGGCCACCATAAGCTTGACGGCCACCGGGAGAGGGTGTCCTCCCGCAGTGCCACGCGGTGCAAGGCGTGCCATCAGGTGGCAGATATGGGCGACGGTTTCCTGGCTCATCCTGAGTCGCCTCCTGCATGCCCGGTCCATGAGGTCCTAGTATAATGTGCGGCGCTGGTACACACGGGGCCTCATTGGACATCTCTGTCGCCGTGGCACCGCCACCTCCTCCTCCTCCTCCTCCTCGTCCTGTCGGGCGGGCGACCTCCAGCCTGGGCGTCTGCCACCTGCCTCTCTGCGGCACGCTCCTCTGCGACAGCCTCCGCCACTTCCCAGGGACGCTCCTGCTCCAGGTCCCACAGGGCAACATGTAGAACGGCGACTCCCGCCACGGCGGCCAACATCGCTGGGTGATGACCAAACATTACGGTCTGCAGGGGGTGGGGGGAGGGGGTGGGGGGTGGGGGATAGACGGCACATCATCATTGTACATACCCGCCTCTGCAGCCAGTTGCCGCCAGGCAACCCCCCCTTGCACTCACCCTCCCCGGAACTCACACTCCCCGGCACTCACCCCCCCCCCCCCCCCCCCCGGCACTCACCCCAGCCCCCCCTTCCCCGGCACTCACCCTCCGCAGCACTCACCCTCCCCGGAACTCAAACTCCCCAGCCCCCCCCCCGGCACTCACCCCAGCCCCCCCTTCCCCGGCACTCACCCTCCCCAGCACTCACCCTCCCCGGAACTCACACTCCCCGGCACTCACCCTAACCAGCCCCCTTCCCCAGCACTCACCCTCCCCAGCACCTGTCATCCCCAGCACCCCCCCCCCCCCGGCACTCACCCCAGCCCCCCCTTCCCCGGAACTCACACTCCCCGGCACTCACCCTAACCAGCCCACTTCCCCAGCACTCACCCTCCCCGGCACTCGTCCTCCCCAGCCCCCCCAACCCCAGAACTCACCCTACCCAGCCCCCCCCCCCCTGACACTCACCCTGCCGAGCACTCACACTCCCCAGCACTCACCCTCCCCAACCCCCCCCCCTCCCCAGCACTCACCCTTCCCAACCCCCCCCTCCCAGCACTCACACTCCCCAGCACTCACCCTCCCCAACCCCCCCCCCCCCCGCCTCCCCGGCACTCACCCTAACCAGCCCCCCTTCCCCAGCACTCACCCTCCCCAGCCCCCCACACCCCCTCCCTGACACTCACCCTGCCGAGCACTCACAATCCCCAGCACTCACCCTCCCCAACACTCACCCTCGCCAACACACCCTCCCCAGCACTCACTCTCCCCAGCAATCACCCTCCCCAGCCCCCCCTTCCCCAGCAATCACCCTCCCCAGCCCCCCCTTCCCTAGCACTCACCCTCCCCGGCACTCACACTCCCCGGCACTCACCCTCCCCGGCACTCACCCTAACCAGCCCCGCCTTCCCCAGCACTCACCCTCTCCAACCCCACCACCCCCTCCCCGGCACTCACCCTAACCAGCCCCGCCTTCCCCAGCACTCACCCTCCCCAGCACTCACCCACCCCAACCCCCCCTTCCCCGGCACTCACCCTCCCCAGCCCCCCCTCCCCAGGACTCACCCTCCCCGGCACTCACCCTCCCCAGCACTCACCCTCCCCAGCACTAACCCTCCCCGGCACTCACCCTAACCAGCCCCCCCTTCCCCAGCACTCACCCTCCCCCCCCGCCCCCTCCCTGACACTCACCCTGCCGAGCACTCACACTCCCCAGCACTCACCCTCCCAACCCCCCCCTCCCCGGCACTCACACTCCCCAGCACTCACCCTCCCCAACCTCCCCCTCCCCGGCACTCACCCTAACCAGCACACCCTCCCCAGGCCCCCCTTCCCCAGCACTCACCATCCCCAGCACTCACCCTCACCAGCTCCCACCCCCCTCCTTGACACTCACCCTGCCGAGCACTCACACTCCCCAGCAATCACCCTCCCCAACCCCCCCCCCCCCCCCATCCCCGGCACTCACCCTAACCAGCCCCTCCCTCCCTGACACTCACACTCCCAATCACTCACACTCCCCAGCACTCAACCTCCCCAGCCCCCCCTCCCCAGGACTCACCCTCCCCAGCACTCACACTAACCAACCCCCCCCCTCCCCAGCACTCACCCTCCCCAGCACTCACCCTCCCCAACACTCATCCTCCCCAACCCCCCCCTCCCCGGCACTCACTCTAACCAGCCCCCCTTTCCCCAGCACTCACCCTCCCCAGCCCCCCCCCCCCTCCACGCCACTCACCCTCCCCAACCCCCCCCACCCCCTCCCTGACACTCACCCTCCCCAGCACTCACCCTCCCCAGCACTCACCCTCCCCGGAACTCAACCTCCCCGGCACTCACCCTAACCAGCCCCCCATCCCCAGCACTCACCCTAACCAGCCCCCCCCCCTCCCTGACACTCACCCTGCCGAGCACTCACCCTCTCCAGCACTCACCCTCCCCAGCACTCACCCTCTCCAACCCCCCCCCCCCCCTCCCCGGCATTCACCCTAACCAGCCCCCTTCCCCAACCCCCACTTCCCCAGCACTCACCCTCCCCAGCCGCCCCTCCCCAGGACTCACCTCCCCAGCACTCACACTAACCAACCCCCCCCCCCTCCCCAGCACTCACCCTCCCCAGCACTCATCCTCCCCGGCACTCACACTCCCCGGCACTCACCCTAACCAGCCCCCCCTTCCCCAGAACTCACCCTCTCCAACCCCCCTTCCCTCCCTGACACTCACCCTAACCAGCCCCCTTCCCCAGCACTCAACCTCCCCAGCCCTCACCCTCACAAGCACTCACCCTCCCCAGCACTCACCCTCCCCAGCCCCCCCCCCCCTCCCCGGCACTCACCCTCCCCGGCACTCACCCTCCCCAACCCCCCATTCCCCGGCACTCACCCTAACTAGCCCCCTTCCCCAGCACTCACCCTCCCCAGCCCCCTCTCCCGGCACTCACCCTCCCCGGCACTCACCCACCCCAGCACTCACCCTCCCCAACCCCCCCCTCCCCTCCCCGGCACTCACCCTCCCCAGCACTCACCCTCCCCAGCACTCACCCCAACCCCCCCCCCCCCCTCCCCGGCACTCACCCTCCCCAACCACCCCCCCCCCCTCCCTGACACTCACCCTCCCCAGCATTCACCCTCCCCAGCACTCACCCTCCCCAGCACTCACCCTCCCCAGCACTCACCCTCCCCAGCACTCACCCTCCCCAGCACTCACCCCAACCCCCCCCCCTCCCCGGCACTCACCCTCCCCAACCACCCCCCCCCCCCCTCCCTGACACTCACCCTCCCCAGCATTCACCCTCCCCAGCACTCACCCTCCCCAGCACTCACCCTCCTCAGCACTCACCCTCCCCAGCACTCACCCTCCCCAACCCCCCCCCCCCCCCCCCCTTCCTGACACTCACCCTCCCGAGCACTGACCCTCTCCGGCACTCACACTCCCCGGCACTCACCCTAACCAGCCCCCCCTTCCCCAGCACTCACCCTCCCCAGCACTCACCCTCCCCAGCCCTCCCTTCCCCAGCACTCACCCTCCCCAGCACTAACCCTCCCCGGCACTCACCCTAACCAGCCCCTCCCTCCCTGACACTCACACTCCCGATCACTCACACTCCCCAGCACTCACCCTCCCCAGCCGCCCCTCCTCAGGACTCACCCTCCCCAGCACTCACACTAACCAACCCCCCCCCCCCTCCCCAGCACTCACCCTCCCCAGCACTCATCCTCCCCGGCACTCACACTCCCCGGCACTCACCCTAACCAGCCCCCCCTTCCCCAGAACTCACACTCTCCAACCCCCCTTCCCTGCCCGGCACTCACCCTCCCCAGCACTCACCCTCCCCAGCACTCACCCTCCCCAACCAACCCCCCCCTCCCTGACACTCACCCTCCCCAGCATT